>NC_055971.1:29115677-29185677 GCF_018492685.1 Alosa sapidissima | reverse complement strand
TCCTCCCAGGTGCGTGCCACAGCGTAGTGGGGCTGGGACACATCAGGACACACACAGAGCCAGATCTTACTACTGCAGGACAATTCTGAGCCCAACCACCAGGGGGCCCATGTGCACCTAAACTTAAACTTACTAAACTTATGGTTAAGCTTTTTTTAACTCCTCATTAATTAAATCATGTCATCCTAAACATCCATAGGCATTAGAATGAGTACCTAGTAACTCACTAGCTCAATCTCAATGTAAACTGTGAATTGCTTGAACTTTTTCTGGTAAAAATGGACAGTCGCTCACATTGAAAAGGCACGACTAACAGCAGGAGAACTGCAGTGTTTCCCATACATTGACTTATTTGTGGCGGCCCACCACAATATCAACATTGACCACCACACAATGATTTTCCAGGTTGTACTAAATTGTGCTTAAATCTGGTTAGCATCATAACCACGCTGCGCTGATTTGTTAAAAACTGTTGCATTCAAGTTAATTCTGCAAACCTACCACTACAAATAGAATTCAATTCTGTGGGAAACACTGATCTGGTGTGGCTCTGCCCACTAAATCATGTGTGTGTATGTGTGTGTGTGTGTGTGTGTGTGTGTCAGTAGGCAGGGGGTTTGGGATGCCATATAGAATCATCAGATTCTGACCGATAGAACCAATTAGAGCCACTGAGAGAACAAGTGAGGCACTTTTACATGGTGTGTACTAGGGAGGGAGAGAGAGAGAGAGAGAGTGTAACAGAGAAGATAAAAAAATTGTGCAAAGTAGGATTCATTTCATGACAGAGGAGGAGGAGGACAGAGAGAGTGAGAGAGAGAGAGAGAGAGAGAGAGATGTGAAGTGAAAGACAGAAAAAAGAGATGAGGGGGTAGAGGAGAGAAACTGTGTGTGAGGGACACTGACCTTGTTGGAGTCTGCTGATGCAACCTTCTCTGCTGGTGCGACCTTCTCTGCTGATGCGACCTTCTCTGCAGGTGCGACCTTCTCTGCTGGTGCGACCTTCTCTGCTGGTGCGACCTTCTCTGCTGATGCGACCTTCTCTGCAGGTGCGACCTTCTCTGCTGGTGCGACCTTCTCTGCTGGTGCGACCTTCTCTGCTGGTGCGACCTTCTCAGATGGTATGACGGCATTCTTAGGTTGTGCGGCCTTCTCAGGTGGTTTAGGCACCTTTGCCGTGTCTTTGTTCTCTGCACCTGTTTCAGCCTTTTTCTCTGGCTCCTTCAGGCTCCCCTCAGCCTGTGGACGACACAGCTCACATCAAACCTCTGGACCACAGCGTGACTCATACAGCTAAAGGAAGTGTTACATCACACCATAAAGCTACACCATGAAGATTTCCCAATTCACTGTGAATAGATAGGTATCTCACAATGCAAAACTTGCCTGCGATCCAAGGAGGACTCAATTCTACCGGTACTCAGTCTGCACCCTACATTTCTTCTAACCAATACCCAGACCAACCAGCAGGGGCCACTGTTGCCCAGAGAGAAGCATTAAGGCTTCCCACCAGCTACAATACTTTCCTTTTGCTTATGGGACTTTGAGACCAAGCCAATAGCAACACTCAGACTTTGACTTTGGTTTCCTCCCAGTCAAAACTATGTAATGTAAACTGTATGTAAACTGAATATGTAGTGTGGCCACTGGCCAGAGACCTTATGAGAGGGAATCAAACCACTTAGATCAATATGAGTCAATAACATTCATTGAGTTTGATGGATCTGTAACTGGGAGTCCTGAGTTGTTAAAAGCCAATCACATTTTCGGAAAAAAGGTAAAACTCAAACTTTGCCTATAGTGACATTGGTGTAGCAGCTTTCTAGACACAAGCCTTGCATGATAAACCAGCCCCTGGATAATAACATTGCCTATAGTGACATTGGTGTAGCAGCTTTCTAGACACGAGCCTTGCATGAGAAACCAGCCCCTGGATAATAACATTGCCTCTACTGCAGGTCCATCACTCCCACCTTTTTATTTTCTGCTTCTCTCCTGTGTCTCACATTGGCCACTATAGCCTGTAAAGAAATAAAGAGAGAAAAACACATCAACCTCGTGCTCTAAAAAATGACCTTTGAACATAACAATGTTGGCTCGTTTGACATTTTATATGAGAGCAAACATGCAATGCATTAGGCACTAGGTGATTTATCTCTGCAAGAATGACAGCTCTGATGAGAAAGCAAATGGCCCCCACCCATTGAAGTATTCTGATAACCACAAACAGCAGGATCATTCTATTTACCCAAAATAATTAACAATCAATCTAACACTCCCTCCATCTAAGATATACTGTGGTTATAAACGACTGACTATGACGACTGACTATCCTGTGGTTATAAACGACTGACTGTAATGTGGGAAAACAACTGACTATGCTATAATGAGCCAAGCTAAGATGTCATGAGAGGGTCTTGCATACCTGTGGCTTTCCTTCCTTAAGCCTTATTGGAACATCAAAATTCTCCACCGCAAACTAGAGAACACAGAAGTAACATGTATGTAAGTATTGTTAAATCATTTATAATGACATTACAAATAGTGTATAAACAACAGTCACTTTCCCCAAAAAGAACTGACATTATATGTTATGTTCCATTACGATGCGTATGAGCAAAACATATTCATTAACAAATCATATACATGTCTTGAGCACACACACACAAACATGCTTTCTGGAACAAACACATGCACGCACACAACCCTAGGCACTCACACACAACCCTAGGCACTCACACACAAACATAGGCACTCACACACAACCCTAAGCTCTCACACACAAACATAGGCACTCACACACAAACATAGGCACTCACACACAAACATAGGCACTCACACACAACCCTAAGCACTCACACACAAACATCGGCACTCACACACAACCCTAAGCACTCACACACAAACATAGGCACTCACACACAAACATAAGCACTCACACACAAACATAGGCACTCACACACAAACATAGGCACTCACACACAACCCTAAGCACTCACACACAAACATAGGCACTCACACACAACCCTAAGCACTCACACACAAACATAGGCCCTAACACACAACCCTAAGCACTCACACACAAACATAGGCACTCACAGACCCACGTACCGCCATGGCGCTGGACTGGGATGGACACAGGATAGGATTGTATTCATGACGGATGTACGAGCCTGTACCCCCCTCCTGCTCGACGCTGACAGAGCTGAAGTATTTAGTGAGCTTCAGGGAGGAAAACAACAAAGACAGCCATACTGATCGATCAGTTACCGGTCTCATCTGTAAGTACGCTCATTGTAGTAAGGTTGTACCTTGTACCAGTTTGAAGAATAAAAAAAAATACAATTTCAAAACCCTAACAATACTAGTCTAATCATTTTAGAAAATAAACTCTAATTGCAAATGTACTCGGTTATGCCGCATTTCACACAAGATTTCAACGTAGACCTGTTTGTCTATTTGCATCTATGTATCTCCACAATAACAATAGCCATTGCTCAATAGAGGAATGCTTAACCCCAAGCCTAAGAGTTGAGACTGCTAACTAGGATCTTATCACATTTGTGCTAATATGTTGTGGGTTCGTTCATGCAAGGCTGATGAGTCACTTACATCACTAGTGAAAATTTCATCATAACAGCGTGAGCTACGCAGGACCCAGGATACAGAGAAAGAGACATTGACATCTGGACAGTGAGAGGACCCTGGAAATACAAACATCAAACAGGAAATGTAACAAATTTCCATTTATGATGGAACACACCAGTCTAAACCCTTCCACATACTGTAACCACCCAACCCACCCATAGCTTTCACAGTCAGTTAACAAACTATGGTTTAACAAACTATGACTACATCTCATTTGTTTGCCTTTGGAGCCAGCCATTCTTTATTTAGGTGAGTATTGTCTGTAAAAGAAAGTGGGACTTATAACTTTCCTCTCAGTTTGAAACTCCATACCCTGGTTTTACAAACACACTGCTCAAACAGAGGAGTAACGTAAGTATCACTAAGAAGGTGAACTTTACAACAGATGCCTCTGGCTTGTGATGTAATGACAAAAAAAACACATCTTAGTGATTACTTACATTTCAGTTCAATGATTGTGTTGTTGAACATCGTCTTCGAGAAAAGGAAATAGTTTTCCTTATTCGTGATCATGTCCTACATGCAAAGGAGACAAACGGTAATTTAATGCACCTGTTGGGAGTGTGTGAATCCTAAAAGCATTCTACACCTGCCACCAAAGGAAAACTTTGCTCTGTGCCAGGGTCAGTTTCAGCTCTTCCAAAGGGTTTCAAGATGCACTGCAACCTGACCACACTCTCACTCACCTATTATGCACTAGGTGCTTCCTAGTGCAAAGGTACTTTGGTCACTATAGATGTTAATACAATAGATGTTTTAGTCATCTTGCTCAAGAAGCAATTCTAGTGTGAGCAGAATATGTTGGGGAAACATATTTGTCACCACTACTACTGAACAACAAAGTGGAGTGTTAAGATTTGACAATGAACTGAATTGACAAATCAACAGCCGTGCATATTTAACAGGAAGAGGTAAACACCAGGGAAAGGGTAGGCAGCTAAACCTGTAAGCCAGGCATGTGCCGTTGAACTGGAACAGCGGGATAATGATGTCGAGTTAGAACTTAATGTTAACGAAGCCTGAACTTTAAAGTTCAAAAGCAATTGCTTGGTGGCAGTGATAATCAGTCCCTGTTCGTTTTAGTGTCAACTACTACCCGCTACCCTAACTGATAACTGACCGTTAGCAATGTGATGTTGATAGCTTTTCAACTGCGACAGCTATTTCGTCAAGATAGCACCGCTAACGTTAGCTAACCCTTTATTTTAAGCAATATAGGACATCAGGAAATAAAAAAAAAACACAGAGTTCAACAAGGCCTATCTCTTCATGACACACCGACCTGACTGAAAGTTGATTATAACGCCCCAATATGTATTTATCACAGTGGACAGCGATCAGTTATAACACATACACAGGAATGCAGATAGCCAATGTTACGCCTAATTACAGAACGGTACCCCATGTAACCAGACGCGCATGCGAACTTACACTGTCCACCTTCAAGATCCATTTCCCCGGCTCTGACACCGCGTTTAATGGCTGAATTAATAATAACTCTAAAATAAAGACATAAAATAATATTCTTAAGGAGCCGGACGTTAATGACGTGGTCGGAAAAGACGCCATTTCCATTTACAAGTCAATCGACGTGACAACTCTACGAGCAATCTCTTCCGCGGTTCTACATAATAAATGACGTCATTTCAGTGGGTGGCGACACACATGCGTCTTTGTAGGCCACGGCTTTAGTCAAATGTCCTTAAATCTCTGAGTTTGTCTGTTTACAGTTTTAGTAGGCTATAAGGCCTATGTGCAGCACTATGTGTTGTGAAACTTCAGTAGAGTATATTGTTTAATTAATTAGGCCTACCGTTTTAAATTAGGCCTTTCATTTATTCATTGAAGTTGAGCTGGTTCTTGAGCATCAGAAATGTCATTACTGATAAATCCTTATTTATGAGTACACGACAATAAACTTAACTTTGAACTTGACACATTTATAAATTAAACTTTAATTTACTCGCCGTAACTCTGAAACCTCCAAATGATCAATCTAGGCTAGATGATGACACTGTCTGTTCCGCAAGACGGCATTTCTAAATATGACGATGGAATGATGTTGCTCATTGCGCTCATTTTTGGCCTTACCCAACATTTAACAGCTCATATTAGTTTTGCTTTTGTCATTTGCTCTGTCGTTTTAACTGTAGGTTCTGGTTCTGCATGGTCCGTGTAACGCTTTGCAGTGCATTGTTCCGCTTGCCCCACCTTCTGACACAAATCGAAAATTGAGTTGTCATTTCAATTTTTCATTTTTCTGGTGTACTCGGCAAGTGAAGAGTTAGATTTTTTTTAAATGTTTGTAGATTTGTAGTCATGCTTTTTGCTGTGGAAAATGCCTTTATAAGAAATAGGTAAATTATATGTTTTGAATTTTAAATTCGTACCTGGACTGGTCCATTACCAATGAAGGGGAGGCTTGGATGGAGGCTTGGATGGGGTGGGGCGGATGGCTAGAGCAGATCTCTCTCTGGTCATGAGGTGTGCAACTGCGCGGGTGGACCAAGATCGCAAGTGTGGTACGGGTCAGTCAGTCATGGACTATCAGCACTTTATTCAATTCAATGTACACCAAGGGGCCCAGCGTGTCACACTTACAGCCCGAGACATATCAAGGGACCGTCTGGAGGCGATCTTTAAAGTAAGCCTTTGAATAAATCTAGCGACATGATGTTTTTTTAATGTGTGAATGGAAGTGCTGGCAGCTAGTGATAGCATCTACAAGGGCTAGCCAGGGTGCTAACTAAACCCTAATATGTATTTAAAATGTATTTAACTGACCGTTTAATTAAAGGCGATCTACATGTTTAAATTGCTCCAGGGCCAGTATAACACAAAGAACGATATGTAGCTCTGGTCTACCCTATGGTAGGCTAGCTAGTGCAACATGCTTGTTCAAGGATAGCATATGAAGCCAGAGACTTTCCTCTCTGTAGGACCTACTGGCCAGTTATTAGGGCGTTGAAGGAGTAATGTCTGTTACAAGTCTGTTTTACACTTCAGAATGTTGCGAGTCCGCTACCAACCACAAGACCACAACTGTTATATTGCTTAAAAGTCGATTTTAAGCATAACAGTTGTGGTCCTGGGGTTGGCAGCGGATATCGATGTGGTTAGTTCAATACTCTATTAGCACGTAAACTAATCCAACATATTTCTTATGTCTCTCTAGGTGGAGCCAGATACCGTCTACCTCCAAGACGATATAACAAGGGAAACTTTTTTCCCCGATCACAATGGGCAATTTGATACCATGCTAATGAGGAACAAGGGGTCATTTTCTGTATTAGGAACAAGAAAAGAAACAGAATTGGCAGGTGTTACTTTGCCATCTACACCGATCCCTCCCGTTCCTCGCTCAAGGAGGGGCAGTCACAATCCTTTCGTACACCCATCAAACACCTTCCAAAACCCCCGGCACAGGGTGAACACTGTACGAAAGCAGATCTATGTTACCGACATGGAAGATACAGGGAAGATTTCACCATACAGTATGTATTTGAAAATTCATATGTAATTTACAGTAGTCAATCTGGTTAATGTTCAGAGATAATTGAGGATAAGCATATCTGTCACAAAAATATAGATAGTTCTGTATAACGTGATGAACGTTGGTTCAGCTTGTGCAGGGGTATGCAAATGTAGGTGAATGACATGCTTTTGAGGGGAGTGGGTCATAAAGAAATTTAAATTGGGCATATACACTGCATATGTAGGACTAGTGATGTGGTGTAGGTTGCTTGGTGCCATGCCACCCACTCTAACCACCTGATACTGACAAGGAAACTGAAGAGCCACTTACACATCTAGTGTGAACTCTCTCTTTTATTATTTTATGCAGCTACCGTCCATGTCACCATCTGTGAGGGCCATGGTGTTCAGGTGGTGGGGGAGACGGTGAAGGAGTACCTTAATTCCGCTGATGATTTCACAATCTGCGACAGCAAAGGCCTTGCCATTGCTGACACAGCAGAAACCAGAGGTATGTCAGTTTAAATGTACACCACTATTCAACAGTTTCAGATATGTATTGTCTAACACACGACTATGAAATAAAAACAAAGCATTGATATTGCTGAATAATCATTTTAATGGAAATAATATACTGTATACTGTACTGTATACAGCATACTTCAAACAGTGCCTTTTATCAAAAAGCCACTTTCATAAGCATTTACAGGCTGATGGGAATTGGGCATTTTATGTGTCAGTTTTTCTTGGTGATGTGATGGTCCACCAAAGCTCATTTCCATAAAGTTAACTGAAGTTTAACTTTTTTTTATCGCTCAAGACGCCCAAGTTTCGTCGCCCACCACACTTGTTGCTTTTGTTCCCCGTGTTGCCCTTGTCCATACAAAGTGAATTACTTCCGTCGCCCTTGTTGCCTGTGTTGCTTGCGGTCTGAACGTACAGTTAGGCCATTTCAATGATACCAGGTCCAAACCCTCAGTAGAAAACAAAGTGAAGTACGAAGGGCTGGTATACCAGGCTAGATTACAGATGGTATTAGTCATGACAGATGGTATTAGTCATGGCATCAACCATAATATCGGAAAATTGGAGAATCTCTATGGAGTAGAAATAAGTCTTGATGAGGGCTGCCACACCAACTCTGTGCCTTACCCTGTGGACAGCACTTGAATGGGGAATAGAAAATGAATGAAACTGGCCTCACGTGCAGCCAAAAGAGTATGGCCTTAATATGCCAGCTAGATAGATGTTTAATGTTAGCTGTCTAACACATTGGCTGCCACATGAGGGTCTGGGGATCATTTGTCTATAGCTATATTTGGTGTATGCCCTATGCAGATTCACTATAACCTATTTTATGTGTGTTTTTGTTAAATAACAACTTTATCATGTATGTTTTATATTTTAGACCTAGAGTTTTGGAAAACAGCCAGCAGGAAACTCTATGCCATAAAGACCCAGGACCTAGCCAAAGCAAAGGCCACAAGATTGGGGAAAAACACCAAAAAGAATAGGTATTTTATTTACTTGCCATTTAGTTCTGATGTGACATTTCTGGTATTACTCAAGTCTTCTCCTTGTTTTGCAAGTCTTTACTGGCAGATTGATAAAGAAAGTGCAGATCTGAATTGTGTTCCGTCAGATAAAGCTAACCTATGAGGGTACTGGGGTTTGTTTGTTGTTTGTTTGGATTAATTTGTGTGCCTTGTGAGGTTAGGTTCAGCTGTTGGGCTACTGTTATGTATTACTTTGTATTAATTGTGCCCCTTTTCATTTTGATTACTTTAAGAATTTCACATTACAGGACAGTTGATTGATGCCAGTTGATGATCAATATTCAGTTTTTGCAACTTAGAATTTGTTTTGCTCAAACTCACACTAAAGCCAACACACACACACACACACACACACACACCACTGGCAGACACGTTAACATCCCTTAATCATCCCATTTCCACATAGTGATGGAATGAATTTGTACTTTTATTGCTTTTAACACAATGATTGTGCCATAACTTTCAGGATCGACCAAGAAGACAACGAAGTGTTGAATGGCCTTCTGGAAGTTGAACTAGAAATGAAAAACTCAGCTGCCAAATTGTCTGAACATCTTCAGGAGAAGACTAATGAGCTATCTGTATCTGTCACCCAGGTACATACAAACGCAGCACAAGTAGCACAGCAGTGTTCAGTTTTAAATGAGCTTAAGGCCAAAATGTCAGAGATGGTCCTTGCTCGAAATATATCTGCCTGCCTGAGACAAACACTAGCATGTAAAATGTGCACAAGCATCCCTGCCACAGAAGTGGTTGTTACAGCATGCTGTGGTCAGGTTGCCGGCTGTGGCCCCTGCACGCAAACATATCTAAAGGAAAATGACAGCTGCCTCTTCTGCAAGGCCCCTGTGTTTGCAACCAAGCTGATCTTTCTCAAAGGCTTTAGTGAGGTCCTTGACCAATTTCAGTAATGAAACAATCTAAACAATCCCTCCGTAGTATGTAGTTGTGAGAAGTATGTTCCAGAAATCATCCACCCTTTGATTGTGGTTAGACAGTTCTATTTGATTGGTTCCTTATCTATGACTGTTATGCTAGTGCCTCTTGTGAAAACATGTCATTCTGACATGTGAGCTTGTTACAATGTGTCCACTTTGACAGCCCATACTGATGTCCTTTATTTGTTAGCTCTTTCTTTTAATACATTTGTAAATAAAAATGTGAATGTCAGAGGTAGCTGATATCATATTGGAGACACATTGTAAATATATGCCCAGGAACAGCCCTCTGTGTATGCTTTTTCCATTTTTTATTTTATTTTATTCTTTTTCTATTTCAAGGCACTACAAATGTACAGCTTCTTGATTATCAGCAATGATGGCAGTATTCTATCAGTGTGAAATAAACGTTTCAGTGTTTAATGTCAAACGTGTCATGAATGTGCTTCATGTTCCTGATGTCCAAATAACATGTCCACAGTAGTACATAATCCAAAACCAAACACATTGAAAAACAGGTCAAACGGACCACTAACACAATCAATGGGAGATCACAAAAATGCACGTCTAGAGACTAAAGTTCAAGTCTATTCGTAATGTTCATGTATGCCTGTAAGACCTCGCATAACATATCGACTTGACCTGTAAGGCAAGAGTAAAAGGTGTCTTCGTAGGTACATCTAGCCAGCAACATTCTCTCTCTGCATCCTAAGGGCAGGATGGCCAGCAAGAGGGTCCCGTCCGAAGGGCGCAGGATAAGTCAGACTTCCGCCGTTCTTAATATAGTCTGCTGCTACTTCGGCCGCAGGGGGAAGTAATTCAGCTGGGATCCGAGCGGTGTTAAGGTTGGCAGCGAACAGGGCATCGGGTATACCCTTGTGTGGAATTGTGTGCGCGTTCCAGGCTGCTGTAAAATTATGCAATCCAACCGCGCAGCATTTGGAAGCGATAGTGGAGACACAGTGTTTGACATAAGGGTCATCGATATCCAAGAACCCATTGTTTACCAGAGTGCACAGCGTTGATTTTAGCGGGTAGTTGATTCTTGAATTGATTTCGACCCACTTTCTCTCAGCAGCGTGATTTTGTTTAGATTGGCTTTGAATAAAGGGTGGCCTGTTGACGTTTGTTCGGTGGTCCCGGAGATTATCTTGTTGGTAAAGACATAAATAAAATTCTCTACCATGATCAACTCTGAGTTGGTCAAAAAGGCCGTGGTTAAGGCAGATTTCCCTGTAGACCTCGTCGTATATTGTGAGGTTGTTTTTGATTGGCATGACCGAAAACCCCATTATTTTACCGCTGAATCCATCCGAAGCAACGACCTCAGTCACCCCAAAATCCACAAGCTTCTCATTCTGGTCTGCGTGAAGTTTGTGTCCTGCATACTCTGCGTAGTACACATGGGGGTTAGTTTGGCGTGCAGTCCCCTCTCTTCGCATTTGAGTGTATGTAGGGGTCAACTGCGCTAGAGCACGCCTTACGACTCTTTCACCCAACCTGTATCCAGACGCTCTCAGCATCCCAGTCATCATTTTTCTTCCACAAACAGGCCCACAAACCGTTACTGCTGGTTGCACGAGCGAATCCACACCATGCTGTCCGAGCCACGCATAATCGTATTTATGGATATTCCTCCGTGCACAAAACTTAGAAATAGAGGAGATACTGGAACCCTTCTCCAGGCCATACTCATTCAGCAGAACCTCCCTGATTTGTTTGCACGAAAACCCACGCTGTTCCACTAATTTACGGATTAGAGCTTCATGCTCATCCAGAGCACTCCAGTCAGCCATACCAAAGCTCTTAACAGTCTCTGGCCATACTTGAGCTGCCACAGCAATTACTGCATTACTGTAGTAAACGAAGATAATGTAAGCTGTGCTGCACCCTATAGGTGCGGATATAAAATACTTAACTTTTTCAACACGTGACATTTACCTGTAGAAAGCAGTACTGTAGGATGTAAACATGGCAGACTTCACTTTTACTTCATGACAGTCAACTTTGAATTGGATATTTCTATTGCGTTTCTACTAATCCCACCCTAAGCACTAGGTAATGGCCGAAGTGCCCTTGAGCAAGGCACCTAACCTACAATGCTCCAGGTTGTCACCATACCCTAATAACTAAGTAATAACTAAGTCGCTTTGGGTTAAAAAGCATCAGCTAAGTGTAATGTAATGCAATATACTAAATTTACAAGATATGTGACAATATTTACCACAGACACATCTTACTTCTGAGAAACTTTAGTAGCCATTACAAAAAGGTACATACAGGTACTGTCCATACAGGGGGAAAAGAACATGGGATACCTGTACATTATGACTAAGAGAGAAGCTCTCAGACACATGGTTGAACAAAAAAAAGGTCTGTAGTAGCACAAACAAACCATACCAAAGGTCAATAGTAACACAAACATACCATTACTCAAATAAATTACATGACATCTCTGCTGAACAAGATTTAGCCATCACTAACAAGGTACACCGATTTGTGCACATTAACAACTGTGAGGAGTTCACTTCAGTAGTGCCAAAACATCACCCAAAAATCTCACAAATACCAGTTTACTGGCAAACATGGGCATCTGACACAGGATACAAGTGTCATTTTCATGTAGATATGTCTGCACGCATGGGGCACAGCCTGCCACCTGCCCACAGCATGCTGTGATGGCAAGCAAAGTAGTGGGTGTGTTTGTGCAGATTTTACATGCTACTGCCTGTCGGAGGCAAGTGTTAATAACACTAGATTGAGACAGCTCACACACCGTTTCCTTAACTTCACCTAATATTTCACATTGTTCCATGACCTGCAATAAACTAGCATTGATGCTACCAAGAGAAATGGATAGCTCCTCAAATTTTCCATCAACTTCTTCAAACACTCGGGCAGAGGACTTCTTTATTTCCAGTTCTACACCTTGCAGGCTCTCCAGCACTTCATTGTCTCCTGGATCGACCCTGAAAGAATTAAAAGCATTGCATAAAATCAAATGTATTAAATGCCTGTAATGATCTATAATGTGGTGTTTATGGTGACTGAACAGAATTAAAAAAAACAACAACTCTATAGTGCCAGTACAGGGATTAGTCTACCCTCATTCACACAGTAATACGCAAAGGGCTTAGCATTGCAGGTTACCTCTTCCGTTTGATGGTAGTGTCAAGCCTTCCAGACTTGGTTTTGGCCAGGTCTTCTGTTCGAATAGCATAGAATTTCCTGGTAGCCATTTTCCAAAACTCAAGGCCTAATATGGAAGACCGAAATTAATAACAATACAATCAAAGTTTTGTCACTTCTCCTAAAGAAACAATGCATTTTACTAAATAGTGTCACGTGTGAAATATAATTAACTTTGCATTGACATTGAAGGAATCTGAATAATATACTTGTAAATAACATTTTTTGATGTTAATACACTTCCCTATAATTGTTGTGTTCTTAGAACGCTGTTAGTATCAGACTCGAGTTTCCACGAGTGATTTGCTGACTTGTGTCTCTGTGCCTTAATTAGGTGTCAAGAGGTGTCTATCAATGTGCATTGGTTTCCTCCATTTGGTGTGTCTGAGGAACTCTCCCAGTCTTATGATTAACATACAGATGCTGTTTGGCACCCTCTGATCCTATTAGGAAGAAGATCTTTTGCCTTACAGTCCCCTCTACCATACAACTTACTATTGCATATTTATTCACGGCTGGTACCACATGGTGCGCCCACTTTTCTGTATAGGGCATTATATCCTTATATCCATTATATCCTTATTATATAGGGCATAATATCCTTTATTAGAAATGGATACTTGGAAGAATGGTGTGGGCAGACAGACATAGGAAGATGGGCATAGAAAGAAGCATGGATAGGCCTTGTATAGCTGGTTTGCTAGGCCTCTGCCTTCTGGAAGTGACGCTGGCTAGACTTTGCTTTGCTTTGCTTTGCTTTGCTTTGCTGTGTGTGTGTGTGTGTCCATTGATCCATCAATGCAAAAAAAAAACCTTGTTCCTGATGTTCTAACCACCATTCTGACTGAGTATCCAAACTTACCAGTATATTGTCAACTCTGACCTACCTCTTGTCTCAGGTGTGTCTGGCAAGGCGACGCCTTTGTTATCACACATGGTGTAACTGTCGTCAGAATTGAGGAACGCTTGTACAGTCTGCCCCACCACCTGCACACCTTCTCCCTCAGAGATTGTTACATGGATGGTAGCTGAAAAATTGATTACATATCAACCATGCAAGATTTCAATAGCTATACAAACGTGGGACAAATCTGATCAACTGATCATGCTTGACGCAACACAGAACCATAGAGCCAAGTCAACATCAATGTAGTCTTCAGAAATAAACATTAGGGCTTGGTGTATATCTCAAAAGCCAGATTTTGAGATACGTATATCTCAAAATATAGATAGATAGATAATATGACATGCATCGACATACTGGGTAGAGTATGACATGGTGCTATAAAAATGGTGTATGCTTGTGCGTGTGAGTATGTATTGAAGTGTAATGTATTAGGGTGTGTGTGCTGAGGGGTTAACATGTGCAAAGTCAGTATGGTGTATGTTCAAGGTTTGGATGGCCTGAGGATAGAAACTCCTCCTTAGTCTTTCAGTCCTAGCCAAGTGGTTACTTAGGCATCTTCTAGACCTCAGTGGTTTAAACAGTCCAGGGAAATCAAATACTCACTGCATTCTGACACTTTCCCAAAATCGTCCACTTCTGAGACATATATTGGTCTTCGGACAGACTTGGCTCTTGGAGTTGGGTTTTGAGGTTTGGTTGGGTGCGTGACACTGCTCATCCATGGGCGACAGGGCTGTGTGGGCGTCGAACTAGAAGATGGTGTAGTAGATGAGGAACTTGCCAAAACATGTTCTTTAAATGTCCCCAACACAGCAAATGAGCCCCTATCTCTCATGCGAACTGTTCCAAAGTGCCCTCTCTGGTCCGGGAAAAAGGTCTCCCCTGTGATGTCATCCTCTAGGTACAAAGTGTCTGGCACCACCTTATCAGGGAGGGGGGAAGGAAAGGGGTTGATGAGACTACACTTACAAATGACATGTATGACAAAGTCATAATTTTCAGAATGCTAAATCCAAACACACCTATCCTGCAGAATAGGCTAATTATCTATACGTCACACAACTACGGGACTGTAGGTCATCAACAATCTGTACTTTACTGGAGTATTAAAACTTTTGGAAACTTATGACTTTCAGTTCACTGCATTTCAAGACCACTCCACTACATTTAAAATGATCATGAAGTACTTGTTACATTGACAACAAGTGGTGGAAGCACTCTACCCCTAACTGACAAATAACGGATGCTTACAATTGGTGGATGTCAAGGCCCATTAAGTCAGATGAGATTGTAAGGTCTTTTTTGCAGGCCTTGCTGCTTTAACTCCAGTGTGAAGACTGTTCAATGATAATGAAATGTCTAAGCATTTAAGTTTTCTTACATTTTAGAATTGACGCCAGTAGTGGTGACCGAACACTTACGTGCAGTGAATACTACTGAACACTTAAACCTGATGGAGTTCACGACCCATCCTCCCCCGACACACACACACACACACACACACACACACACACAGTTAGGCCTACACTTGTGCACAGTTAGCCTAAACACCATTTGTGTGCTTGCTAAATGCACGTGTACTTAGCGAATTAGCATGCCATCGACACCTTAACGTTGACACAAGAAACCTACTGACTCGGGATTGCAACCTTTTAAATTACCTGAAATATCGCAACGAGTCGGTCCTGTGAGATGTCTCGAGCTGACATTGTTAGGCGTTTAACGCCTTGATGAAGGCTGAATTGTTGCTCCCCATCCATGTCCATCCATCTAAGAGACTGATAGCAAAGTACCAGTTCTGTTGGTAGTTTGAAATCAAATCGCCACCTTACGTAATACGCACCCTCAGCTTGCGTACACGACGTACACCATCCCCTCCCCGCACCCCCACATCGACGATGGTCCAGTCCAATCACGACATTAAAATGAAAAATTACAATAATGACTGAGGTTTATGTGTTTTTAATAAAGCAATTTTTCATTGTAAAAAGTCTGCCAAAAAAATCTAAACACAACAATTAATCCAATTTCCCACTTGCCGAGTACACCAGAGAAATGAAAAATTGAAATAACAACTCAATTTTCGCTTTGTGTCAGAAGGTGGAGCAAGCGGAACAATGCACTGCAAAGCGTTACACGGACCCTGCATGACAACCAACTAGTGGGTCTGCGTGTGTTTAAGAGCTGGAAAATTCGACAGATGATAGGACCCAGTGATCAAACTGATCAAACTGGTTTCTCTGCGACTAGCGAGGGTGTGGTGTGGATCCTCCTCTCAGTAAAAAGGGTTGGACAATTGCGCTGAAACTGGTCTGGTGCCCATTCGAGGTTGCCTACAGTAACATTCTTTCTCACTTCTGAACGTCTACACCGGCGAAGTGCCCGTAAGTGCTTCTTTTTACACTTGTCTTTGCCAAATTATGTTTGTTATTTGACCAGAAAGTCTGCCGTTCTTCAACTTTAATGACTTTTTGGCTATTTGTTTCGAGAAGAAAAGCCAGAGCTGCGACGTAGGCTATGTCAAACAGATGTGTTTTGATAACTTTGATGAGTTAGCCAATATAGCCTAGCTTCCGATTCGTTATTTCAACCCTATAAGTTATGTCGATAAACTAATTCATAAACTAAAACTGATTTTGTGGAAGTCTTCATGCTGTTATGCAATAGCCTATCCCTAAAGTTACAGCCAAAACAACTTTGCGATTGGTCGATCCACGACAGTAGGCTTGGGATGTGAGTGTCTGTGTCTAGACCAATTAGCTATTTCATAATACAACGTTCAAAATTAATCAAATCTTATACACTAAAATAAAATGGTGGTGGTGATGTGGGTGTGTGTGTGTGTGTGTGTGTGTGTGTGTGTGTAGCGAATGTGTGTTTGGCTGTTTGTCTGATGCAAATTTAATGTGTCACTTTTATTTCTGTCTGTAAACAAATACAGTCACTGTTTATGTTTTTCCTTCTCAGACATACATTTGAAGGCACTTGGGTGGCATACAGTGCATACAAAAACACAGGATGTTTTTGGCTAAAAGACTCATTGGTGGGATTCTGGATGTTGTGAGGTAAAACAGTGACATACTGAACTTTGAAACAAAGCAACTAGGACTGTCTTCCTGAATTTTCATGAATTTTGAATTTATGGCTAACTTGAAATTCAGGTCATAAATTGTGTTTGGCTATTTAAATGTATGGCTAATCTGAAACACAGGTTAGCTGTTGGTGGTGGTAGGGAGTTGAATTGATGTGGTTATCACACATTTAATCACTAATGTTATGTTTGTCCATTTTTAAAATGTTTTAGCAACGTCGACCCCGGCCAGTTTGTACCCTCAGACCCAGTGAGTAGCTTAATTTGATATCTTGTCGTCTCAAGGCTTTTAATTTGATATCTTGTCGTCTCAAGGCTTTTTCATTATGTCTTTCAGACACTGCTGCTTTCATGGTTAGAATTAGCTGTTTGTAAACTATGCATATCTGTTGCCTGTGGTGAGATGCCTGTGGTGAGAGATAGGACAGTTTGCCCACTGTTGATGTGTGGGTAGTTGACAAATGGCCAAGAAAAAGTACTTTTTTTGGAAAACATCACTTTTTTAGAAAAAATACATATATTTATGGAGTATGACAACTGCAGTTTCAGAAAATAGTACTGGTCACTCATTTTGTCAATGACTTAACATATTATTTTCACGTTTTCAGTCAACTGCATTGTAAATGTGTCCTATGGTGTGACATTTAAAAAAGTACGAAGAAATTATATTAAATAACATAAAAAAATACCTCAGACAGAATTGTTCACATTATTAAAACATTAATTTCTTAAAGTGATATTTATTTTACATCAAAATACTAATTAGAATCATTTTCACCATGAATAGATGAACTTGATTAACTTTTTCCTATGAATGTCAATAAAACTTATTCGCCAACCCTACAAAACTGTTTGAAATTGTAGCTATCTAAGAGGAGATATTATTGTAACTCCCCTAATGCCAAACCTGACTTTTTCTAAAAGATATTTTGAAATTAAGATTATTTTTCTGTTGTTTTATGTTTGTCACACCATAGGACAAAACGTCACACCAAAGGACAAAGATAGTCATTGCATAAAGAGAGTCAGAATATATGAAGTGTTTATTGTAACATTGATAAAGGAGAACATTTGTTTTTTTATTTTTCAAAAGTATAAACTGTGCAAAACACGTAGCACACCAAAAGTAACTTTGATTCTTATAGATCCATCAATAAGGAAACATTGATGCATAATATCTTTGAAAAATTCAATAAAATGTAATTTCAAAACAATACTGTGACATTGTCAAACAGCAAAATTAAATAGTTAAACAGTAACAGTGAAGATAAAGGGCCCTATGGTGCACCCTGCGCTACTACTACAGATTCTAAGGTGGCGCAACGCGCGATGCAAGGCTTATTCTTATCTTACACTCAATAAAGAGAGGAATTTTTTGCCATGCGCTCCACTTTTATTAAACCTTGCACCCAGGGGTGTGGCAATTAACGACATAAGGTCTGGCGCATGATCCAAAAATCGCTATCTTACACCATCTAATAATCATTACGCCACTGACCAAGAAAAACCTGGTCTATAGCGAAAAACTGATATAAAGCACAGCTGAAGACATACTGTCACAAGATCAGCAAGCAGCAACTCCTGCAGAATAAATATCCTTAGGATTTTCTATTCAGTCATTCAAACATTATTGGGTTAAGTGTTGCTTTTTTCAGGCTATGTTTTCGATGGTAACCCCTTGTCAGTCCATAGTGAAAGTACTTAACTGTGTTGAACTGTTTTGTCATTGACTACGAGACTATGGTGAAGTTTTACTTTGCCTATAGTTCAAATAATAGGCGAGTAGATGCATATAGGCTATACTCTGCTAGTCACAAATAAGGTTTTAGTAAAGCAAGGTTTAGTGGGATCCCTGTTCCATATGGTCTCGCGTGCAAGCAGCTACAGTGTACCTTCAAATGCACCCCTGACTATCAAAATACCGATGCGCTGTTTGAAGTTGCGCTGCTTGCTGTTAAAGGGAATGATACATATCATTCTCATTGGTTTAATGGATGTTACACCCAAAACACACCCATTACAGATTGAGAAACATAAGAACAACCCTTTTGTGCCCAGCGCCCATCATTTGATCACAAAATCACGCCATTAAATTAGTGATTGTAGACTGGCTATAATGTCTAGAAACTTTGCGCCTCTGACCATCTGTTTCTAAACGCCAAAATAGGGCCCATAATCCTCAACAGGGAATTTCCATTTTAAAAACATTGCATAACATTCATGTACTCCATTCCATCTAAAATATATTCTAAGAGCAGTTTTTAATCATACTTTACACAGTCATCTACAATGAAATTCTATTCGTTAGTGGCAACACTGGAAGTTCAGAGGGAGGTTGGGTCAAAGGTCTTGCAGGAGGTTCCACTGGCTCCTCCAGTACACTGTCAGGAGACTGTGGTGTGGTTAAGAATGTCAAGTAATGCCTTTTCCTTTGCCCTGCTTCTTTTTTTGATTCCTTCCAAATCTTCCTCAATTCGGTTTGTTTCTTCCTTCCTAGTGCTTTAAAGGTTGTATCAGCGGTAGCGGGGATACGTCACTTCTGTTGATGTTCAAACAAAACAGAGAGCTAGCTCGCTACTCCCTCCCCCTCAAGTGCGCATCTTGTTGGTTATTGGTTGAAACACTCTATTTTGCATTTGAGTGGGTTGCCAACCCTTGTTGGTAGCAATTGTTTTTGTGTACAGATCTCGGAGCCTAGGCTGCCTACAGAGACACGATTTTTTTGACGGCCTGCTTATGGGGCAGACAGCTAGCGGATTGTTAGGAAAGATTAGATGAATGTGATCATTTATGTTTGGGCCTTTTTTGGGCCTGACATCGCTGATACAACCTTTAATGTTGAATGTATCCAATTCCCAGAGAGCCTTCTGTTCATGATATTTGTTAGAAATAATGATAGAATATAGATGAATGGATCAACAGAGAAATGAATGTAATGTATACTCAATTATGAACTCTCTTTTGCACTCATCTCTCTCTCAGTTCTTTCTGTTCTAAAAAAAGAGTTTTATATTTATGTACTTTATGTTATAGTTGTTTTAGTAACACTTCAGAACATTTTATGTAGTCTCCAAAAAACAGCAATAAACATTTTAATTTAAGTCATTATTGAATTTAAAATCATCAAAACTGGTCAAAAAAGAATGAAAAGTATGTTAACAAACTTTATTCATTTGTTTTAATAGCTTCTTAAGGAGGTATTGTCCTATCGTGTGACATCTTTGTCCTATGGTGTGACAGGTCAAAGTGTCACACCAAATGACATTTCCTGTCACACCAAAGGACATTTAAGCTTTTGTGGTAGTTAATAACTATGCTAATACTAGCTGAACTGTCATTAGCAATTGGCATCATGCATTTGCATAATATTACATAGTCCTGCAGTTAAAAATACAAATTTAGATTAAACATTTTTTATTTAGGGGTGTCACACCAAAGGACAAAAAAACTTAACAACTTCAGTGGTCTGAAAACATAGTTAAATATTTGAACAATTCTGAGAGAAATACTTACAATGTGCACTGCTCATGGGCTTTATAGGAGTCTTCAGTCACATGACCTTGAATGGGGTCTTTCAACTAAATGTAGTTGTCCATAATATTGCCGAACTTAATATCAAGTTATTGCATAACGCCAAAGGACATTTTTTTCTGTGACAAACTTTATGAAATTCCTACAATTTTAAAAATGTATGTATAGGAAAAATGATTGGCACTTAGTAAAATAGACACTTGCACAATTATGCCAGGAGTGTTCATTAACATTTTTAAACATTATTTTCTTTATTTATAAAAGTTGATATTTATGAAATGATGTTGTCTACCGTCACACCATAGGACGATTTTGAGGTTTGGCTCAAAGTAAAAAAAATAAAAAAATAACTCTGGTATTAAAACAAAAAATGCATGTAAAAAAAGAAAATGTTTAATCATTTACAGTATTTTAAATGATAAAAATGTGATATAAATGATTTTTTATCTTCTGTGACGGTGAAAAAGCCATGTCACGTCAACTACCCGTGTGTAGTGTGTGTGTGTGTGTGTGTGTGTGTGTGTGTGTGTGTGAGACTGGTGTTTCACAGTGTGCTCTCTGTATGTTTCAGTCCCCTGCTCGTAGACCGGTGTGTGCGTGTGTAGTGTGTGTGTGTGTGTGTGTGTGTGTGTGAGACTGGTGTTTACAGTGTGCTCTCTGTGTGTTTCAGCCCCCTGCTCGTAGACCGCTGGCCTACGCTAAGTCTCACGAGAATGATGAGGAGGCAAAGTTCCGCAAGGTGTTCCATCAGCTGGCTGGAGATGTGAGTACTCTGCTGACCATGTCCAGCATCTCTGCAGTGATGCACACTCTCAACTCTGCAAGGCGCCGTTTACAACTTACAGACATTTAGGCATTTAGACATTTAGAAGTATGGGAAGAGATTTGGGGAAACGATATGAGGTTTCATTCAGGCTCAATGCACCTTGCTGCATTTACGACATCAGCATAACCGCTCTGTTACACATCACCATTACAAAACGGAACCAGATACGAGTGTTTTGGTTTCTACTTTGGATGCCGCGGCTTCAGAGGGAGATATTAAATCCCAGATTGAGGTTCCTGACAGTGCAGATAGCTGTGCCAGCTATTCCAATTTCTGAGCTGGGAATTCGTTGTTTGGGTGTGGTCCTTCCAGCATTGTTTGACATTGTGTGTGTGAGCTGGTTGGTTGAGTTCGCCCGTCTCCTGTCTGTGACAGATTCATGAAATTCCTGCACCACCCTGCTGTCTACACATTATGTCTGCACCACCCCAAAACATGACATGCAACCTGTCCAGTTACAGTACTATGCTATCACTATGGAGTTACAATACAGTGCTATGTTATGCCCCGAGCTCCTAGCCTCCACTGTGTAGTATACTGTAATGACTATACAGTTTGTGTGCTCCTGTGGAGTTTACTCTAAGTTATTGTAGTGATCGACAGGTGTTTTTGATCGTCCTCTTCAGATGTCTGGTGAATGGGACATGGGAGCAGTGACTCGTCCCATTTCTTTATTCTACATTCCTGCCATTGTTGTGCTGGGCGTCGCTAAGGCCCTATGAACACTGTTGTGAAAAAAGAGATCTGGGGGTGGTTTCTGTGTGTGTGTGTGTGTGTGTGTGTGTGTGTGCGTGTGTGTGTGTGTGTGTGTGTGTGTGTGTGTGAGTATGTGTGTGAGAGAGAGAGAGAGTCATCACTGGGCGCGGATGTGGTTATGGGTTGGGAAGCCGTGCCAAAGACCGTAGCTGAAGCTAATGACTAACAGATCTGATGGTGGTTGAATGGCTTGTTGCACATTGATTTAGAGTGTAACAGAATATAGAATAGAATAGAATAGAACTCTCATTCTGTCAAGACAACCTACACAGACACAAAGCATGGGCTGCTAAATATATGTTTTATCAATAGCTGTAACAGCCGGTGTCCAGGAAAGAGGATGGACAATCAATGGCCACAGTTTGCTCTAAGGGGAAGCCGGCAGGGTCTTTATAGACTTTTTAAAAGCAGTGTTTGGTCTGCAGGAGGCTGGGCGTTTCGCTGCTCTCTCTCCAGCCAGACGCTCACTGGACTGGAGATAGAGGCTAGCTTAGATAACACACACATCACCTAAGTGCGTATGGACAAGTTCATATAATACCAGCAGTCAGAGCCAACATTAAGACCACAGCCCAGCTATTGGAACAACAACAGCATAAAAATAATTATTTTTTTTATTTTTTTTTTGCTGTTTTTGTTTCGATAGCTGGGCTGTGGTCTTAGTGTTGGCTCTGACTGCTGGTATTATATGAGCTTGTCCTGGCTGGTGTTGTGCTGGTGAGGAAAGAGCCTGTTTCCAACAGTGACTAAGCTTTGTTGGCTTAAAGTGCTTTGGAGCACTGAGTTGTTTTGTTGATTCCTCCTGTTTGTGTGCATTTCCATCAGTCAGCTGCTGTGGGGTATGTTTTGGCAGCATTAAGGATTCGAGCAGTAGGGTGTGTGTGGCCGAGGGGTGTGTGCTTTTGGTAACTCAGGTGTCAAGTTTCAGTCAAACTGGAGCTACTAAGGGGGACAATAGATGTCGAACAGAAGGCCAAGTCACGTTAGAGAACAAGAAATGTCCACAGAAAAGTCCAGAAAGACAGGTTGGGGCTTTGTCTCGCTTTAGCGTTGGCTAATAACGTAATAACAACCTAATAGCCTTGGTAATCTATGGCATAGGTGCTAAAAGAATCTATACAGGTAGCAGAATCATGGCAACTGCATGTTCAACTCTCACCATATTTAATCTAACCCATCCACTGCCCCCCACAGACTTACACCTATTAGTGAAGTTTCAGTATTCAGTTTATGGCACTACAGGTATTAGATGTTCAGGGTAAGACAGTCATGAGCATAGATACAAATAAAACAACAAAACACTTTGGTACATTTTCTTCATTTTTACATGTTGCAGCACCTTTTCCATGAAGTCTGTTTTGAATCTATGGCTGGTGTTTAGTGACTGATTCTCTGTGTGTGTGAGTAATTCTTCCCTTTGGTGACACATCCATTTTTTTTTGTCCTCAATTCTTCCGCAGGACATGGAGGTCAGCCCCAACGAGCTCATGAGCATCCTCAACAAAATTCTAACAAAACGTGAGTGCTCTGACTCTCTAGTCATGTTTGCCACATGCTGCAGTTACTCTTTTTTTAATATGTGATTGTTTCTGCCATCACCTGTCTAACAGACGTGTCTATGTGTTCATTCAAGAAAAAAGGTCTTTCTCGTGTCTCTTATTCTAAAGTGAAACATATTTTTCATGTTTGGCTGTTTGCTTTCAGTGGCCATTATTTAACTGACTATGTGCCTGCATTGTTCCACACCTTTCAGTTATTCAGATACGTTGTGTGAATATGACCGTAAATGTGAATGTGTTGTAAATGTTTCATTTTGTGTTACATGCAGATGCTGACATGAAAACAGACGGCTTCACCATCGAGTCCTGTAGGAGCATGGTGGCGGTCATGGATGTATCCTTCCTACACAGTTTGTCATTTTAAAAACAAAACTAAAAACAATCTGAATTAAGCTCCAGTTAAAGTCCATGCTCATCTGACACAAATCTCAATAGTGTGCTGTTCTCACATTCTACAATGTAGTTATCCTCAGATAAAAGTTTTGAATAGAACTTGGATGGATAGACTGAACTCTTACTTTTATGGCCTTCATGGCTGTATTGGATCATATGATATCTTAGCTCCACCACAGGGCCAGTGCATTGTCCATACCATCACAGTTTTGCATAAGACTGGGCCCTAATTTAAATGGCAGGCAAACTCTGTCAACAAGTGAAATTCGGGTGCATGAACTATAGCTATCGTGTGGCATTTGGGAGCATCACACTGACTTATCATTGTTTGCCCTTCAATATCTTGCCCATGCTGTTTGCAAATTGATTTGGATTAGTTAGCTGTGGTTAGACATAGGGCTTTTCACTTTGTGCAAACTATCAAATTAGAGTCCTGTATGTTAAATTACTAACGTTATTCCAATGCTTTAGCACACATGGGCAGGTGACAGGCAGGTAACACAAAGCACATGGGGAACAGGAAAAAACAAACACAGGACAATAAACAAAATGGCCACCAGGGTGGCACAAACCCAACGGTCCGGACCAGATCCTGACAATAGGCCTATTTTGAAAATCATGTAGGCTAGGCTGTATTTGAACAAGAACCTGTGCATGATATGGATATTAAGAAAATAACTGATTGGAAAATGTTAATAATGTTGGTGTACAGAGTTCTTTTATTGATTTCTGATGTCATGTTTTTGGGTTATGGAGCCTGCATACAATATAGGTAGCATGTCATGCAAAAAGTGTGGTATGTAATTGTTTGATTTCAGTGATTGCTTTTGAAGATGGTTCCCTTAACCCAGCTCTCACAGAGTGACAGTACTGGTAAACTGGGCTTTCACGAATTCAAATACCTTTGGAATAACATCAAGAAATGGCAGGTAAGGCGACCTCTAAACTCTGAAATCTAACCTTTCAAAATGTTCAAACCTATATCACAGTGTTGAAACACAAATCACATGATTGCAACGCAAGAGTCTTTGCATTGATGGAGTTAAACATAGACTGTTGTCCCTTGTTGCAGACCATTTACAAGCAGTATGACAAAGATCGCTCAGGAATCATAGGAGCGGATGAACTGCCAGGTGCCTTCAAAGCTGCAGGTGCGTTAAGTTACCATGACAACCCACTGTAGTTTTTCTGTCACCCTTGGAGACAGAATGATGGGGATGTGAATGACT
This sequence comes from Alosa sapidissima, assembly GCF_018492685.1. NCBI lineage: Eukaryota > Metazoa > Chordata > Actinopteri > Clupeiformes > Clupeidae > Alosa > Alosa sapidissima. The sequence goes on along the minus strand of NC_055971.1, from coordinate 29,160,580 downwards.
GACCACTTGTTTGTCCATAATCATGTTCAACCTTTTTTTTGTCATTGAATGCTGTGGTTTATTAGTTTTAGTAGTTTGGCTTCTAACGTTTTCAACAAAACATTCAAGGATTGTAAAGTAGAACAGTGAAAACGTTCTCCTTTCAGATTATGCCAAAGAGCCTTGAAGAGATTGTTTTTTTCTAAGCATGCAATAGAAACACAGACCAAACAGGAAGGGGAAACATTCTCAAAGCCTCATGAGATTCTCAACCCCCACCGCCACTCGGCCCCTGTGTATTCAGTGATGCCTCTCAGTGGTTTTATGCAGTGGAATCTAGAATTACAGAACATTCATTTCATTCCACTATATGACATTCTAGAGCACTTTGTGGTTCCAAAATGCAGTGTTCTCTCTGTTCTGTCTCTCTGCAGGCTTCCCCCTGAATGACGAGATCTTCCAGATGATCATCCGCAGATACTGCGATGAGAACGGCAACATGGACTTTGACAACTACATCGGCTGCCTAGTCCGGCTTAATGCCATGTGCTGTGAGTGTGCGAGACCTTCACGTGCCCCCACCACTTTCCTCCTCCTCTCTCATTCCTCTCATTTTCCATGCTACATCTTTATCAGTCACTTTTCCTACCTTTATCTGTCATAGCACTTCACTGTGTGGTGCTGAATGACTCAAACTGATTTATCTTGTCTCGTGTGTGTTTTAGGTGCATTTAAGACACTCGACAAGGACAACAACGGCACCATTAAGGTCGACATTCAGGAGGTAAAGCCAAAGACATTAACACTTTATCACACAGCAGCCAACAGTAGCTCTGATCAGGGCCACAGGCGTGCCAGATCCACATACTGTCTGAATGTAACTTATTAACCAGTATTCATTAAGGCTTTGTGTAACGTTCAGTGTTGTCTGCTTTCTCCTCAGTGGTTGCAGTTGACAATGTACTCTTAAACACCGCCTGACTCAGACATCCCAACATTCTCTCCGAAGCTTCTCAGTGAAACAAAGTTGTTTGATGCACTTTCTTCACCATCTCTTTTGTATGTTGTCACCCTTTTGTTGTAGCCTATTGTGCAGGCAAATTATACATTACAGTAATACTGGCAAAGGCTTGCAGGGACCATGTTTAAACACTAGATGGCAGCTTTGCTTCAAACCAAAGTAGAACCTCAGCATTTATGCTGTCAACATTCCAATGTTTAGACCCTTTTTTGTACATTTCCTCTTGCCTATTAAAAGAAAAGGAGTGTGCGCATACAAACAAAGATGTTGGTGTATATTTTCTTCATTTGGCCACAGGTTTGCACCTGTGATGCGTCTTCTTTTGCTCTCGGAGTATAGGCATAGTTTCCAACTTTCTGATCCTAATAAAGTATCCATGTATCTTTCTATCTAGAATCCTAGATTTAGGATGAGGACCATCTACAGTAAATGTAGCTTGTTTGTTATGAAAACAAAAAAAACATGCTTGGTCTAAATTTATGCTCAGTAAACTTAACTGTGGAGAGGTGATCTGTAGACTACACAAAGAACTGATTAATAAAATTCAAGATTTAGGCTATGCCAATTTTTTTTAATAGTGGCCTATAATTGTTTACCAAACACACTTTAATATTCGATTGAATATATCCAAATTTGAATGCGTCATCTTTCCAGTTATTGCAAGCTTAGTTAGAGTAGTCAATACAGTTTATTTACACTACAAGTCAGCACCCTGCTCCTGACGTTTGCAAGTACCAGTAATACCAGTTGCCTCAGCAACGCGTACCCTGCAGCTGTTATGGGCGGGACAAATAGATTGCCATCTGATTTTGCGAATAGTATTTCTTTCTTTCCTGTCTGGGTGTCCTTCATGGAGTTATTCGCCAATGAGAGAGCAGCTGTGAGAAAGGGTGTGTCTCAGAAGTTACCTTCCTTGGGAGGGAACGGGTACCACAGAAGGTTTAGCCCCGGGGATGATGCCGTAAGTAGTTGAATGAGCAAATAGGAGCGTTACGCGCGGTTCAACGTTTCCACGAGCAAAAACACGGCGACAGTTATCATCTCTTTCAGTTGGAGGGGAGCCTACGGTAAGTGGCTTTGGCGAAACAAATTGCCAGGTCAGTGCCATTTTAACTTTAATATACTGAAAACATCAAAAGTAATTAATTTAGGCCTACTTACCACGACAGAGCTTCTTGATCCTGACTGTGTAACAAAACTCACGAGGATGGGCCTATTTTGAAAATCATGATTTAAAAGTGTTAATGACTTGGTGTACAGACATTGCTTTCTGATGTCTGTTGCATGTCTGTCAGTCAGTGCACATTGTGGTGTTACGCAGTGGTTCGCAAGGTGTGGGGCCCCACTGTGGGGAATAGACACATGACAGGTGGGGCGCGATGAACAAGAGGAAATTCGTTTTTTGTGCCTATCTTTAATAATGCCTTTCTTTTTTGACAAAGAAGATCATAGATTCAAAACAGCCACACACAAACATAGGAGTCATAAACAGACCAACATATGAATAAAAAAAAATCTGTTCCAGCCGACCGAGACGGGAAATGTAAACCAAAACGGGGTCAGGTCAGGTGGGTTTGAAAAACCCCCACCTATAGCCTACAAAGTGGGGATTTACAGAAAAGTTTGAGAACCACGGTGTTACAGTAAATTAGCCTACTAAAGAATGTGTGGGAGAACCCCCATTCCGTATTTTGATAGTTGTATAGCATTAGCAACAATTTTGATAGACCAGCACATCATTCCATAAGTACGCATAATAGTTCCTCTTTCTGACTGGCATGACAAATGAGAAGGTATTCTGAAATAGCATAGCCCATCATAGCCTATAGGCCTATCTGTTTCATGTTTATTTTGTGAAACTAATATATATATATATATATATAGTGAAACTTAATTGGGAGATAATCGTCTCGTCGAAAACGATTGGTATTTGATGTAGGCTTTGATGTAGGCTACTATTAGTTTCAGACTTAACCCAATGTGAATACTTCTTTAACATATTGTAGGAAAAGAAAAGTTTAAATGTCATGGGCTATGTCTTACAGATTGAGTCATGTTCTGTGTCATTTTCTGAGTCATTTTCTGTGGTTTGTGCTGTATCTAGAGTCCATTAAGGATGTCCAGCAGAGAACAAGGCTACTGTGGGCTCAACCCCTGTCTAATAAATTATAAAGCAAATCCCAGTGTTGCCAAACTCAGTGTGCCCTTATTAAGGGCCATGTGACATTTGAAAAGACTGCAGCGAGATCAATTGCTCCTTCTCAAGCAAAATTAAAAGCATGATCATGATACTGTCTAGGCTACTATAAATGGTTGGTTGTGTCACAAAGACCTTTTTTTCTGTCATATCTTCAGTATCAGAGTGTTTCTCGGAATGATTTTGGCTTCATCTATGCCAGACATGCCAATATGAGCACAAATTTTGTATTTTTTTTATTATTAAAAATATTTTATTAAAAATACTTTACTTCTTGGCTAGTCAGGAACATGACTAATTGGGCAAACACTTCATGGTCAAACCCCTTTTTCCATAAGATGTTCAAGCAAATTACCTTTTTAATGGAAAACGAGCTAGAAAGGTACTTTCCAGCAGTCTCTAGATCTGACAGTTCAAAGTAGATACAGTAAGGGCATACACATGTGTATTGCATTACACACACACACACACACACACACACACACACACACACACACACCCTTGTCTGTGCCCCTGTGCCACATCTCTAGAATATATGTAACTAAAATCACATTAGCGTTGCCGTGCCCTCTTTCCCTCCGAGTGGATCCGTTCTCTGCCATAGCTCTCCATATTCTCCAGACTCCCCCACCACCAATTGGCAGTAATGAAAAACAATACTGGGTCTGATTATCCAAATGATCATTTCTTAGTCTGGTTGGCTGCTATGTGATTTAGTCCGTGGAAATATTAATTAACGCCTGCTCATCTGATCATGTGTGTGTGTGTGTGTGTGTGTGTGTGTGTGTGTGTGAGAGAGTGTGTGTGTGTGTGCCTGTGTGTGTGTGTGTGTGTAAGAGAGAGGAGAGAGAGAGAGTATTGTATGCACATGTTTGTGTACGTGTTTGTGAGGGAGAGTGAGAGAGTGTATTGTCCGCATGCATGCACATATGTGTGTGTGTGTGTGTATGTGTGTGTGTGTGTGTGTGTGTGCCTGTGTGTGTGTGTGTGTGTGTGTATGTGTGTGTGTGTGTGAGTGTGTGTGTGTGTGTGCCTGTGTGTGTATGTGTGTGTGTGTGTGCGACTGTGCGACTGTGTGTGTGTGTGTGTGTGTGTGTGTGTGTGTGTGTGTGTGTGTACTTTGTCTCAGCCTATCCTAGTGGGCCGAGAGGGCCATCAGTAGTGCGAGAGTCTAGGTGGGGTTCGGCCTCAGAGGGAAAAGAGCAGAGTCTCTCGTGCCTCTCACTGTCTGATTTGGCATACTAGGCGGTTGTGTGTGTGTCTGTGTGTGTGTGTGTGTGTGTGAGTCTGTGTGTGAGTCTGTGTGTGTGTCTGTGTGTGGTGCATGTGTACATGCATATGTGTGTTGGTTGTGTTGTTATACAGGATGTGTGTACATACTGTATGTGTGTGTGCGTGCGTGTGTGTGTGTCTGTGTGTGTGTGTGTGTGTGTGTGTGTGTGTGTGTTGTCAGTGTTTGTAATGATATATGTGTGCACATGCATATGTGTGCAAGAACATGCAGTTGCAGTGTGTGAAGAACATAGTTGTCCAAACACCCATGTGCCTAACGCATTGCTATCACTCAAGCTGCTCTGCTTCAACTCAGACTGAACATCAGAAGCTCATGTCAATATCCAGAGCTCGATACCCCACACAGGTTACCTACATGGAAACACCTTGCTCGCCTCTTCTCATCCACACATGCATGTCTTTAAGTTGCCAACTGACCCCTGGTCATGCATGTTTTTAAGTTAGCAACTGCCCCTTGGTCAACTGCCGCTATCTGACGGTTCTCCTAAAGCTGAACTGCTAATTGGCCATTAGCACGGACCCCTTGGTATGGTGTGATTAAACATCAGGTGCATGACCGGCACACGCCAGCCGTTTCCATAGCTGTCAGCTGCATGACCGGCACACGCTAGCCGTTGCCATAGCTGTCTTTATCATTATTGAATTGAATTGAAGATGTGACAGAGCGTCTGACACGACACTGTGTTCAAAGAGCACGGATGGGGTCAGTCACATGGGGAACTGTGCGTGACGCCTGGTTGACGTCCGAGATGATCAGCAAGGTTGATGCTCGTCGCCAAAGAGGCGTCGTGAACTGACACTGGAGTCATCTGGAGACTGTACTTATAGTATAGTATAGTATAGTATAGTATAGTATAGTATAGTATAGTATGTATACTCTTTTGATCCCGTGAGGGAAATTTGGTCTCTGCATTTATCCCAATCCGTGAATTAGTGAAACACAGTGAACACACAGTGAGGTGAAGCACACACTAATCCCGGCGCAGTGAGCTGCCTGCAACAACAGCGGCGCTCGGGGAGCGGTGAGGGGTTAGGTGCCTTGCTCAAGGCCACTTCAGCCGTGGCCTACCGTAAGTCCGAAGCGCTAACCAGTAGGCCACGGCTGCCCCAAAAATCTTATCTTATCTACTGTACTCGTTGAATATTTGTAAATTACCGACTTAATTGTGAATATAAAACAAAGGGAACATTACATGCACGCCCCTTTGTGGACTGTGACCTTGTAAAGGGGTTCTGTACGTGTGACCGTGGCAACCAGAGGTTCGTGGGATTGAGATCCCAGTTCCTCCTTTCCAAGTCCAAGTGTCACAGATGCTCACTCTGCCTGAGAATGGCAAATGTGTAGCATCAACTTGGGAAGTGCTTTGAGTGTTCAAAAGTGCCGTATAAACAGACAGGCCATTTATCATTTATGAGCATGTAAATATGATTGGTAATATTTTGATCTTAATGTCCATGAGATGTCCATGAGTGGGGGGTTGGTTGTAGTCCATGCAAACATTTCCTTTGCACAGGCTTTCCTGAGGAATTAGAGCATTTTTCTTGAGGCAGGCCATGAGTCCTTAACACTGTCCCTCTCCTCTCGTTAACTGTGTTCCACAGATTAGCAGGTTATGAGTCCTTAACATTATCCCTCTCCTCTCTTTTGTTCTGCTTGTTTTCTCTTTTTGCCTGTCTCCCTCTCTCTCTTTCTCTCTCTTTCTCTCTCTTTTTGCCTCTCTCTCTCTCCCTCTCTTTCTTTCTCTCTCTTTCTCTCTCTTTTTGCCTGTCTCCCTCTCCCTCTCTCTGTAAGGGTGAAGCGTGCAGTGATTGCTGTGTAATTATAAAGTACTTATCCCTTTTAACAGAGTGGCTGTGTCTCTTCCGTCTCTCTCTCTCTCTCTCTCTCTCTCTCTCTCTCTCTCTCTCTGAAGTGTCTGTGCGTGGAGGTGGCTCCACAGTCACAGTGCAGCGATGGGTACGTGGGTGGGCGTGCAGGTCTGCCGTCTGAATTAGCAGCGGTGAATTAGGCGCTCATTAAGTTAACCATCCTGGAGGAGGTAATCAGACATAATCAAGTGGCGAGTGGCAGGGTGGTCCATGTGCCGGCTGACCCGTGTGTCTCTGAGCACGTCGGCAACAAAGGATGCCCATGAAGCACACTTCAATTTTGAACTGAGTTATGATAGTGTGGGTTTATGCATCTATTTATTCAGCTTTATTGGAGCAGCCCCAGCATCACACTGCTACTGATTTCACCAGTACAGTACAAGCCTGTAAGAATAATACGTTTATTTTATATAACGCAAACCCAAGGTCGCTTTACGTAGTAGGACAGTAAGAGAGAATATGAGGAAAAGATATCACACACTGTGATGTACTACTGATCTGCACTGGTAGCCTAGTATAGGTGTAGCTTCTGCTGGACAATGTTGCAAAAAGCAACTGGTGAAGATAAAGGCTTACTGGTTGTTTTAGAAAATAACCCAGCCCTTGTGTGTAAAGTGGGCCTATACTCTTTGTTTAAACCGTCACTCTAAACACTGTGGGAAGGTTTCCTATACATGGGTTATTGAGCTAAAAGAGAACCAGTTGAAAAACACTTTTAGTGTAGAACGCTTTGATCTTCTTCTGTAACAACGAGTACCTGTGTTCAGTGAACCATCGTGAGTCCATCATCAGACGCATCATAACCTGCAGAACGATTTGCTCTAAAACATGAAAGTTGTCATTCATTTCATAAATCTATAACTTTTCATTCTTTATAGCACTATACCTGATGGATGGATGGATTAACTTTATAGATCCCCAAATGGGAAAGTAATCATCATCATCATCATCATAATGATCATTTTTTTCATTATGGTAGTTTGATTTGGTATGTCATGATGAGATAAAAGAAAATGAACACAATAACTTGTAGTAGTTTTAGCGCCTGCTCCTGTATGTGCGTCCTCTGATTTGTGTGTGATTGGTTGCAGCCCTCAGCCCAGCCCAGCCCAGCCCAGCCCAGCGCCATGGCCTCGGACACAGGCGTGAGATCGGAGATGGACGAGCTGCAGAGGAGGGCCAATCAGGTGACAGATGAGGTAATGAGACACCACGGTACTGGTCAGTGCTGCAATAAGGGTTCATGCTGGACTAAGCTCAGCCTTGACCCATAAAAGAAGAAACTGAGAGAGGGGCAGAGAGACTGAGAGAGGGAGGGAGACAGAGAGAGAGAGGGAGAGAAAGAGAGAGGGAGAGAAAAAGAGAGGGGGAGAGACAGAGAGAAGGGGGGAGAGAGAGAGAGAGGGAGAGAGACTGAGAGGGGGAGAGACTGAAGGAGACAGATTTCAAGACAAGAGAGGAGGCCACAGATTATGCCTAGTAACTGTCACCATAGCTACACTTTTTTTTCAATGACATATGCTCAGCAGTACTTAATTATCTCTGTGTCAATAACACACACACAATCTAAACGACAGTTGGCATTCGGGACAATTGGGACAGACAGGCCAATATGACCTACTGTATGTAAATGATAACAAAGTGCTTATCATTACAAAATGGTAAATTAGTAATGTATAGAGGCATATGTTCCCTATGCTGGAGGGACTGGAGAGATGGTTTCACCCACCCGGGATTCCTTAAGCAACAGTGACATCACCCCTCTTCCTAGCCCCCTGTTGCTCTCGCAGCAGGTAAAGGTTACTGCAGGGCATCTCCCAGAATGCATCTCTACAGGGGGAAGCATCACAGGCAGGGAGGCAGGCAGGGTTGCAGTCACCACACTGACACCTGTTCAAACACAGTATAGCTCAGTCTCTGTGCTCACACACACACACACACACACACACACACACACACACACACACACACACACACAGAGAGAGACTTTGTGTTGACAATCAGGTGTCCCACCCTCTAAGACCTGTCACACTAGTCTCTGCCATCACAGTAGCTTCCTTCCCAGAGCTTGTTCTGGAGCCCATAAGTGGCTATCTGTGTTGTGCTAACTGGTTCCACTTTAAGTACTCTACTGTAATTGTCGACCTCCTTGGAATATTTTTCCTGACTCCCATCAAGCCAGCTAGCACAAACATTGAAATTTCACAATTTTGCATCTTACCTGTCATTAACATTTGGGTCCATAGTCTTGACGTATCAGTGTGCTTCTCATTGTGAATACTGTAAATGCATCAGCCTTCACCTGTGGAGTGTTGTTGACCATGTCTGGTTCTGTCTCTTTCTCTGGCCTCGTTCGCGCCGGCTCTGCAGTCTCTGGAGAGCACTCGCAACATGAAGCTGCTTCTGGAGGAGGTGAGACCGGGGCTCTGGGCCTCAGGGACATCCGCACCTGAAATATTAAACGCACGCTCGCTCGCTCAGTCTGCCGCTAGGAGTGAGGCCGCACAGTAGGTTAACCAGCACTGAGGGATGCTTAGTGGTAGCCTTTTACACAGCTTGTGTAAGGCCAGGCCATAGAGTAGACTGACATACTGAACATCGAGAGATGCTTAGTGTTGAACACATGCACAGCCCGTAGCTATAACTAAGGCCATAGAGTAGACTAATAGCTATAACTAAGGCTATAGAGTAGACTAATAGCTATAACTAAGGCCGTAGAGTAGACTAATAGCTATAACTAAGGCCATAGAGTAGACTAATAGCTATAACTAAGGCCACAGAGGAGACTAATAGCTATAACTAAGGCCATAGAGTAGACTAATAGCTATAACTAAGGCCATAGAGTAGACTAATAGTGCGTTCACAGCCTGTAGCTATAACTAAGGCCATAGAATAGACTAATAGTGCGTTCATGTGGCTGGGAAGTGGGAAGGTCCTCACTTTGGAACTCCATGCTTCCGAACTGGGAGCGTTCACTTGACAACAACAAACGGGCGACATTGCCAATGTCCATAGGCTAGCTAGCCAGAAGGCTAACATCACATAGTTACTCAAAGTTAGTACTGTTCAATATCACAATCGCCTGTGCTTATGAGTATAACATAAATAATCAATGAAGTGACTTATTTGGGCATGGAACAAGTCCATTTTTTTATCTTTCACTATGTTGAGTGACGTCAAAACATTCTCCTGGGGGCTCACGCAAAGCTCCCACTAGAATTCTCCCACTTCCCAGCTCATGAACGCACCATGACATACTGAACACCTAGAGATGCTTATTGTTAAACCCATGCACAGCCTGTATGTTGTGATATGACTAAGGCCATAGAGTAGACTACAGTAGACTGAACAGAGACAGGCCCATACAACTCCAACTGTTGTTCAGCCATTTTGTGTTTTTGTGTTGGGTTATGACGCTCTGTTGCACATTCTTGTCAGTGGGCCTCTGCCTTTGGGATCTTTGTTTACTGTAAACAGCTCCATAAGCTATCTCTGAGCTTATTCGTTTGTCCTGCAACAAAGAGCTTGAAGCCTATTAAGCCTTGAAGCCTCCATTCAGCCAGCATTGTAGGGAATTTTAACCTAAACTTAACTTAAACTTAACTTGTCCTCTGATATTGACTTAACTTATCTAAACCATAGACTGTTCTATATATACAGTCTATGATCTAAACTTAGTTTTTGTTTGTAAAATCAGCATGTATAGCCTACATGACAATAGAATAGAATAGAATAGAATATATACTTTATTGTCATTGTACACAGATACAACAAGACATTGTTTGGAACAAACCTGAGATGCCCACAGATAAGTTAAAATAAATAAAATAATGTGAATGAATAGATAGTTACACATTGATATGCTAAAAGCAAACTGCACTTATCAGGTATCTGCATTTCTGAAAGGTTAGTGTTTTGGTACTGGTATGACTGATTCTAATCCTACTGACATTTCAACAGAGTAAAGATGCTGGGATCAGGACACTGGTCATGCTGGACGAACAAGGAGGTACTGATGACATCAAATTACTTTTCAATTATTGTCATCCGTCTTTCTGTTTCCAACAGGAAATCAATGCCCACAATATAATTTTATTTGAAAGTAAAAATAACTACTAGCATATCCACAGCCTTGCTCTTTGGATAGCAAGTCCAAGATGTTGATAGAGGGGAAAAAATGATTGCAGGAAATGGGAGAGATAGAATCAAATTAAACGGACATGCTGTTGGCAAGAGTGAAAAGGAGAAGCTGCTTTCATAGCAGCCATTGTGTTGCCTCTGCAAATAGAGAGAGAGGGGAGTCTGTGGGATTGGGTCTGCTGTCAGGTTGGCTGTGTTATCACAATAAAGCATTCGGTGTGTGTGTTCAACACACAGATGGAAATGTACTCTGTGTGATACCCAACCCTGTAGCAAACACAGGAGCTCTGTACACCATATTTGGCCACCATTTTATCAACAACGTACAGGTGTTTGTTGGTTTTGATTTTTTGTTTGTATAAATGAGTTGGCATAAGGGGAGCACTTTGTGTGGTTATGTGTGTGTGTCTGTTTGCCTATATTAGCAAATATTCATGTCCCTGCTTCCATATACTGTATGTACATTCAAAAACATGTGAGTGCCGATGTGTGTGTGTTTGTGTGTGTGTGTGTGTGTCCGGAATGTTTCTATATGTGTGTATGTGCTGTATAGACTATATGTTTGAGAAGCTGAGTGTGTGTGTGTGTGTGTGTGTGTGTGTGTGTGTGTGTAAACTTTCACCTCCCACCCCCTGTACACCTGCGTCTGCTCGCTCTAGAGCAACTGGACCGTATTGATGAGGGCATGGACCAGATTAACCAGGACATGCGGGAGGCCGAGAGAAACCTCACCGACATGGCCAAGTGTTGTGGCCTGTGCGCCTGGCCCTGTGCTAAGTAGGTCTGCCCCCACGCCTCGCCCACACCACCTCACCTCCAGCACTGTCATGGGTCCCCACACCTGCCAATCATCCCACCCGCCCAATCCATGTGGCCCGCGCTTCACTGGCCCCGCCCTGCGCAAACATGTAGAGCACTGTGATTGGCTTTAGCTGTGGCCTGTGTGATTAGAAGTGTGTTGAGGTGTGCCAGAGGAGCTGTCTTTTGGCTCCAGATATACTTTGTTTTGGACATTTTGGTTGCAGATTTTGTATGCTTGTGTTTGCAGTTTGGATTTCAGTTGCCAGAGGAAGAGTCATAGAGGCGCACTGGGCTGACTCTTGGTTCTTTGTTTTGTTGGGTGTGGTCTACTCTGTGTGTGTGAGTGTGTGTGTGTGTGTGTGTGTGTGTGTGTGTGTGTGTGTGTGTGTGTGTGTGTGTGTGTGTGTGTGCATGTGTGTGTGTGTGTATGCGTGTGTGTGCGTGTGTGTGTGTGTGTGTATGTGTGTGTGTATGTGTGTGTGTGTGTGTATGCGTGTGTGTGTGTGTGTATGTGTGCGTGTGTGTGTGTGTGTTTAGAGGGCATTAACTGTCACTGATGAAATCAGCTTTTATCTGAGCAGTCCATCAGCACTTCTCCTCACACATCTGTTGTGTGTCGTGTGTCGTATTTAAGTTCAGTCCACTCTGGTCGCCACCCTTGTTATGGTGTTGTGTTGTCCATCGGTGTTATCTTGGTCAAGATCCGTGTTTTTGTTTTCATTTGTCATGTAGTGGTGGTGGCTAGTGTGCTGCTTGGTTTGGTTGTGTAGTGTGCTTTGGTGAGAAAACCTTTTTTGTTTGTGACCCCCCCCCCCCCCCTCTCCCAAATATCCCTCTATCTCTCCATTCTCCTTGCTCTCCTTCTCTTCCTCTACTCTTTCATCATCCCTCATTCTTTCTTCATCTCTCACTCCTGCTTGTTCTTCTCTTCATGTCACTTCTCGATCTGTCACTTCTCTGCATCTTCCTTTTTTATTTCTATTCATTTCTTTCTCAATATACCCATATGACCACTCCTCTTTCTCTATATACCCATATGACCACTCCTCTTTCTCTCTTTTCTCTATATACCCATATGACCACTCCTCTTTCTCTATATACCCATATGACCACTCCTCTTTCTCTATATACCCATATGACCACTCCTCTTTCTCTATATACCCATATGACCACTCCTCTTTCTCTCTTTTCTCTATATACCCATATGACCACTCCTCTTTCTCTATATACCCATATGACCACTCCTCTTTCTCTCTTTTCTCCTCATTCTTTACTTCTGCTCTACTCTTTCATCAACATCATGTACTCTCACTTCTCTTTACACTTTCTCTCTCTCTCTTTCCATTCTTCTCTATTCATCTTTTCTTTCTCTCTCTCTGCCTCTTTCTTTCTCTCTGCACCTTTATGCACCCCATTTGGCCCCTGCCCCCCCCCCCCCCCGCCTGCCCTCTCCTCCCTTGTCCCGTTGTCCAGAGCAACTCGAGCGGATCGAGGAGGGCCTGGACCAGATCAACCAGGACATGCGTGAGGCCGAGAAGAACCTGACCGACCTGGACAAATGCTGCGGCCTCTGCTCCTGTGAGAAGTATGTGCTGCTGGAGAAAGAGAGAGGGAGAGAGAGGCAGAGAAAGATAGAGAGAGAGAGAAAGAGAGAGAGATAGACAGATATATAAAGAGAGAGTGAGACAGAGAGTGATAGAGAGAGAAAGAGAGAGACAGACAGACAGAGAAAGAGAGAGTGAGAGACAGAAAGACAGAGAAAGAGAGAGTGAGAGAGGGACAGACATACTGTAGAAAGAGAGAGACAGAGAGAGATGGAGAGAGACAGACAGACAAAGAGAGAGAGAGAGGGACCACCACACAGGTTAAATTATCCCTCATCTCGGCTGGCTCTGGGCCTCATCCGGCCCGCTCCCGGCCCCAGACCCATGCAGTGAGGGTCAGGCAGCTCAGATGGATGTGTGTACAGGTGAATGTGTGCATGTCTGTGTGCTGTCGCTGCTCTTTTGCTGTTTTGGTTGCATCTGTTCACACTGCCACAGCTACATCCACTGCCCAACACAAGCCTGGAACTGACCTCATACTCCCCTGACGTGTGTTGTGTGACCCATTTGTGCATATATAAGTGTCAAGTCCAGTTTTAGTTGATCTCATATTACATGGCATGGATTCAAAAGTATGTTATTATGATTGTGCACTTCAGCTGTACTGGTCATTTTCACATGTTTGTAAGTTCTCAGCAGGGCCACTGTGGTGCTTCAGAAGAAGTATGAGAAGGACTGATACCAGAAGATCAAAATAGTTAGACAACGTTTGAAGAATTGATGTATCTATAATTAATAAATAAGGACAAGCACATGTCATGTAGGACAAGAGACCAATCAGTAGACTTATATAGAATACTCATGACAATTACAGCAGAAAAACATTACCATCATATTTTGTTGTTATTTTCTAACATATTTGTTTGATTTGTGTAGCATGTTTGTTTGTGAGGTGTGTGTAATGTGTGTGTGCCGTGTCGCTCCAGACTGAAGGACTTCGAGGCCAGTGGAGCCTATAAGAAGGTGTGGGGCAACAACCAGGATGGAGTGGTGTCCAGTCAGCCCTCGTCACGCGTCGTGGATGACCGGGAGAAAATGGTCATGAGTGGGGGTTACATTCGGAGGTAACACACACACACACACACACACAGTAGTATCAACATTATCAATATGGCACAGATTAATGTTAAACGGACTACAACAAAAAATAAAGTTGCCTGAAGGGAAGATTAGCTTTTTTTGCATGTGTTAGAGTCCTTCTCAGCTGCTTTGGTGCATTTCTTATATCATCATTAACGTTAGTGCAGTCCAGTACACTGAGTGTCTCACCAGATAGTGGATTACTTTCAAAAGCACGTAACTTGAGCAGAATGCTTAGTTTGTCTCAAAAGCAAATATTTATGCCAATCAATATGTCAGTGCTAACATAAATTGCTGTGTGTATGATGTACACAAGTGGCTAGATGATGTTGAGGTCGCAAAAGAATTTCAGTTCTGGTCTAAAAAGAGAGAGCTGTCCCTTTCATCACAAATTAGCTGGATAACACTGAGTTTAACTGACTGGATTGGATAACACTGAGTTTAACTGACTTTCAACTCTCAAAGCTCTCTTTGCCTCTTCTGTTTAACTTCCCTGTGTGGTACATAAAGAAAGTTCTAGCACACATGTTCATTATTACCAGCATGGCAGAAGAGCTTGTCTTGCCTGTACCGCTCCACACCGGGTAATAATTGCCCCCACTAAGGCTGCACCTCAGGAACAGTCAGAAACACGCATTAGTGTGTGTGTTCACTAGCTCAGAGCACGTCGCCACATGCTGGCCCTGGCTACATTTAGTGTGGTGGCGTCAGAGCCGGAGGAGCAGGCTCGGAGTAATGAGCCATGAGCCTTTAATTGTAGCTTTACGGTAGCCATGGAGCCCTGCTCCCGTGATGTCAGCAGGTGGGGTGTTTATAGACAGGACCAGGAATACACCCGGACCAGTCTCATCCAGAGGAAGGCAGGTTAGCCAGACAGGAGAGCCAGACAGACATGTTTTAATGGTGCGGAAGGAACGGACAATTGCATGCTGGGTAAAGAAATTATAGTGAACAGAAGGAAGAGTTGTCCAACTTCACATAATGGCTTTTAGAAGTCAGAGCAGTGTAAAACTAGAATTGAAATCACCAGGTAGAGGGCATTCAGAACAACTGGAACATGCGCACACTTTGACAAGATGCTGGGGGTTTATTTCCCAACAGTACCATTAGAATAAAAGAATCTATCCAGAACTTATGGTGAGCTACAATGAAGATGAAAATAAATATTGTATTTAATGTTCATCTTCAAAATCATCTTCAGCACAACAGTTTGCATTGCGCTGTTCAGTGTACAATCATGTATGTCATATATGACTGGTTTGTGGGGGTGTTTGTGTGTGTGTGTGTGTGTGTGTGTTTGTATCTGGCTGTCTCCAGAGTGACTAACGATGCTCGAGAGGACGAGATGGAGGAGAACCTAGCCCAGGTGGGCAGTATCCTTGGCAACCTGCGAAGTATGGCTATAGACATGGGCAATGAGATCGACACACAGAATGTCCAGATACAGCGCATCCAGGAGAAGGTGGGATATTCCACTCTAGTCCACTCTATGGGCTACTCTAGAATAGTCTGCTCCACTGGGTCACTCTAGAATAGTCTACTCCACTGGGTCACTCTAGTCTACTCTATGGGCTATACTCTTGAATAGTCTGCTCCACTGGGTCACTCTAGTCTACTCTATGGGCTACTCTTGAATAGTCTGCTCCACTGGGTCACTCTAGAATAGTCTGCTCCACTAAGCTACTCTAGAATAGTCTACTCCACTGGGTCACTCTAGTCTACTCTATGGGCTACTCTAGAATAGTCTGCTCCACTGGGTCACTCTAGAATAGTCTGCTCCACTGGGTCACTCTAGTCCACTCTATGGACTACTCGAATAGTCTACTCCACTAGGCTACTCTAGAATAGTCTACTCCACTGGGTCACTCTAGAATAGTCTACTCCACTAGGCTACTCTAGAATAGTCTGCTCCACTGGGTCACTCTAGAATAGTCTGCTCCACTAGGCTACTCTAGATAGATACTTTATTGATCCCCAAGGGGACATTCAAGGTCTCAGTAGCATACAGACATCACACACAACATACACTCACGGAACGTGTCCATATAAAACAGAAACTAATCTTTATTAGTGAATAGCTTGATCATGACAATGTGTAATAGTAGTCATAGTGCAGAAACTGTCAGACCAACTGCAGTGTTTCACAAGAGATCGCAAGTTTTTAAAATTGATTAACCAATTTTATCTCTTTTTTTGTTCCCTTGTTCCCTGTTTGTGCAGGCTGATGTCAATGAATCACGCATTAGTGAAGCCAATCAGAGAGCACACAAGCTCATTAAGAAGTGACTGCATTAAGAGACTCTGTGAAAACACTGTACTATCAACATCCTTTGTCATGTGAACCCCCCCCCCCACACACACACACACACACACAGACACACAGAGCAGCAACACTTACTTTGTGGTTGATGAAAGGCTGCCTGTTTTGATAGTCATCCTTGCGTTGTTGTTGTTGTTGTCTATGCAATATGGCATAGTTTTTCATTTGTTTTGTTTATATATATTTTTATATTGTGCCTACTGAAGTAATGAATGTTACAGAAAACTCAGTTCATGTACTGTATTATTGGTCTTGGTGGAGCTTTTTTGAGCAGTAATGCTCAACCCCTCAATACTCCCATCTGCTGGTAAGAAGGGGAACTGCATCAGCCAGGCTGTCTCTTTGTTCAAAATGGAACCTCTGGTTGTGTGAAATGCACCGTGATCTCTCTTCGCTGTGCTCTTGTTCAGTCTAGGAGGACTATCCTGTGCCCTTTCTATTAAGTCCAGTCAACAGAATTACTCCTCTTTGCAGTAGACAAGATCATGCCCTAGGTTGCCACAGACTCATCATTATTGTGCTGTGTGTAAGCTAAACTCTACTAGACATGGAACATGACAGTGACATCATACCAAACTAACAGCTGATTTGCTAATTTCAGTCTTGACAATCCCTTCCTTTCTGTCTGTCACATGTGCTTCTGTATTTCATTGCCTGCTGAAGACTGATTCCTAAGATGTCTTAACCTGCAGTCACATTGCAGAGCTGTGGTTTTAATTAAGGCCAAACAAATACATGGCTCCCATTTCTGGCTGTGGTAAGATAAAGTCTTGGTTTAGTTTGTGCTTGGATGAAACAGTGAATCAGGGTTACTTGCAGCCTGGCTCCCACGCCTCTACAAAGATGAGAGACAATATTGATTAAGATGAATATTCAAACAACTAATGGCCGACTTACACCAAACAACTTTGACAAGATTTGGGAAAGATTCTTGAAAAATTAGAGTCTTTTAACTAATGCCCCCCATTCAAGCTTTACTCCAAAGACTACAATTTTTCAAGAATCTTTCCCAAATTGGTGTAAGGAGGCTATTAGGCTACTGTTTGTCACCTTTCTCTGAGAAAAAAAAAATGTTTGCACCCACATTTACATAGCTGTCGTAAACATTGCAGTTCCTTGTTCTCATATTATTTTCACTACATTTTCTGTACGTGTAAATACGCTTGGTAGCTATATGATAACTGTAAAAATTGATACTACACGGTAAATTGGAGGAGTGATCCAATAACTTATCTCTGGTACCATCACTCACATGAGTGACTGCATTGGTTTGGTTTTACGTAATTAAATCATGTCTAAATGTGGCCACAGGGTGTTGGTCTACAGTTTCATTGTAAATATGCTTTAAAATGGGTGGACTGTTTTCTCTCCTTAAGAGGCCTATTTTGCTTGTTAGCAAAACATTTTAAAATTGATATTTATATTTCCTTTTCATTTGCGAATGTTTTTGATATGATCTGCAATAAAAGAAATTGTATTTGTGTGCAAGTAATTTTCTGTTGAAATATGTCATTTTTCATCTAAATAAATGAACATCCTTCATTTATTTTGTTTCCTTAAACATAAACAGAAAAAGTAATTGCATAAATACAAAAAAAATACTTATGCATTGTGTATTGAATACAATATGTAGGTTACTGCATTAAACTCACTATATCCATTTTAAATTAAGCACAGATGTCTAACTAAATAAGTCCTGTGTTGACAATAATTGGAAAAAATCTTGAACAAGATTGAAAAGTCAACTGGAGAACCCATACAATCATGTGCAACAGTACTGTAGGCCTTACAATAAGCTACAATAGTAATAACTGTATACAATACAGTAGGCTACATAAATCAAGAGTTGGGCAACACCTACAGTGAGAATAAAAGTGAATGAAAATGGCCTTCAGAAACAGGACTTGTGGGTTTCTGCCATAGAGAAGTTCGTAAAGTGAGCATGCAGTCCCTTGAGCATTGAGGGCACTTTGCCAAAACCCGTATTATAGGGTGATTTCGTAGTTTCTGCGCTGATGGGCGCGTAGTTGAGCCTGCGCAACGCAGGGGTTCTTTGCTCTACGAAGTTTCTCGGGTTGAATCATAGGAATACACTGACGACAGACTGACATTATTCGTGACTACATCGGGATTTACGCGTGAGTACAGTAAACAGAACAACTTGAACCTAAAAGTTGACTGTTTCTTTGTTCTGTGGCGATCTAACTACTGTGAATATATTCGATGTGGTACGCACATTTTGGGGAAATGTTGCTAGCTAGCTAGCGACAAAGACATCACATCATGGCTTTCGGTAGCCAGCTAATGAGTTCGATGTGCCCGTCTAATGTTCTAAAACACTGTGTTTAGCGATGGGCGGTTTGCATTCGACTGCAACCAACTCGAATGAACATCGAATTCGTGGTCAATTTTGCATTTTCTACAGCGATTCGTCGCGTACTTTTTGTCTTCCAGAAGCCCAGCCTTGTGATTTCCGCCTTCGACACAAATCTACGATGGCGTAGGGTCGACTCTGTTCCATCGGCTGCTTGCACGTACATCACAGCTAGCAATAGGGAACACCGACAGGACAACAAAGAACCAGGAAGCATTAGCAATTAGCAGTAATGGTTAATTTAAAGAAGAAGGCACCAATGAATCAAAAACCGTGTTGATCTAATGTTTGCGAATAACCCGTCTGTCTTTTTAAAAAGCATCACCTGCACATGGGAATATACAGTTTACTGAAGAATACCGTTTTGATGGGGAGCAATTACGCAGCTTTTCACGCATCAATCCACAAGATTCACGTTAACATTACGTCGTGACACCGTGGAAGTGAGACTCAAAACAGTTTCTCGTTTTGATTTTGTGAATGACCGAAGGTCATGACAGTAACGCAGACAAAAGTAGATAGGTCCAGGCGTTACATATGTGCTTGATTAATCCTGAAAGCAATGTAATTGCTATAAATGTTTCAAACAGTGCAACTTCCTCGAATATATCAACGTCAGTTACATGTGCAGTTAGATGTGTCGTTAAACGTGTTAGTACACACAGGATATGCAATTCAAATATAATCCCATAATCCCAATATATTGTCCATTCAAGCAATAAGATGGAACGAGACAGATGTGTAAAGTATAAACATACCAGATTGAATAACACATCAAGACTCTACAAACACAGAATTATAAAAATGCATATCATAATAAAAAATAACATGAATATCATAGTAAAAATGTATGCAATGCTGTATGAATTAAGGCACCCCAAGTGTTGCCATTGAACATACAGATTACTGTATGTTACTCGGCCTACAGCAGGGGTCTCCAACATGTTTTCCTCCGAGAGCTACTTTGACAAAATGGACATGTCCGAGAGAATTTTTTCCTCCGAGAGCTACTTTGACAAAATGGACATGGCTGTGAGCTTTTATGTTAGTAGTAGCTTAGCATGCCATGTATCCACATAGCTGATCTCCACCCAAAACTGCTGAATAAGATTTGTATTCTTTTTAAAGGTTCCTTTTAACTCATTTACCTTCTCTCTTTGTAGACTGTGAATTTTATTTCATAGGAATTTTAACATGTTTCCCAAGTGACTGGGTTATCAGATGTATGAACATCTTCCTCAAACCTTTTGCAGAGCTACTTAGAAACAGGTGGGGAGCTACTGGTAGCTCTCAAGCTACCTGTTGGAGACCCCTGATCTACAGCATTTGAATAAGTGTCAGTACAGCACAGATACAATACTTCATCTCTCTCCATTTTGGTTAGGACCCTGAGAATGTCATGATACCGGGGGGCATGCGTTTCCCTTAGCAGTGCCAGGAGAGAGGACAACATTCCCTCTCCTCCGTCTCCAACCATCTCTGGACCACACATCAGCAGTGTCCACCTTTTAATCTGGGCACATCTAGGCACCCTCACTAATGGATTAAAGGACATTTCTTCCCCCTACATAATTTGCTGCCTGCAGCCCCTTGTCCTGCGTGTCATCGTGGGGAATATGTAGTGTCAATGGGTAGAAAAAGACATGAGCTCTGTAGAGCTTTTGAGCTGGTTTGTGAATTGACTTTATTGTAGTTTTGTTTTCTTTTAATTTCCTTATTTTGCTATTTCCCCCCGCTTGACTCAATTCAGATTACGCTGTTTTAAAAACAAAGTTTTTATGCGGCCTCTCCCTGCCATGTCAAACTTTAATAAATTAATCTGAATTTGGTACAGCATATTAAGTGCCGATGCACTAGTTTATTTTTTTCTTATTCTTTGATACGACCCTGGAAATTATCTGCTTGGCGCTACTGACCTGTTAAAACGATAAAGTCCGCACACCAGAAGTAGCTCCCAAGCAAATATTTAATGACGTGACATTTTGGGACAAGCCCTTCCTCAGACGTTAACCAGATACAAAACACACATACTCATATACCTGCTATTGACCTCGGTACATTTTTTTTTTAATTCTCTGCCCAGGTTTTGCCCAGTGCGGCTGTCCACCGTGTGTGCTGAAGGGGACAGGCACCGGACACAATGTCAGGGTACCCCTACGTCCGCACAGGGAGAGGGGGCGCAGGAGGAGTGCGCTTCAAGAGGAGGAAGTCCCGCTTCTCCTTCGAGGAGGTGCAGCTGATGCTCAGTGAAGTCAGGCGGAACCGCCACATCCTCGTAGGTAAGAGTCTTTTCCCGACACACATACGGACCCTCTGAACTGTAAGAGTCTTTCGCCGACACATACGGACCCTTTGAACTGACCTTCAGGGCAAGGTCACTGCAGGAGAGCTGCATGCTCAGAGACACATTCCAAGTATTATCCTGTTGAAATTTAACTTTGTTTGTCCAGTAATTAACCTACAGCTATTGTGACGTACAGTGACTAAAGAGGTTATAAATGGATATTATTTGAGTGTAATCATATTATTACGAAACTAATAACCTTAAAAGAACTCTCTTTGTCTCTCTGTGCATTCATGTGTGTGGCTCAAATTTAGCTTTTCAAATACAAATTCAAAATATTAGATTAATTTCAAGCGACACAAGTTTTACTCCATAGTGGTATTAATGAGATAATCCAACAGGTAACAATTCAGAGCAGTTATGAGTCTTTCTTATGGGAGTTGACGTAATGTCCAAATTACTATCTCTGCCGGTCTTTATTTATCTTTTCCCATTTCTCTGTGTCAATGTTTTTTTCTCCAACTCTCTCTTTCTTCTTTTCTTTTTTCTGTTTTCTCTCTCTCTCCTCCCTCAGGCAAGTTTAACCGCGGCGTGTCGTCAGACGTGAAGAAGCGCACGTGGGCCGCCATCACGGCCAGCATCAACGAGATCAGCGAGTGCCCGCGCGAGATCCTGGAGATCATCAAGAAGTGGTCGGACCTCAAGTGCGACACCAAGCGCAAAGTGGCGGCCATGCGCGCGTCGGGGGCCTCTTCGGCCCGCGTGGCACGCGACCTCTCGCCCATTGAGGCCATGGTGCACCAGATCCTGCAGATGCCCACCCCGGGCTCCGCCGATCCGCATCCCTACGGCGCCCCGTTCGGGGAGGGCGACGACGGTGACGATGATTCCATGGGCCCTGTGATGCCCCTGCGCCAGAGAGCCACCACGTCCGGCAGGACAAGGATGCTGCTGCCCGCTCCCCCGCCCCAGCCACCTCCTCCACTGCCTCCACCCGTCACCATGGTGATGGCTGCGCCGCTCTCTGCCATGCCAACCAAGAACGATCTGGGCCTGCCCACAGACATGATGTACACACGTGAGTGCTGAGGACTGGTGCTAGTCCCTTACGGATATTACTACAGTGTCCATACCACGATTGGGTCCAAGTGGCCACCGGGGGACCTGGGTTGGAGTCCGACCTGGGTCATTTCCTGTTCCTACCCCATCTCTCTCTCCCGCCCCGGGTCATTTCCTATTTCCTTATCCTACCCCATCTCTCTCTCTCTCGCGCCCCGGGTCATTTCCTATTTCCTGATCTCACCCCATCTCTCTCTCCCCTCTGCTACCTGTTGCTCTCTCCACTGTCCTGTCTGATTAAATGCATAAAAACCCAAAATATAAACTATATAAAAATGCAGGATGCCTTTTTTTGTTGTTTGTGTGTGTGTGGTGCATAAACACTGAATATAATTTCTGCATTATGTTAACAATGTTAATTAGCATTAACAATTATCTGTCTTCTCTCTCTGCAGGGAACTCCCCACATCCTTTGACTGACTTCCAGTTTGAGTCTCCAGATATGGAAGGTAAAGCGCAGCAGTAAAAGGCTCTTCTGAATATTCTTGGACTGGAGTGTTTGGACTTGTACAGAACCCTGTGAAAGGAGAAATCCAGCAAGTTTTCACGTAGATCTCCGTTTCTTGAGGTCATAGAGTTCCGTCGGTAGTAAAAAAAAAAAAATGAAAACAATCGGCTTGCTCGAGTTGCTACAGCCAGCAGCTAACGCAGCCAGGCAGCTACAGCGCTACACTCTGGGTATGTCTGTGAGCTCCCATTTCCATGGCCACAGAGTGAAGCGCTGTAGCTGCCTGGTAAAAACGATTGTTTCCAGGGTTTTTTTGTACTGACAGTACTAAGTGACCTCGAGAAACGGAGATCTATGTGATAACTTGCCGGGTTTCTCCTTTAACTACTAACTAATTAGAGTCATGGCTGATGTTATTGTGATGATTGCTTTTGTTATTAATCTGTTAAAATGATTTTGTCTAATACTATTACCATTAGTGTTTTTATGTAGGCTATATGACTATTTTGAACTGGTAATTTATTATGATATTTTTTGTTGTTGTTATTGTTTGTGACTTTGTGGACAAAAGCGTCTGCCAAGAATCATAACCACTGTATACTGTATATTGTTTTAGTTCGGTGTAGCTTTGTAAAAGCATGGACTGTGTGTGTGTGTGTGTGTCTTGCAGATAGCCTGCTGAAGTACGACGACAGCCAGTTAGGGCGTGAGCGAGGTCCGGCCTTCTTGGACACCTCCCTTCCCGGGCCCCCCCCAGTCGACCTGGAGCGCCCCCGGCCCGACTCTGGCCACCGGGGCCTCAACGGCTCCTCGCTGGGCCCCCCCTCCACCCCCTCCGTCTCGGGCTCGTCTCCCCCTGCCGCGCCCGCGGCCTCTACCCCCCAGCTGGCCTCGACCGTGGCGCCGCCTTCCTCCTCCACCGTGCCGCTGCCGCAGCCGAGTAGCGGCCCCCTGCACGAGCAGCTGGCCCACAGCGCGTCGCTGAGCCTCCAGGAGCAGCAGGCGTCCACGGCCCTCATGGGCTCCATCTCGCGCTCGCTGGAGGCCATGTCCGAGTCCGTGCAGCAGCTGGTGGAGACGCAGCAGGCCTTCGTGCGCGACTCCCTGCAGCTGCAGCGCGACGCGCTCCACGTGCTGCGCGACTTCACCGCCGGCGCGCTCACACTAATGCAGGACAAGCTCAACGGACGCCCGCTCCTGCCCTGAGCTTTCCCCATGATGCACCAGGGCACCAAGGGAGGTTCCTGGGACACCCTCTTCACGTTTTTTCCTCGTCAAAAATGGTTGTGGCTGAAAAGATGCAATTGAGTGTCGAGGTTTTTTTTTGCCTTGTGTTATAAATGGTAAAAGAGATTTAAAAGGTACTTAACTGAGAATATTTGTTGTCATGGAAACACTGGGATAGTTCAGAGACATGAGAGTTATTTTACTAGATCTGAATTCTTTTTTTAAATCGCCAAATTCACTCTCAAATTCTGAGATATTTTAAGTGATATTTTATTTTATTTTATTTTATTTTATTTTATTTTATTTTATTTTATTTTATTTGACTAATTCTCCCATAGATACCGTATGTCTTCATCCATCCTGTTATTTCATGTCACTGGTTGTGCTTTAGTTCACAGTCGCAAACCTCACTTAATCATGAAAGCACAGAAATATAATCATGGACATTTGAACAGAAAACCTACGGACAGTATTGATTTTAGACTGTAAACAAACAGACTGGCAGCGTGTGTACAGTGGTGTCTGTACTACAGAAAAGAGCAAATGTCAGCCACCATATTGACTATGCAGTGGAGATTTGTATATTGTGGAAAGTTTATAGGGGATGTTGGTGAGAAGATGAGAGTTGTGGAACAAGATGAAGGCGTATTCATGGGAGATTCAACCCCACGTACACTAGACTGCTGAAGAAAGAATTTCTCCAACTTGATTTTATTAAATCTTCTATGTCATGGACACACATATAACTATATTCTCTCTCCCTTTATGGTGCATATGTTGGCAGCCAGTTGCTCCAAACATAAAAGGTAGAAATGTAGCGATGTGTACATGCACTGTACTGAGATCAGTCTGTGAGCCCTTCAGGAATCCTGCTAGATAACTTTATTTAAATACTGTGGATCACCTGACACATAAGCTTTAGTGGTGTAAACTTGAGACTTGATATAGACTTGGCTGCGGTTGGATAGTCAAGAAAAATATATCCTGTGACCTTGCCTGTCCACTTTTCCCTAACCAAGATGGAAACCATGAGGTCACCGGCAGATGTGAAGGACAATTCATCAAGACCGCCCCAGTGCAAAGAGAATCCGGTCCCACTTCCACTAAGCTAGGTCATTATGTGGCGGATGTTATTGACTTGGGTCTTTAAGTGTTGTTGTTGCAATGAATTGTGGGATGATGTTATCGTTTCCTTTTGTAAAGGATGGTCCAGTGAACCCTACGGCTAAAGGAGATAAGAAAGGCAGCCCATGTCTTTAGCATTTGGAGTATTTGACCAGCGCTTACAATGGCTGCCACTGAGATACCTCAGGGTAATTTCACTCCATTCGGAACCTTTTTTTTTAGCAAAAAAGTCTCTCCAACCGCAGCCAATGTCAGACAGCCAACACAGGTAACCCTTCGTGGCAGACTGCTGAGTGGCTGCTGTTTCCAGTCAGTGTGCTGTTTCCTCATACATCACTTCCGGTTCTCTGCATTGCCTCCCAGGTGATGTGTGGCTGTGTCTG
This sequence comes from Alosa sapidissima, assembly GCF_018492685.1. Lineage (NCBI taxonomy): Eukaryota > Metazoa > Chordata > Actinopteri > Clupeiformes > Clupeidae > Alosa > Alosa sapidissima. The sequence continues at coordinate 29,135,316 of NC_055971.1, read as the reverse complement.
TTTGCAGCCTCATGTACAGTTAATAAGATGACCAATTTAGTCGAATTTAAGTTAAGTGTTGTTTGAATCGGGAGTGCTGTACCTGAAACCTGTTCCTTTCCTTATTTATCGCAACTTATGGAATTCCAAGCATCAGATGATTTATTTGTATGTTTTTATTTTGATCAACTTGAACTAACATCCTTTCCATTTTATTTCTAACAGGACTATTGTCATACTTGTATTAACAGAAAATGCTATTGCAATGACAACTTTGTGACTTCAGTTAAGGGGGGGTGAAAATAAATGCCTTTCCACCAAACAAGCGGCCTGTACTGATGAACCTCTAGATCTTTTCTATTCCCTATTGCTGCTCTACATTCCCTGTGCAGTGTCACTGAAAATATTCATATTTTACTGAATATAGAATCTGTATGTCAAATGTATATGAATATAATTTATTACATTTACTCATCATCAACAAATGCAACTGCCCTGTTTCCTATTAAATAGGAGCTTTGGTTTAGACCTGTGGTCACTGTTTCCTATTAAATAGGAAATTTGGTTTAGACCTGTGGTCACTGGAGGTCTTCAGTGTATACATACACTCCTCCAGATGGCACAGAGCTGGACTTTGTGTATTGTCCTGCAACTGAAAATCAAGGACTTGCCGTTAAGACCTTGTTCAGTTGAGTCAGGCAAAGTAGGTGGCCCAGTGTGTTCTGACAGTGTTAATTCACCCAGGGTCCCTGAAGACTCTTTCCCTCTTTAATGTCCAAACAGCAGAAGCAGCCGTGTTCCTGTGGAATAATCAGATTTACTAACACAGCCTTACTTAGCCTTTTCCAAACGGCACAAAGGGCTGCAGAGCTGTTTTCAGACGCCCTCGGCCCACAGCGGAGAGAGAAAAGTCATATCCACTTGGTACATTCTTAGCTTGTGTTACTTGGGTACATTCAGTTTGTCTGTAAGGAAGGCAACACTAAAACTACTTGCCTTATTTTCATTAAACCTGTGGGGAAGCTGCAGCGTGGCCCAAGGAATAGCCCATTAAATATGGGACCGGACCTTATCACAGGCCAGATCCATGAATTTAGTTCCACCTCTGCCAGCGTTGGGAGGCACTTGCATTTGGCCTTAGCAGAGGTTTGAAGTGCCGTTATAGTTTGGAGTAATTTGAAGTGGTCTAACACAAGTTAAGCGGTCAGGTGCAATAAGAACCATTATTCCCACTGTTGTATGTTTTAATTACTTTGTCAAGTTCATTTGTTTCAGACACTTCTGGTCTCTGGCCTGAGTACTGCATCTCATTTATTTTATCCATTCAGGGGTCATCCATTCAGTCAAAGGGCATGTGTCTATCTGTGTCTGTATGTGTCTATTCTGAAAGCAAATATGAATTTGCAATTAAAACTATTTCCCCGTTGGTTGTTTTTGAAATTCCAATCTCTTCCAAATGTCCAATCGATAAACTAGCCAATGGATCACATTCCCTGTGTGAGAGACCACTTCACTAGGGAGTTGTATCTTCCCTCAGACAGCCCTCAATCATCGTATACCTGCAGGCGTCAGAGCAACCCTGTGCCTTTAAGGAACAGGTAACGTCCACTTTTGTAATCTGATCAGTGCTTTTGAATAAATGATGGGGCCTGCTTCTGGGCTGACCGTTCCCAGAGCTCCCTGTCCGACTCCACACCTCAGCAATTGACAAGCACAACAACACACAAGCCCTCAGACAGAAGAGAGCTACTGCAGGACCCCTCGGAGAGCCCTGGACTTTATGATGACTCCAGAGTAGTAAGTGCAACACGGGTGTCTTTTTAAAGTCCACTTCCTGTGTCAAGTGTCAGTGGATGTGGGGGAAAGCTTAGCGCATCGTGCTGCTCTTTGATAGCTGACACTGTCGATGAGACTTTGTTCCATTCCTTTCTCTTGAAAACTCAGAAAACCAAGGTTCTGTAATGTAAGGCCAAGTTGTCTTTTCTCTCTTTGTGGGATATTTAATGTCATCTGGTATTTGTGTGATAGAATGAATCCTGACATGTGTCAGCTACAGGGAAGGCCTCAACTCTGGTAATATGATCTGATGGTATGCTTGCCTTGAGACACTGCTGCTTTGTTTTCAGCAGACAAAGACTTCTGGTATGTGATGGTGAAACCAATAACTATCAGTGGTACCAATATATCCATATCTGTATCACCTGCCTACCTTATGTGTATCATTTGTGTGCATTGAATGGCTTGATTGCTTAAAGGAGGAAAGAGTCTGTCTGTCTGTCTCTCTTTCTTGCATGCATGTGTGTATGTATTTGAATGAATTCTGTCATTGTTTCCTTGTCAACTTTCAAATGTGTTGTTGGTTGTGTCTTCTTTGTCTCACAGTGATTACCTGTTCAAGCTGCTTCTCATAGGAGACTCAGGAGTTGGCAAGTCATGTCTTCTTTTGCGGTTTGCGGTAGGCATATTTCTCACTCTCTGCTTGCATTAGCCTGTACTGTATTCAGAGGATGTTTGAGGAACCCAATGAGTTTTGTACAGGCTTATGAAATAGGCTAGAGGTGTATTTTTAAATGCATCAATAACGCAGATTCTTAATTTTAAAACATTTTAGGAAGTCAGAGATTCACAGCTTTTGCCCCAAAAAGGTTGAGAACCTCTGAGTTATATCATTTTTGTTCCTATTTAGCCAGAAAGGCACAGATATAGAGGCAGCATTGCACCCTGACTGATTGACTTCCAATGGGACAGACTGAGTAGAGTTGGACTTAGCTTTTACTCCAAGGTCTTCTAATTTGCTGTAGCTAGACTGTTGTTCCTCAAGTGTCTCCCAAATGAATACATTCTAATTAGGGCTGTCAATCGATTAAAAAAAATAGTCGAATTAATTACGTACTCTGTGATTAATTAATCTAAATTAATCGCATATATAATTTTTGCTGTGAAAGTATTTTAAATATTTAAATTCAAATGAATCATTGAATAATCAGCATTAGTGACATTAAAGTTCAAAAACTCTTTTATTATTATTTTCACTGTTAATGGCCATAATAATCTATGATATGACCTAATATGCTGAGGAAATAAATTCAAAAGTGCTTTTATCACATACAAGGCATTTCAGGCCACAGATATAACAGGGGACACAATGAAAATAAATGAACACTCCCCTCAATGGCAACAATTATTTCTTTGCATTGATGTGCGACTATAGAGTTGATGAACTCCGGTGATATGCAAATTCCTTGCTGCAGACATTGCAGAGGACTTTATTTTCAACACTTTATTTTTGTCAACACCATCAGGCCGTTTTTTAAAAGTAAATGTTCCAATCAATGATCTAGGCAGCACATTTTCTTCTCTCTCCATTTTACAGTCTAATGGTTACAGACTAGAACGGCTCGGGGGTCAAAGGTCATATGGAATCATTAATCTGCACTAATTTTTTTAATCAGTTATTTTTTCTCAAATTAATTAATCGAAATTAATCAGTTATTTTGACAGCCCTAATTCTAATTTAATGTCATATGTTGTGGATGTGTTTTGGTTACTTCTGATTCAGTGCATCATGGATGTCTACAATCAAATGGTTATCTTTAGCCATTTTATCTCTCACAAAGTTTATTACATTGGTATTAAGCTATTGTTTTCTCAGACAAAACCTAGCCCTGATCTAAGCTTGACCTAACCCTGATCTAGCCCTGATCTAATCCTAACCTCGCCCTGATCTAGCCCTGACCTAATCCTAACCTAGCCCTGATCTAGTCCTGACCTAGCCCTGATCTAGTCCTGACCTTGCCCTGATCTAGTCCTGACCTTGCCCTGATCTAGTCCTGACCTAACCCTGATCTAGCCCTGACCTTGCCCTGATCTAGTCTTGACCTTGAATTGATCAGATCGAACTAGTCCTGTACTGATGCAGATCTGGACCAGAGTCTGCTGATACTGTGTCTCTGTCTAACTCAATTCAATATGCTGTCCACACAGGATGACACCTACACAGAGAGCTACATCAGCACCATCGGGGTCGACTTCAAGATCAGAACCATCGAGATGGATGGCAAGACAGTCAAGCTACAGATTGTGAGTAGCTAGGCTACAGATGATGGGAGTAGCTAGGCTACAGATGATGGGAGTAGCTAGGCTACAGATTGTGAGTAGCTAGGCTACAGATGATGGGAGTAGCTAGGCTACAGGTGATGGGAGTAGCTAGGCTACAGATTGTGAGTAGCTAGGCTACAGATGATGTGAGTAGACAAATGGATCAGTTTCTTGTTTTAAGGGTTAACTACTTTGAGCTTTTGTAGTACTCATTTGAACTGCTTAACTATACAACTGAATCACAATACCTTTCAGTAATTTTGTAAGGAGAGACATAATCCTCGGGGTGTCTTGTGGTGTCTTGCAAATGTAAATACTGCCAATGCATTGTATCTTCAGGAGGTCAGCTATTCTCTGCAAACTCTCCTGCGTAACTAACTTAACTGTGTTTGATGGTACACATGAACTGGGCCTGAGGCCAACCCAAAGCTTAGCCTCTGCCTCCCTCTGTGTCTGTTAGTGGGACACAGCCGGGCAGGAACGATTCCGCACCATCACCTCCAGCTACTACAGAGGGGCACACGGGATCATCATCGTATACGATGTTACTGACCAGGTACACAGACAGTGCTGTTTCCTCCCACTGACTAATCTGGGGATTGTGTTCCAAGTGTGGTTTGGTGACAGACCTGGTTGAGTTAAAGTAAGCTGTAAACCAAAGAACAGCTGTGGCTTTGAGAAAAAAGATACAGGGCAAAGAAAAAAGAATTTGCAGAGGCACTCTGAGGTTGAAAAAGTAAAAAAAACTTTTTATACTTTTTCAATCTCAGAGTACCTCTGCAAATTCTTTTTTCTTTGGATTCTCACTTCACCCATCGCAGAGGAATTATCTGAAGTCTCCTGAACGCCCTAAGCCCCTTTGTGTCTTCAAAGATACAGGGCACTTCTGTAGGTAGACCGATTGCTCTGAGTCAACTCATCCAGGCCTGTCACGACACCACATTGGAGTATTGTTTCCTTATGTGACTGGGTCTCCTACCCAGCCTATTCAATGAGAAATGATCCAACTCATTTTGGCACGGCACATGTTGAATGAAAACATCAGTGGTTTGGACAGTGGTTTCATCATGGCATCTTGGTTGCAACAGGAGTCTTTCAACAATGTGAAACAGTGGTTGGAGGAGATTGACCGCTACGCCTGTGAAAACGTCTCCAAGCTGCTGGTGGGCAACAAATGCGACCTGGTCTCCAGAAAGGTTGTGGATTTCAGCAGTGCAAAGGTAACTGTGTTTGGAATGAGCTCACACAACACTAAAAACTTCATTCCAAATTTCACTTGATCATTTGCTCATTTGTTTAATTTGTATCAGCCAACAATTATTGTATTAGGCTAAACCTTGTCCTCTTGTGGTAGCCATGGTTGCTGCTACCCCCCTACAGCATTGTACTTGCAGAGCATGAACTCAAAACATCTTATTTCTTGCTCCAATGGTTTCAGGAATTCGCCACATCACTCAAAATCCAGATTCTAGAAACCAGCGCCAAGAATGCCAGCAATGTGGAGAAGGCCTTTCTCACCATGGCTTCTGAGATCCAGAAAAGGGTTGGCAGTGAGAGTGTACAGAATGAGACTGTGAAGATGGGCTCGAAAATCAACAGTGCCCCCCTCTGGCCTGGTGGAGAAAAGCAAGCAGAAGAGGCCAACTCTTGTTGTTGATGGAGATCCACAAAGTCAATCCATTTACTTTGGCTTTTGGTAGGAGTGAGAGAGGAACTGTCTGTGTGACCATTTTGAAAGTAGTTTGTATTCTTCTGATGTTTTATTCAAGTGAACAATCCATCCACCCGTGAGTACTTGTGCACATTGTTAGGCAATACATCATAATGCAATTTAAAATACTGATATAGTTGTACTTTGATCATTGTAGAAAAGGCAGTTGCAGTGCTCAAGTTGTCTTCTTTCGTCAGAATTCATTTTTATTGAATATTAATAATTCAGTACAATGACACATGTTGAAGAAATACAAGGCTTAAGTGACATCACCAGTCCATGTCTTCCACAGGAATTGGGTCATTAAAATTGTAAAGTTATAGTCCCCATTATTCTCTTTGCAGTGAAGTTTAATACAGATTTTTATAAGATGTCACAAAAGACTGATTAAAAAAGGAAGGGGTGTCTGTCTCCCTCTCCAGTTATTTGCAGTTCATATGCTATTCTTAGGACAGTGGCAGGTACTTCAAGCTGTCTTTTGTTCCTCTGATTTTGCTATACGTTGCAACAAAACAATTTGTGATACAAGTGAATGAAAGGCTATTATAAAATGCACTAATTAAAAGTACTCAGAGATTAAACAATAGAGATATATAGTGGTTGATTTTTTTCTTTTGTGACTCCATGAAATGCACATCTCCTGACTGTAGCACCCTCAGTGATTACGTTTGAAATATTTACTTATTTAAATATGCTTTTTTCTTCAGTTGTTTGCCATGCAGTGTTGTGAATGTTCACATACGCCTAGGACAGTGAGCATACAGTCACTGTTCCATGCAAGCAAATGTGCTTGCTCTACGCCAGGGTATGTTAGATCATACCAATGAACAGATAGAGCAGTCTAGCTGTACCTATGTGTGTCCAATTTATGAAACAGTGCTCTCTGGTGGGCTGCTAGAAAATTACATATAATGTGTGGGTTTGAGTAACGAGATGAGTTATTATGAGTATAATGGGTGTACATTTCTTCATGACAGTAGAATTCCAGCCCTAGTTTCATTATTCATTCAATACCCATGAATTATTCATTCAATACCCATGAAAACCCATTCAATACCCACCTCTTACGTTTGGTATATGTCTACTGAGAAGTGTCTTCCTCAAAGGAGATGTCTCTCAGCCTCTCAGTCTTGCTTATAATTCTCACTCGTGTCAACAGTCTCTCCAAACTCTTCCTCTCCTCGTCGTTCTGACTCACTCCTTTTCCCTTTATCACTTCCCTCTTCAAAGTACCACTAAAATGGTCTTTAACAAACACAAGCTTACAGATAGTTCTATCAGTCATTCAAGTTCACGCAAGTAACATGCTGGCAAATGCCCTCTCATAAATTGCATGTGAAGTGTTATGTTGACTAGGACTAGTGTATTTATGTTTGGTACAACCATACACCTATGATGTCACAGTCGCTGTTGCTGGTTCTCTCAGGATTATTGCATGCCATTTAAACTGGCCCCTAAAATGTGAAGCTTTTGAAAATGTAGTCAGGCCTATGCAACACTGAAATATTCAAAAAGCTTTCTCATATGAATGAAGAACATCTATAATATTTATATAAAAACAATCATTCTTTCACAATAGTTCACCCAAGAAAGGTTTTGTGAGAAATAGTTATTAACAAACATTATGTCAGAACTGATCGACATTACATATAAATGAGTGCTTACTCCAAAACATGTTCACATTCAGTCAAACTGGCCCAAAACTAATGTTTAAATCTTCACTTGTACCACACAGCTTACACAGCCAAGTTATGCACTAAAATAGTGTTTGTGTATGATGCCTGAAATTACACAGCAAAAATCATGTTATTACTAAAGATTAACTACAATTTCACCAAGAAGTAGCTAAGAAGTGAACGAAGGGATGCCAAATAATACCTGCTATCCAGGTCAATATGCAATATAAATTAATGTTGAGCTGAAAATGATTTAAAATGGGTTGGAGCTATGTACTGTATTTCCATCCACTGTGGAATTTGGTTTCTGTGCACTGTTTATGGCTCCAGATACAAAATGTGTTTCTTCAAAGATGTTATATAACAATATGAAACATACATATTGACTAAAACATCTTGCCCTTAGGGAGGAGCGAGGTCCTGATAGCTCTATCCTGGTATGGTGAACTAGTAGATGGACAGCATTTTGAATATCTTGCACTTTTTTTTCTCCCCCGAGTACTTAGAGTGCTTTACAAAGTAATGCCTCACTTTCACCTGTTCACTCACACAGTCATACACAGAGGAATCATAGGCTGCCATGCGAGGAGTTTGTTGTGTTTTGAGCATCCTGACTTGTAGACTTGTATATTGACCAAAACACCTTCCACTCAGAGAGTAGAGAGGGTAGATAGCATGATGGGCTTGTCCTGACTCATAGCCAGGACTTTTTGGTCCGGCCCAGCTTGGCCACGTTGGCCAGTTTGACCCTCATGCGCTCCCTATCCTCCGGGCTCCGCTTGGACGTGCACTCCACCGTGGAGTCCGTCTCGAATGAGATGGCCGGCGCGTGGGCGAGCAGCCCGCCTCCGCCTCCGCCACCCCCGACCTTCTCCTGGGCGTCGGGCGCCGGGCTCTGCAGAATGAGGTGTCCGCGCAGCGAGTGCTTGAGCTGCAGCAGCAGGGGGTTGTGGTCAGCGTAGAGGCTGATGCGCTCCGCGGGGCCCCTCTCTGGCCGGCAGCACGTGGAGCAGGCGGAGCAGAGCACGCGGAAGATGTAGACCCAGCCCAGGTAGTGCAGCTCCACGATGTTGAGCAGGAAGCAGCCCAGGCTGATGCTGAACATGAAGTTGAGGAAGATGGTCTTCTCGGTGGCGCGCGACACGAAGCAATCAGTGCGCGTCGGGCACGGGTAGGTCTCACAGCGGAACAGGTGCGGCACCTCGAAGCCGAACAGGTAGTACTGGCCCACCAGGAAAGTGATCTCCATGATCGAGCGCAGTACCACGTGGACGATGTATGTGAGCAGGACCTGGCTGGACAGCTGCGTGGGGTCCTTCCCCACCTCCCTGTAGTCCTCATCCAGCAGACTCTGCTCCGCACACTCATCCTCCTGGGGCGGGCCCCACTCTTCCTCGTAGTGTTGACCCCCCTGGCCCTCGCCCCTCTCCACCTGGCCCAGGTAGTCCCCGACCGGCCGCTTGCTCTGCACGTGCACCGTCTCCAGTTCCAGCTTGTCATCCTTGGCGATCTTGTGCAGCACGTAGACGATGTAGAAAATGGACGGTGTGGAGACGAGGACGATCTGGAAGACCCAGAAGCGCAGGTGCGAGACGGGGGCGAAGGTGTCGTAGCAGACGTTGTTGCAACCGGGCTGCAGCGTGTTGCAGGTGAACTTCGACTGCTCGTCGCTGTAGACGGCGTCGCCCACCAGCGTCACCAGCAGGATTCGGAAGATCAGCAGCATGGTCAGCCAGATCTTGCCGATGACCGTGGAGTGATTCTGCACTTCTGTGAGGAAGCGCCCGAGAATAGACCAGTCTCCCATCACTCAACCTGAGGGACCACAAGCACAGAGCAAGGTCACTGCCACTGACCACCAAACACCTGGAGAGTGCAGCACTTCAGTCAGGCAAAGAAGGGAATATACCGTTTTGTTTTTAAAAATCAACAAAAACAATCAAGAACATTTAATTAAAGACAAAATCGCAACAGGATTAACCGTTACTGGGGCAGCCGCAGATGTAGCATGACTAAAACCATAGAACATCTGCTCCTTCTCTGTCCTATATTGTGGCTCCTTATCATTTTAGGAGGGGGCAAAGGTAAACATCATCAAGAATCAGTCCCAAAAAAACAATTTTAGAGATGCGACTCTTAAACATGTTTACCAATGGGTGTTGAAAAAGAAATTAAACTGTATACATCATAGGGTTGATTAATCTGGAGAGACAGTATGCACTTTCTCTATATGCACTTTCTCTGCAAACTTACAGAATAAAGCTACTGACGTTAGTTGAGCTTAGTGGGTTTTCACTGTATGTCAATAACATGGCACCAGTTTAGAACTTGGTTTGATTTACATTTAATATGACTTTCAAATAGACAGGTTTAAGTATGGTGATGATGAGACTCAAAGCTTATGCTCCACCATCCATTTTGTTTCAGGCTGCATTTTAAATGGTTGGCATCTCAAAACCCAAAGGGCATGTTACGCATCGCAGCTCGTGGCACGGCCCAAATCTAAATGGATGTAAATGGAAGACACTCACCTTTGGAGAAAAAAACTCTTTTTTTAATCCAAATCCTGTAAAGTGCACAAACATCCCACCTGCATGACTACATATGAAGTGTTTGCTGTTTGTCCGACGGAGAGGGCTCCATTGAGGCTTGCGCTGTAGAATGGGCTGACAGCACATATTCAGTACCTCTATCCGAAACCCTCATTGTACTGTATGTGGACAAAGGGTGCCAATACACAGTGTAACAGAGATTCAAAGGCACAATGGGATTCTGAACCTCCGTGAGCTCAAAAGAACCTGCTGGAAAGATGGAGAATGGCACTATACGGTGAAAAGAGTTTTTTCTCCCCAAACTTTTTACCAGCTTTAAATTATGGTATCTCCAAAATCTCATTGAGTCCACAAATGTCCACACAACCCATAGCTGTCCATTCTTGGTCAAGCCAGTCGTGATATGTCTGTCGTAAGTGGGTATTTCACACAGGCCTAAGGTGAACATCACTACATCGGTGTGAAATCTGTCGGTCCAAACACGGCTCACGACTATACAAACAGAGCACCACCTCTCATCCTGACGGTGTGGCAGCAGTCACATAGCGGCCCAAAACGGCCAAAGAGAAAAGCAGCAAAAATGGAGCGTGTGTGTGTGTGTGTGTGTGTGTGTGTGTGTGTGTGTGTGTGTTCTTGTGCGCTTCTTCTAGAGCATGAGTGTGTGAGTTGAAAAAGAAAACCAAACCCAATGGACCATGCAGCTCCGGTCCAGTGTTGGTGACCAGGGAGAGAAGATCGGGTGGAATGTGAGCAGCTCGAGGCTGAAGTCACAATGACCAAGCGGCCAGTCTACATGTGCCAATGGCTCTGCAGTGAGTCAGAGAGGCTGTGTGATGCCAACCCCATCTGCCTTCTGCGACTTCGTTTACGTGCTTGCCACCAGCGCGCTCCCCACAGACCCTGGTCTGTGAGGCCGTTGCTGCAGTGGAAGACTGCAGGACTTGGTGAAGCTCGCTTTGTGTTATAGCATGCGAAAGGCCTGGATTGGGTAACATTGCAACACTGAAGGCCAGTGACGGGAAGTGAGCGGACACTTGACCTGATAGGTACATGGATGATCATTTATTTCCGAACCATGCGGTTATGGAGAAGGCCCAAGTTGAGGCTTTAGGGTCAGTTATTGTCATATTGCAGACTGGCTTCCCGTCTGGGTTCACCCAATTGACAGTTCCACAAAATGTATTGCTCCAATCACTCTGCCCACAGTCCAGAAACCCTAATCGTATTGCGTATCATTCTTTCTTATCTCTCTGTTTATTTTGCTCTCTTCTACTGCTCCGTTGATTAATGCTGCTGGTTAATGCTTATTCCTCTGACTAGGCCTTAATACTGGAGGCTCCGTTGTGGCATATTGACTACATTTTCACATATGAAATATGAATACAATCATATTGTTGTTGATTTACTAAAACATATAACAACTATAATTGACAGAGAGTTTTTGTCTAATTGATTTAACCCCACCCCACCCCCCTCCGCTCCACGCCGCCCCGCCCCCTCCAACTGCTGACAAGTACCTACACCAAATTGCAAGAACAGTCAGTGCATGTGCAATAGGTCTGCAGGCACATAACAGTGCTTACACATAACAGTGACTATAAAAAAAATCAACAACTCAGCTGACACAAAGTGCACTGCATGGATATAGTCTGGGTAAATGGCTGTTTCTAAAACTTGCACACTTCAGATACTTACTTTAAGTATATAGTGCAGATATTTGGATAATTCTAAACATTGAAAAGTGGGCACAACGCAAGTAAACGCTCACACTAGCAGTATAGGCTACTGCCCGAAGTATGGTTTGAGACACAGCCTATGTTCATATCAACCAAACAATTTTGCCCCCTGCTGTTGAGCTTGCTACATTACCTCACATGCAAAGTATGAAACACTGCCCAAATACCCATTAGGCCTACTGTGTGAAAGTTCAAACTCCAGCAAAACCGAAAAATCGTAGGTTATGCTATGGCACGACAAAGATAATGCTCACTTGTTGTTCCAATGAAATTTAATTCACAGACAATTTCTTGATATTATCTTGAAGTTATCAATTAAATCTCAACTGAAGAAATGTCTCTCTTCTAGCATAACCAATTAATTTAGGAAAAAACAACAGCCAACATTTATATGAATTTTTATCATTTCCATACAACACCTTCCAAAATATGCAACATTTTACGCACGAGCCAAAGGAATTGTATTGCAAATTTGGAAATATGTTCGACTCGAATGTGTAGGTTAATTAATTATTAATCAAAAGAAAATATTTTTTATAGCCTATTTTTGTGAGTGTCACGGTTCAGACAGACGACCAGAGGACCACAATTGCGTCACACCAGAAAGTTTATTAAACTTAAGGGAAAAGGGAAGTAGGGAGTGAGTGAAGGCTCCAGGGGTTACTGGGAATAACAGGGATACAGGGGTTCCGTCCAATGTGCTGTGTCTGTGTCCCACCCAGTGGCAGCGATGCGTCCTATGACGCCGGTGGTGGGTGGTCCGGAAGTCCTGGGGGGGAACACAGACACAACAGGGCGGATGAAACAAGGCAGAAGTACAGTTCAAGGGAAATCCAAATTCGTAGTAGCAAGGCAGAAAGCAGGTCTGGTTTTCTGGGGCAGAAGAGTATCCAAGATTCAGGCAGGTCCGGGGTCACAAAACAAGAGTGAGCCAGAAGCGCGAGCAAACAGGTTCCGGGTGTGAGCTTTGCAGACGATCTGACAAAGGAGAGCTGAAAGACAGGGCTTTAAATACTGGGAGAGGTTAGTGGGTAATGCAGCGCAGCTGGCAGAGTAATTAGAGCAGAGCAGAGCAGGGACAGGTGAAGCTAGTTAGGCTGAGTAGAGAGAGTGGTGAGCAGAGTGGAAGATAATGGAAACCAATTAAGGTGGTAACCCGGTGGAGTGAGAGGGCTCATGACAGAACCCCCCCCCCAAGGGACGGCCCCAGAAGTCCCAAGAGCAACACCACGCCGGGCGGGAGGAGGGGAGCCGGAGGAGGGCTAGAACTCCTCCGAACGGTCCGAGTGAACGTCCTCATCCTCGGAGGAAGCCGGAGGGTCGTGGTCGGGAGATGGGACAGGTCCCGAGACAGGGTCAGGCACAGGACAGGAAGCCGAGCGGGCAGGACGGTCAGGGACCCCTCTGGGGCGGCCCCTACGGATTGCAGGTTGATCAGGATGCCGTTGGTGGAAGGCGGTGATGAGAGTCCGATCCACAATCCGACTAGCCGGGACCCAGGTCCTTTCCTCAGGTCCATAGCCCTCCCAGTCAATGAGGTACTGGAGACCCCTACCCCTCCGTCTGGACCGAAGCAGGCGGCGGACGGTGTAAACCAGACCACCATCGACGAGCCGTGGAGGAGGAGGAGAAGGCGCAGCAGGGACCAGCGGACTCTCATGAATGGGCTTAATCTTAGACACATGGAAAGTGGGGTGCACCCTCATGGAATTAGGCAGTTGGAGCCGGACAGCAGTTGGGCTAATCACTCTTACAATAGGGAATGGGCCAAGGAACCGAGGTGCCAGCTTTTGCGACTCCACCCTGAGTGGCAGGTTCTTCGATGACAACCACACCCTTTGACCAACATGGTAGGTGGGAGCAGGAATTCTCCGACGGTTGGCCCCGGTAGTGTAGCTGGCAACGGATCTGAGGAGTGTGGCTCGGGCTTGTGACCAGGTGCGGCGACATCGACGGGCAAAAGCGAGTGCAGATGGGCAAGTAACCTCCCCTTCCTGGCTGGCAAATAGAGGAGGCTGGTATCCATAAACACATTGGAAGGGGGACATACCGATGGCAGAGCAGGTCAGAGAATTGTGTGCGTACTCCACCCATGTCAATTGCTGCGACCAGGAGTGGGGGTTGCGTGAGGTCATGCATCGCAGTGCCTTCTCGAGCTCCTGATTTGCCCGCTCTGACTGCCCATTGGATTGGGGATGGAATCCGGAAGTCAGACTGACTGTGGCTCCCAGCAGGTGACAGAACTCCTTCCAAAAGGCGGAGGAGAATTGTGGGCCACGGTCAGAAACTACATCCCTTGGCAGTCCGTGGATCCGGAAGACGTGTTCCAGGACCACCTGGGCGGTCTCCTTGGCGGTTGGGAGCTTGGGGAGGGGAACGAAGTGTGCCATCTTGCTGAATCGGTCAACTATGGTCAGAATGACGGTCATGCCACTTGAAGGGGGCAGCCCCGTGACAAAGTCAAGGGCGATGTGAGACCAGGGACGTCTGGGCACAGGCAGGGGCTGCAGCAATCCGGCTGGGGGCTGGCAGGACGACTTGTGTTGGTTGCAGATGGGGCAGGCTTGGACGAATTCCCGTACATCCCTTCTCAGAGAGGGCCACCAGAACCTCTGGGCGAGCAGGTTGTAAGTGCGGGTGGAGCCAGGGTGACAAGCTAGGCGGGAGTCATGTCCCCACTGAATGACCTGGGACCTCAGGTTTTCGGGGACAAACAGGCGGTCAGCTGGGCAAGCGCTGGGACCTGGCTGGTTACGGAGAGCTTCCAGCACCTGTTCCTCAACAGCCCAGGTCAGAGCTGCTACGATGCAGGGACTTGGCAGAATCGACACAGGATCCTTGGAGGGGGTGTCATCCTTCTGGAATTGACGGGAGAGGGCGTCTGGCTTGGTGTTGCGTGATCCAGGCCGGTATGACAGAGTGAAATTAAACCTGGTGAAGAACAGGGCCCAGCGGGACTGCCTGGAGTTCAACCGTTTGGCCGTGCGGATGTACTCCAAGTTCTTATGATCGGTCCAAACGAGAAATGGAATGGTGGACCCCTCCAGCCAGTGACGCCACTCCTCCAAGGCAAGCTTCACAGCCAGCAGCTCTCGGTTCCCTATGTCGTAATTGCACTCAGAGGGGGACAACCGACGTGAGAAAAAGGCACAGGGATGGAGCTTCCTATCCTCCGCAGCCCACTGAGAAATCACAGCACCAACTCCCACATCCGAGGCGTCCACCTCCACAATGAATTGCCGGTCCACATCAGGCATCTGGAGGATGGGAGCGGAGGTGAACCTTACCTTGAGGGTACTGAAGGCTTTGTCGGCTGCTGGGGTCCAGGTGAAGGGTTGCTTGGTGCTGGTTAGAGCAGTGAGAGGGGCAGCAATGGTACTGTAGTTCCGGATAAACTTTCTATAGAAGTTAGCAAACCCCAGAAACTGTTGCAGCTTCTTTCTGTTCTCCGGAACTGGCCATGAAGTGACTGCTGATATTTTGGCAGGATCCATTTGGATACTTCCCTCTGCCACTATGTACCCCAGGAAGGCCACTGTCTTGACGTGAAACTCACATTTCTCTGCCTTGGCGTAGAGGGAATTCTCCAGGAGACGATGAAGGACTTGCTGGACATGGCGGGTGTGTTCAGACAGGTTTCTGGAGTAGATTAAGATGTCATCCAGGTAAACGAAGACAAACTTGTTTAACATGTCCCGCAGCACATCATTCACTAGAGCCTGGAACACAGCAGGAGCATTGGTGAGGCCAAAGGGCATAACCAGATACTCGTAGTGGCCTGTTGGTGTATTGAATGCGGTTTTCCATTCATCTCCCTCCCGGATCCGCACTAGGTGGTAAGCGTTTCTGAGATCCAACTTGGTAAAAACAGTGGCTCCCTGGAGCAACTCAAAGGCAGAGGTGAGCAGAGGCAGAGGGTAACGGTTTTTCACTGTGATGTCGTTGAGTCCCCTGTAGTCGATGCAGGGGCGAAGAGATCCGTCCTTCTTCCCCACAAAGAAGAAGCCAGCACCAGCAGGAGATGAAGATGGACGGATTAATCCTGCGGACAGAGAGTCGTTGATGTAGTCCTCCATGGACTTTCTTTCAGGAGCAGACAACGAATAAAGACGGCCCTTTGGAGGGGCTGTTCCAGGGAGGAGGTCGATGGCACAGTCGTACGGTCGGTGAGGGGGCAGAGATGTGGCTCTTGCTTTGTTAAACACTTCTCTGAGACCATGGTAGCATTCTGGGACATTGGAGAGGTCAGGAGCGGAGTTAGTGGGTACTGGCCGAGGGGGTAGTGCGGCAGCAAGCAGGCAGGTTCGGTGGCAGTCCTCCCCCCACTCCCTGATCACCCCGGTCACCCAGTCGAGCTGAGGGTTGTGCCGGCGGAGCCATGGGTAACCCAGGATGAGGGGTTGGCCTGGAGAGGGGAGCAGGTGAAACTGGATAGTTTCTTGATGGTTTCCGGACAGACCCATCGAGACCGGGGCCGTGACATGAGTGACCGATCCGAGTAAGTGTCCGTCCAGTGCCCGGGCAGGAATAGGAGGTGTCAAACGGTGGTTCTCCAGTCCCAGTTGGCGTGCCAGCTTGATGTCCATTATGTTGGCTTCGGCGCCAGAATCCACCAGAGCAGCCAGGGTGTGAGTTGAGTCAGAGAGGCGGAGGTGAACTTGCAGCAGGGGTTTGCGGTCGGAGGACTGGATGGTCATTGAGCTCAACCGGACTCCCCCTATGCCCGGTGAGCTTCGGCTTTTAAAAGGGCAGGTTACCACACGATGTCCATCACCTCCACAATAGAGGCAGAGGTTTGAGGTGAAGCGGCGCTGGCGCTCTGCAGGAGTGAGAGAGGCTCGCCCAATCTCCATGGGCTCAGACTGGTCAAGCTGACTTGGGTGAGTGGCAGTAGATGACAGGAGCCCCGTCGGATCTCTCCGAATGCCGGTAGTTGGTGGACCTTGGCGCCCCCTCTCACGACGACGGGTCTGTATCCTTCTGTCGATCCGGACAGTCAGTGCGATGGCTTCATCAAGAGTGGAAGGCAGTTCATGGGAGACCAACTCGTCCTTGATATAGTCGGCCAAGCTATGGAAGAACGCGTCCACCAACGATGGTGTGTTCCAAGAACTTCGTCTTGCCAGGGTTCGGAAGTCGATGGAATGGTCTGCGACTGTACGTCTGCCTTGTCGAATACTGAACAGTTCACGAGACGCCTCTGCGGTTGGTGAATCCAGGTCAAACACCTTCAGCATCTCCTCAGCAAACAGGTTGAAGGTTGCACATGCGGGGGTTTGACGTTCGAACTCTGCTGTTCCCCAGAGTCGAGCTCGGCCCGTCAGGTGAGTGATGGCATACCCAACTTTAGCCCCTTCCGTGGCGAAGGTCCTTGGCTGCAAGGAGAACTGAAGTCGGCAGCTAGTCAGGAATGGCCGGACCTGGGTTGAATCGCCGTTGAACCGCTCGGGGTTTCCAATCTTGGGTTCCGGAGCAGCGGCTGCAATGACCGGGGCAGGTAACTCAGGGGCAGGGCTGGTGGGCAGACTGCCTGGAACTGGGCCGGTGGGCGGAGTGGCTGGGGTAAGGTTGGGGAGGAGTTGGATGATCATGGCGAGTTGTTGTTGCTGCTGCTGGAACTGCTGATGCTGTTGGTGGCCGACCTGAAGCAGGGAGGTGATGTCGCCGCTCATGCGGGCTAGCCCTCTCTCAGTGTGTTCCAGGCGTTGCATGGCGGTGGGTTGCTCAGGTTCGTCGGTTTCCATGTCGGGGGAAGTGTGCGCTGAGTCCATGATGGTCAGATCGTACTGTCACGGTTCAGACAGACGACCAGAGGACCACAATTGCGTCACACCAGAAAGTTTATTAAACTTAAGGGAAAAGGGAAGTAGGGAGTGAGTGAAGGCTCCAGGGGTTACTGGGAATAACAGGGATACAGGGGTTCCGTCCAATGTGCTGTGTCTGTGTCCCACCCAGTGGCAGCGATGCGTCCTATGACGCCGGTGGTGGGTGGTCCGGAAGTCCTGGGGGGGAACACAGACACAACAGGGCGGATGAAACAAGGCAGAAGTACAGTTCAAGGGAAATCCAAATTCGTAGTAGCAAGGCAGAAAGCAGGTCTGGTTTTCTGGGGCAGAAGAGTATCCAAGATTCAGGCAGGTCCGGGGTCACAAAACAAGAGTGAGCCAGAAGCGCGAGCAAACAGGTTCCGGGTGTGAGCTTTGCAGACGATCTGACAAAGGAGAGCTGAAAGACAGGGCTTTAAATACTGGGAGAGGTTAGTGGGTAATGCAGCGCAGCTGGCAGAGTAATTAGAGCAGAGCAGAGCAGGGACAGGTGAAGCTAGTTAGGCTGAGTAGAGAGAGTGGTGAGCAGAGTGGAAGATAATGGAAACCAATTAAGGTGGTAACCCGGTGGAGTGAGAGGGCTCATGACAGTGAGTTCTTGTTACAAAAATAATAACAAGTTAATAAATGAACTATACACTAATATTCAAGTAAGTTAATTGTAATACGAAGCTTTACAAGTATAATATTGCCTGCTCTCTGTGCATTAATTAATTTCGAAAATCATTAACTCCATGCCATTTTTTGATACCCCTCTCAAGGGTTTGTGAAATATGTATTAATGGGGGTTATTACATCTCAAAATGGATGTTCTTGGGCATTCGACAGTGGTATTAACACTTATAAACATTATACTCATTCTTGGCTAAAAACAACCAGACAATGTTCATTTTTGAATTACCATACTAAAATACGTCGTTTTTGTATGACAAGGTGCGAAAAATAGAACAACCATATCTCACCAAATCTCAGATAAAATGGTTTGGCCCTAAGGGTTACAGGAAGTTGTAGCAGCTGCCATGTTTAGCTGCTTTGTTGTAGATTTCTTGTAGGTTTCCTGCAGATTTTTAAGTGTTGCAATGGAACCGAGCTGGAGTTCGTTTTTATTTCAGGTAAGCGAGTCATCTGATACAAAGATGAATTTATCCTTCTTGATCTTTCCCTAACAGCAGAATGCATAGGGGTCCTACAACATTTTAATACGTTTATTTCAACTGAAGCTATCCAAGCAAAACAATGGTAGCTCGCTAGCTTGCTAGCTCTCGCTGCTAGGTAGCTCGCTAGTTAGAGCTCCATCAATCCCAGACTTCCAGCTGTGAGGGATATAGCACGGAATGACGCTTTGGGAGAAACATTGTCGGAGTCTTTCAGTTATTTTTGCCCTTTAAAGTTGCCTTTGTTCGTCCTGATTCTCATGCATCTTAATATAACTAAGCAAATTCAGATATTGAACCATTTATTGCCATAATATCTCAATGTTATACAGCAATTATCTTCTGCTCCATCATAAAACTGCGTAAACAACCATCGTCATCATCGAGACGTATTGATAGCCAGAGACGCAGTTGCCAACATGTTGGTTCTTGTGACCCCCCCCCCCCCCCCTGATAGTGGTCCTGCTAATTCAGTTTACATAATGCATATGTCTAAGGTATTTCAGTCCTAATGTTCGGTACCAGTCAGAAGTGACAAGAAAAGGATGGAGTGGTTCTCAGTCAGTCTAGGATGGCTAACGATAACGGCTACCCCCGATTGTGAACTTTTTTCCATGGTTCCCTCGCTTTAATTCGAGTCCGCTGGCAGGAGATGAAAACCCCTTAATGCGTTAGAATCTTTAGCTCAAACAGAAGACTTTCATGACCAGCAACCAGTCCTCTGAGATTTGGTGGGGGACAGGCTGAACTGTCTGAGTAGCGGTCTCCAACAGGGGAAAGTGTAATCCCTGTATAATTAATGTATTAGCTTGTTGGAGCAAACAGTCCCATTCTTGATTCTAGCAGCAACGTTACATCAGTGTAATGTTAAGTTCCATCAACATTTTTAATGGAATATGGTATATTAA
>NC_055971.1:29060677-29105677 GCF_018492685.1 Alosa sapidissima | reverse complement strand
CACTCCTCTCTCTCTCTCCATGGATGCCCTTCTTTCTCCCACTCCTCTCTCTCTCTCTCTCTCTCTCTCTCTCTCTCTCTCTCTCTCCATGGATGTCCTTCTTTCTCTCTCTCCATAACCTCTGTGGTCCCCCTTTCCTTATCCCCAACTTATCCTCCTGTCTGATTGTCTCTCTTCTTTTTTTTTTTTCTCTCCTTTTTCTTTCATCCTGCTTCTCATTCCTCCTCTTCCTGCCTTGCCACACTCCTAACTCTCTCTCACTCTATCTCCTTTTTTTATCTCTCTCTCTCGCTTTCTCTTTTTTCTTCCCCTCTCTTCATCCTTCTTCTCATCATTGCACTTTCTTTTCTCCTTACCTCACTTTCTCTCCTTCTATTCCTCCCTTGCCATCTCCCTCTCTCTCCCTCCATCCCTCCATCCCTCCGTCCCCCCCCTTGTTCACCTCTGCAGCAGGCCAATGAGGCGTTGCACCACCACCACCAGGTGTCCCAGAACAGCCTGCTGCCGCTGCTCAACTCCGCGTCGGAGCCCGTGGACCAGAAGCCCGTGCTGCCCATCATCCCGCTGGACCAGAAGCCGCCGGTCAGCGCCGCCGACCTGCTCAAGGACAACGTGGCCAGCGGTGCCGGCGGAGGGGGAGGAGGAGGAGGAGGAGGAGGAGGGGGTGGGGGAGGAGGAGGCGGAGGCATCCATCACCCGGTGGTGGTCAAGAAGGAGCCCAAGTCCAAGACGCCGTTTGTGTGCAGCTACTGCAACAAGGCGTTCCGCGACAGCTACCACCTGCGCCGGCACGAGTCGTGCCACACGGGCATCAAGATGGTGTCGCGGCCCAAGAAGAACCCGGCCGCCTCCGCCTCGGCGCCGCCCACCATGGTTCCGCTCGTCTCGGCCGTGTCGCGTGACGGCGGCGGCCCTTACGTCTCCACCATCGCCGGCATGCTCACCACGGCGACCACCTCCGCCACAGCGTCCAGCGTCATGACGTCCATGGCGCACCACCACCACCACCACCATCACCACCACCAGCAGCAGCAGCAGCAGCAGCATCAGCAGCAGCAGCAGCATCAGCAGCATCAGCACCAACAGCAGCATCAGCACCACCAGCAACAGCAGCAACAGCAGCAGCAGCAGCAGCAGCAGCAGCCCAAGAAGCCACCCAAGCCGGTCAAGAAGAACCACGGCTGCGAGATGTGCGGCAAGGCCTTCCGCGACGTCTACCACCTCAACCGCCACAAGCTGTCGCACTCGGACGAGAAGCCCTTCGAGTGCCCCATCTGCCAGCAGCGCTTCAAGCGCAAGGACCGCATGACCTACCACGTGCGCTCGCACGACGGCGGCGTCCACAAGCCCTACATCTGCTCCGTCTGCGGAAAGGGCTTCTCCAGGTGAGTAGGTTTGAAGTGTGTTAGTTTGTGCCTTTGTTCGTGTGTGTGTGTGTGTGTGTGTGTGTGTGTGTGTGTGTGTTTTACACATCTGTAACATCTGCACACCTGTTGTAACTGCCGTCGAAAAATGCAGCTAAAGCTCAGAATGTTAATGCCAAGATTGGTGACCGTAATGTGCCAATCCAAATGAAATGATTGTGTGTGTGTGTCTGTGTGTGTGTGTGTGTAAGTGAGGGAGTGAGTTTTATGAAGGAGGACGACCTGCAGGTCATGCAGCTTGGGAAGCTAGACTTCCTCCATTGATGACTTAAACATAACAAAGGCCTGTCCTAGCTCTAATGCTATGATGGGGATTTGACAGTAGGTCCTGACTGTGCATGGATGTAGTGTGTGTGTGTGTGTGTGTGTGTGTGTGTGTGTGTGTGTGTGTGTGTGTGTGTGTGTGTGTGTCAGCCTGGCGGGAGCCCAGTGAGACGTCACACACCTGTGGCTCCCACTACCTGGTCGCTCGCTCCCTCTCTCTCCCCTGACGCGAGGGTAGCTCAAGCGTCGGGGCTTTTTGTTTTGCAGTGCAGATCCCAAGCAAAGGCCAGGGGTTTTCAGATGTGACCGCACACAGGGGAATTAGGAGCAGGCCCTAATTGGGAGCCTCCTATGCTAGGACCAGGTGTACTTTTAGCCAAATAGCCACAGGAAGTGACATCACTGAAGCCCCCGCCTGTTAGTCAGTGCTTTCCCTCCCATGTGACCTATCCTAACAGCAAGGACCGCATGACCTACCACGTGCGCTCGCACGACGGCGGCGTGCACAAGCCCTACATCTGCTCCGTCTGCGGAAAGGGCTTCTCCAGGTGAGGTGGAATGAAAGCCAGAGAACGTGTGTGTGTCCGTGTGTGTGTGTGTGTGTGTGTGTGTGTGTGTGTGTGTGTGTGTTTGTGCGCGCCTGTGTGTGTGACTGCGTGTGTGTGTTTGTGTGCGTGTGTGTCTGTGTGTGTGTGCGTGCATGACCTACCACGTGTGTGTGTGTGTGTGTGTATGTGTGTTTTTATTCTCTATGTGCATGTGTCTGTGAGTGTGTGTGTGTGTGTGTGTGTGTGAGTGTCTCATTCTGTGTGTGCATGTGTTTTTATTTTTGTGTGGTTAACCCTGTGTGTGTGTGTGCGTGCGTGTGATTCTCTGTGTGTGTGTGTGTGTGTGTGCACCTGGGAGGGAAACCCGTAGCCCAGAAGTCCAAACCTGCGGTTTGTTCTGATGTGTTGCTGCGGTGTAGGTGTGTGTGTGAGTGAGTGAGTGCCTCTTGCTGGATGACCCATGCGCGCTGCAGGCCTGGAGACAGTGAGCTACTGCAGCCTCCCTCACTCTCCCCGCGCCTGCGTTACGGACACGCTCGTCATCCAGCAGAGAGAGGCTCATTCTTTACATATATCTACAATTCCAACCATGCTGTATATATTTTAATGCAAACAGAACAAATGTATGTTCACATAACGACACCTTATATATATATGTATGCCTTATGCATGAGTTTCTGAACGGAAACGGTTCTATGTGCTGAAACCAGCACAATTGCTTATGTACAGTAACCAGCATTGCACATTTAGCAAAGCAAAGTGTTATTAGCCAGGATGTGGTGCTGCAGTTCTACCCAGTCAACCCGCTGCGCCTTGGGCTTATCTCCCCTCCTCGGCTCTCTCTGCTGGAGCAGATAGTAAACATATTACACAGGCAGACTGACTGCAGCACACTGAATGCTTGTCAGTTTGCTTTCCTGTTCAGGAAACAGGAATCATGCTAGAACTGGGACATGTAGAACCCTCGTCATGTCTGGAATTATGCTAGAACTGGGACATGCAGAACCCTCGTCATGTCTGGAATTATGCTAGAACTGGGACATGCAGAACCCTTGTCATGTCTGGAACCAGACTCATGCTAGAACTGGGACATGCAGAACCCTCGTTACGTCTGGATGCCTCTCTGGTATCAATACATTTTAGTTTTTTTTTTTTTTTTCATCCAAAGAGACTTAAAAAAAGAAACATTTGAATAAAAAAGATTAGATTTGAGCGTATCCTAATTAGATCTCTAGATTTGCCTCTGCTAAATACTGTACATAACCAGAGCCATTTTCAGTCACACAGAACGCCACGTTTTCTTTAACAGAATATATTTTTAGAGGAGTTAACGGCTGTTGGTTTTCCTTGTAGATGTTCTCTTACTCATTTGCCTTTGCTGCCCTGAGCGGTGGCTGACAGCTTTTGGGTTGGTAAGTGATGCTGTGCCAAAGCTCAGGGGAGCCCCGGGTAGACTGGCGCCCCCGGTGGTGAGGTTGAAAGAGTGCGTCACACTGAGCGCTGCTCCCATTTTAGAATGCCTCAGGGGGACCAATCAAAGGCGACGCAGCAGGCCTCTCTCTCTCTTTCTCTCTCTCTCTTCTCTTTCTCTCTCTCTCTCTCTCTCTCTCTCTCTCTCTCTCTCTTCCTCTCTCTCTCTCTTTCTCAGTTGCATCAGAAGACCTCTCATTGGTGGATTTTGTTTTTGTCCCATGACAACCAAAACCCTCTATGACATCATTGCATTCTACAGGGCTCCAAAGGGGAGGGTATTTTTGGGGTTGTTTTCAAGCACCAAGGCCAGAAGAGGTAGAGGTTAAAAACATGCGCATGAACACACTCATGCACACGCACACACACACGCACGCACAAACACACACACACACACACACGCACACACGCACTCAAAACATGCAATGCATTTGTATTAACAAGGTGTCTCAGGCTGCGGTTTCAAACCACCCCTGCCCACCATCACCACACATACACATACACACACACATACGCACACACACTTCCCAATGTTCTGGAACCAAGTAGGATGTGATGAGCTATTTTGGACAGACCCTCGGCCTCGTTCCAGAGCGGTGATTCAGCGCTACTTCGTGCCAACATGATGACATGGAGAGCGTGTAGATGTCAGCTACCCAGCAGCTGGACGGGGCCGCCGCACAGGGGGGGGGGGGGGCAACATTGACCAAACATCATTTGAGATGTTTGGTCAACATCTCAAATTGACATTAACAAGAGTAGCAAAGAGTCATCATGGTCAAAAGTCCCTCATAGTCAAAGCAAAGCATTTCAGATGGGTCTTCAGAGATCAGGTCTAGACTTGCCATTGTCCAATCAAAGCCCCTTTCTTAAAGTCAGGCCACACCAGACAAGCAACTGAAGTGTTCCAATGGTTGAGCATAAAAATTGTTTTGGTCTAATTTTTTAGAATGCATGCGCCGCTAGCACGTCTGGTGTAGCCAGTTCCATTGATTACAGTGGAAGCTAATTGTTGCAGCATTCGCTTTGTGAATGAAACGCTTCAGTTACGTGCCTGGTGCAGCCTGCCTGTTGGGCCCTAAGCATATCCAATGAGTCACACCATCTTTCGGTATCCAGTCAAGAGGTATTAAGTTGTTATCAAAATAAAAGCCTCTAGACTGCATTTCCTGCTCCCATACGTCTATTTGATACCAAGCACATATTGAAACATGGGTACACACTTGTTGACTAATAAGTATAAGTATATATACTCTTTTGATCCCGTGAGGGAAATTTGGTCTCTGCATTTATTCCAATCCGTGAATTAGTGAAACACACTCAACACATAGTGAAGTGAAGCACACACTAATCCCGGCGCAGTGAGCTGCCTGCAACAACAGCGGCACTCGGGGAGCAGTGAGGGGTTAGGTGCCTTGCTCAAGGGCACTTCAGCCGTGCCTACTGGTCGGGGTTCGAACCGACAACCCTCCGGATACAAGTCCGAAGCGCTAACCAGTAGGCCACAGCTGTCTCTAATAAAGTATTAAGTAATTTTCTACGCAAGTCTTGTCCATCTACAGTATACATCAACCTAATGAATGTAAATTCAGATTGGACCTAGTCTAGTCACTCAAGACCTTTTCTGCTGTGCGACAGTAACAGGCAGGCTATACCAGACACGCAACTGAAGCGTTCCATTCACAGAGCGTAGAAATAATTTTAGAAGGGTGAGGAGTGGGCTAATTTTGATTGAAGGGTGAGGAGTGGGCTAATTTTGATTGAAGGGTGACGAGTGTGCTAATTTTGATTGAAGGGTGAGGAGTGGGCTACTCGTCGTGATCATGTCTGGTGTAGCCAGTTCCATTGATTACAGTGGAAGCTAACTGAATGGAACTCTTCAGTTACGTGAGGTGTAGCCTGCCTGTCACAGTGCTGAACGTCTGGTGCGCTCGGTGCTGAAGGCCGAGGCGTTTAGTCGGACTTGGCTGAGTCAGTGGCCTGAGAGCCTGTCTGATCCGTAGCGTCTTCTCTCCGCGCCGACCCACCGCATTAGTGGCCATATCAGCTTTATGGAGGTGATGTCACTTTTCCTGGCACTGGAGGCATTGAGAGGAGGAGATTATTATTATTTTATTCCCTCTCCTCTCCTCTCCTCTCCTCCTCTCCTCTCCCCCTCTCCTCTCCTCTCCTCCTCTTCTCTCCTCTCCTCTCCTCTCCTCCTCTCCTCTCCTCTCCTCTCCTCCTCTCCTCTCCCCCTCTCCTCTCCTCTCCTCTCCTCTCCTCTCCTCTCCTCTGCTCTCCTCGTTGGGACTCATCTGTGTTACATGAGGTCATGCTTCATTCTGAGCTGCTGTGATTTCTCTCTGGGGCCAAATTTGTTAAGCATTTCTTCTCTCTCTCTTTCTCTCTATTCTCTCTCTTCTCGCTCCCCCTCTTCTCTCTCTCTCTCTCTCTCTCTTCCTCTCTGTCTTGTTCTATCGCTCCGTTCCTTTGTGTGCTCTCTGTGCAGACCGGATCATCTCAGCTGTCACGTCAAGCACGTCCATTCCACAGAAAGACCTTTCAAATGCCAAGTAACAGTAAGTCCTCCCTGACCCTTAAACACACACACACACACACACACACACACACACTCTCTCCCTCTCCCTCTCCCTCTCCCTCTCCCTCTCTCTCTCTCTCTCCCCTCTCTTCAACAGCATTCAACAACTCATTGATTCTCACTCTGACACACCTACTGAGACTAATTATTTATAGAGCAGCATATTGGCCAACACTGACGGGCAGCATGTATCATGCTCATGGTCTGGATATGTAATGCAGTGTTTATTTTTTTTTTGTTATTGACAGTTATTTCAAGACAACAGTCCTTTAATTTGTCATAATGAACACGTATTATTTAGTAGATATTGGCTATGAAGAGGCTGGAGTGTTGTGCATACTGGTATTCTGCCTTTACACACACACACACAGAGTAGCCATCACTGGAACAGTCCCAACCCTGTGCTGGTGCAGATGAGGGCTAGATGCCCTCTGAGTGAGGTGTGTGTGTGTGTGTGTGTGTGTGTGTGCCCATCTCTGAGCCGAGCCCTGTGTCTCCCTGCAGGCCTGCACATCTGCGTTTGCCACCAAAGACCGCCTGCGCTCCCACATGATCCGGCATGAGGGAAAGGTCACCTGCAACATCTGCGGCAAGATGCTGAGCGCCGCCTACATCACCAGCCACCTCAAGACGCACGGCCAGCAGACCAACTTCAACAACTCCTGCAACAAAGGTAAGCTAGCTTCCTCCAAGTTGCTCTCTCCTCCACCTCCACAAAGGGTAAAAATGCCGCCAATTTTGTGGAAGGGTAATCCTGGCACAGCTGAGGGCTACATATGTTTATCTGTTTGGATTTGTCTCTCCTGATCCTCACCCCCCGCCCCCCCCCCTCCTCTCAACTTCGTCTGTAACAAAGACATGCTCGCCATAGTGTCTTGGCTTTCTCCATACAAGCTGGATCCGTTACAGTAGATGTTGTTATCCATTGATCCTCAGTTTGGCCTTCCCCACCACAGGGACACATTAACCCGCAACACACTTCCCCACCACAGGGACACATTAAGCATATGCTGGAGTGAAGTGAGCCTCGGCCTCTGTTTCTCCTCTGCTCCCTCCCTGTGAATGGTGCTCTTGCTGTGAACTCCCTTCCCTACTTATGTCTTTTTTTCTCTTCTTCTTATCTTCATTCTTCTCAGTGTTCACATCAAAGTGAAGTGGACTGATATTTCTTTTTCTTTTGGGTGCTTCTCACCTCTGGTGAGTCATACTGTCTAGTCCAGTTGTGTAAGTGATGACTGTGCTGTGCTGTGCTGTGCTTAGCTCAGCTTTGATACAAGTAGCCCTCAAAGTAGCCCTGGTTTTTGAGTAGAACAAACGTAATTGTGGGACGTTTCTCTGAGCAAATCCATTTTTGTCTTTAGTGAAGGATGGAGCCAGAATCTCTGTGAGCTTAAGTTAGCATGAGTGGTGTGTGTTTGGTCAGTGTTGGTTTTAGTGGTGTGTGTTTGGTCAGTGTTGGTTTTAGTAGTGTGTGTTTGGTCAGTGTTGGTTTTAGTGGTGTGTGTTTGGTCAGTGTGGGTTTTAGTGGTGTGTGTTTGGTCAGTGTTGGGTTTAGTGGTGTGTGTTTGGTCAGTGTTGGTTTTAGTAGTGTGTGTTTGGTCAGTGTTGGTTTTAGTGGTGTGTGTTTGGTCAGTGTTGGGTTTAGTGGTGTGTGTTTGGTCAGTGTTGGGTTTAGTAGTGTGTGTTTGTTTAGTGTTGTGTTTAGTAGTGTGTGTTTGTTTAGTGTTGTGTTTGCTGCTGCTTCTTCTCTTCCTCCTGCTGGTGCCGGCATGACGTGAAGGCAAATCTCCACTGATATGAAATGGGATGGAGGGCCTTGGGGAAAGCTGGGAAAGCTTATGGAGAGTGGCTATAATTAAAAAGGCTTTGCACATCCAATTAATCTATGACGCAGGCCTGATTTATGAGTAGCACACCAGAGACGCAAGATGTGTTTTTTTTTTCTCATGTTCTTTTTTGTTTTTGGCCTGTTTGTGTGATCCATAGCCAACTGACCTCAGCAGATCTCTCTTTCTCTTTTCTTTCTCTCTCTCTCTCTCTCTCTCTCTCTCTCTCTCTCTCTCTCTCTCTCTCTCTCCCTCTCCCTCTCCCTCCCTCTCTCTCTCTCTGTCTCTGTCTCTGTGTGTGTTTGTAAGCACTCAGTCCTCCAGTTTCCTTCTCTGGTGTTGACAAAGTTCACGTTGACAAAGTTCCCAGGGCACCCCAGCACACAAATCTGCTACCCTCAGGGGAGACTCCAGGGCTGCTGGAGGACAGCCAGTAGCCTCAGATGTGCTGCATCTGATTTAGCCCTGACTGAAACAAGGACCCATGTGTGTGGAAGGTTTCACAACCTGTGATTGGCAGGCGACCTCCAGAGGAGAATGTTGGTCTGCCTGAGGCCACCAGGAGGCTTCAGCTGGAGTTCTAGAACTCACCTTCCCCTCAAGTTCCAAATGAACCTTCTAGAAGATGAACTGATCCGTCTCCTTTTATGTGCTGCTCTTGATGGTGCTTGTGTCTGTTTTGAGTGACGGTGTGAACTGTGGACTTGGCTAAGTTGCCCTTCATATTTGGAAAGAAATGCAGGGTACCTGTAATACTTGTGGTTGAACCCCACAGGCTGTTTGAATCACCTGAGTTGAAATGTGTCCATTTAGGCAGTAAACCTGACTCTTTTTGAATACTAGGCTGTTCGCCCAGATAAGATGTTGATGTCAGCATTTTTCTCTTCTGTCTCTTCCACTAAATTTACTTTTATTAGATTACTGAAGAAAGTACTAATATTTTTATATAGTTTAATTTAGAGGCATAACATAGGAGTGAAGTCATTTTATGAGCCGGAAATTGAGCGAGACATTAGACTGTGTGACCGTAAAACAGCACAGCATTTCCAAGGCTCAGATCATGAATTTATTGGTATGTAGGTACGGGTGAAGGAAAAATGAACAACAGAATTTGATGACTAACATTTTTCCTTTCACCTCTCTCTCTTTCTTTCTCTCTCTCTCTCCTTCTCTCTCTCTGTCTCTGTCTCTTTCTCTAGACTCTAATGACGTGTGCAATTCAGCCTCCGCCACCCCCGTCTCCACCTCTGTGGCCATCACGACGGCGATGAACCGTGGCAACCCGGTGTCGGGCAACGCGGTGACCATTGCGGCGCAGATGAACATCACCACCAACACGGTGAACATCACCTCGCCGGTGAGCCTGCAGCACCCCGTCACCATCACGGCGCCGGTCAACATCGCCTCGGTCAACATCCCCACCTCGGCGCCAATGAACATCGCCCACCCTGTGGCCATCACCACGCCGATGCCCATGAACATCGCCGGGCCACTCAACATCGCCATGCGCTCCATGGATAGCATGCCTTTCCTCTCCCAGGTCCTGCCCTCCTCTCCGCCCTGGTAGGCTCGGCCTGGGGTAGAGCCACGCCTTCCTCCCCTGCAGCCAGCCAATCCCTGCGGCGGATCACCCACACCAGCCCCCACCTCTTCCTCCTAAATCGTGTTCCTTTTGCAAAGCCCACTCCTTTTACCTTATATGGTCATCAAGTATAACCCCCCCCCCCCCCACCTCCCACCTTTTGAAGGAAGCCTTGGCTGGCTGCGTAAGTCGCACTACCTGCCACAGTCGCTATGCAGGTACGCGAGACAGAAACAGAGACGGAGCGAAAAACAAAAAAAGAAAGAAAGGAAACAAAGAGAAGGATGGAGAACAGGAAAGACGAGCAATAGCTGTGGAAGGCTGTCTACGAAAGACAGTCGTATTTTGTTTTGTCTACCCCCTCACCCCATCCCCATCCCCTCGCCCGACGCCTCTCTCTCTCTCTCTCTCTCTCGCACCGCTTCCTCACAGTAGCACCCAGATCAGTTTGCCGTGCTCAGCATCTCCTTCGCCACTGTAGGACACTTCGACTCCAGTCTGCACCGGGGTCAGTGAAGTAACACAGCTGCTGCTTGTCAAGAAAGCACTAAGAGTGATGATTCAACTACAGCGATTTTGAACACAATAACAGTGAGAGAGCTGCAACTTGGCTGTCAGTCTTTTTTTGTTTCCTTCTCCTGCTCCAAACTGCTCTTGCATCAAACGGTTAGATTTGTTTTTGTTTGATTAATTTTCTTTTTGTATTATTATGTAGGTTGCTAATCAGTATTTAATAGTTTTAAGGCATTTTATGGAGTAAACTACACAAAAAAGGGACAAAAAAGGCTTCCATTTGTGGGAAGAGTTTTTTTTGAGAATGCTTTGTAGTAGTTAGGATGGGTTTGGGGAGGGGTGGGGTGGGGGGGTTGAACTCTTTTGAAGGTGAAAGTGGGTTTGGACATCTCTTGCCTTTGACTGTGGAAAAAGTCAAGTCCAGTCTGCTTGCCTTCGCTTGTAGCTTTTTACAAAACAACGACATAAAAAAAAAACTTTACACTTCTGGAAGGAGGCATTCCAGAGCTTAGGATGACTTGTACTGTAGAATTTTTTTCTTTTCTTTTTTCTTTTTTTTTTTTAGTTTTTTTTGGGGATGTACAATGTCCTGATTTTGGATTGTGTACTAAAATGACTGTCGAGGACTCAACCCAAGTCTTGCATCGAGCACATATCCCACTGGTGAAATGTCTGACGGAAAGGGCAGTATTATCAAAGATCAAATCAGACCTTAAAGTGTTGATTTAACACAAACGAAATACCCAAGAAACCAAGAGAACACAGAAATGTAGTCACTAGGCCCATGTAGTAGCCATCCAGACTGTAAGACGCTATTGGTTAAAGCAACACCAAAGAACTTTTCCTCTGTCGCACGCACTATTTGTTTATCCAGCACCGGCTTTGGAAATAACGATGTCCACAGACAAGGTAGAATATGTTGCATGATTTTATGAACGTACGATGTATTGCGACATCAGATGCAAGTCAAATTTGTAGTTTCTTATGTCTCATTCCATCGAACTACAGATCTGCTACCCGATCTGGCAAACTTACATAGTGCGGTTATAGCCGAAGGGGGCCGCGAAGCGAATGCAGAAGTGCCGTTCACCCTGTTATGAGTTGATGAACCACTGAAACGATTTTGGAAACATTATTTTAAGGTACAAAAAACTCTTTGGTGTTGCTTTAAGGAGGTGTCGAGAGGGTAACTAAATATGAGCTGTTTTTGCGCAGTGACCTGCGTCAATGCTACAACTGTGATGATGGGGACTTATTAGTTCCACGAAAAACATTTTTCGCCCTTTGTATTATTTCAGAGAACGTTAGGATCCCCTTTTATAAACCTCTTGCTCAGGAACCTTACTGAGAGTAGCCCCAAAAAGCGTTAGGCTGAAGGAGATCATAGTATCCTCATATGCGTCACCCCTCCGATTTCTAACCCTTTGTACATAACAAACACACCAACAGTATAGTTTTTCTGTTTTTTTTTTTTTTTTTTTTGCTGTCAGAAAGAGAAGTTTTAGTTCTTCACAGCATGTCAGGGATTTAAGTAACAGTTAGGAATGGCCGTCCATGTAGGGAGTTAACGACAAAAAACATTAGTGAAACAAAGAGACTACATTTCTTTGGCTTCAGGCTGAATGATTGTTATTATTGTTGTTTATTATTATTTGTGTTATGCGTTCATATCCTCAAAAGAATCCTGATTACTGTAAAAACTAAACTGCCAACTGTGCATCCTGAACTTGGCACCAGAACGACGACTGTCATCATCGTCGTCATCTCTCCACAACAGCCAATGAGGGAGCGCAGAAGCAGCGACTGTCAACAAGCCCCACCCTCCACCCCCCACTCCGACAGCTGATTGGCTCTTTCCCTCCAGTGTGCAGCCACACTACTCCGCCTTCTTCCACTCAGACAAACTTGACGAAGCACTTGTCAGTGAACGTGCCCCGGTCAGCTTGTGGCAGCGATGCACGCAGCAGCACGCCGGAAAACTCTTTGGACTGTAGTAGACAGAACTCTGGAAGATTTTTCCTTTTTTTGGAAAACTGGAATTGAAAAAAAAAAAAAAGTTCACTGAAAAATAATGTTTTGATAGACAAGAACGAAACACTACAGTAATTGAAGTGGCATTTGATGAGTAAGGGGGACATGTTTAAGCCTGTGGTCAGTTTTTCTTTTTTTTCTTTTTTTTTGCCCTTTTGCCCTGGGAGGGGGCAACTTGTGTGCCTGGACTGAACCCCTCCCCATTCCCCTTCCCACTGCTCCATCGCTCCACTTAACACACACACTGATCTACACATGCACACACACACACACACACTGATCTACACATGCACACACACACACACTGATCTACACATGCACACACACACACACACACACACACACACACACACACACATACTAATATGCACACTCATACACACCCGTGCACACACCTAGCAGGGCACGACAGCCCATGACATCCAATCCAGTGATGCAATATGAATTGGACACAATTGGAGTCTCATTCTTAAAGTAATGAATTTTAGCTTTTAATTTTGTCTCTCATGAATTCCAGACTAATTGAAGAAAACTGGGATTGTATTACAGTACAACCTAATTTGTGTTTTTATTTTTGTTGTTTACGGTTTTTGTGTTTTTTTTTTGTTTGTTTGTTTTGTTTTTGTTTTCCTTACCAAGATTAATTTTGTTCATATTATGCACCAATGGTTTACCATTAAGTGATTTTGATTTTTATCGCTAAAGAAAACAAATTCTTCCCTGATGACCAGGGGCTTAAAGATTAGGTCAGAATCTGATCTCCATTTTATCATTTTTTTTATGAATTGGCAAATCTTGGACCCCCACCATGTGAAGGCCATTGAATGTATATCTTTGTACAAAAAGCTATTTAGTTCAGAGGACATGGTAGTTCAGATAGACATGAGCAAGAAAAAAGTAAATAACATTTTATAAAAAAGAAAATGGGAAAAAAACTTTTTGTATTAGAACATTAACAGTGGTCATTTTTGTACATATATGAAGACTAGACTTTCTGTTTAGCAGGAAGGTAAAAGAAACAAAAATAAACATTCCTTCATTTTTTTGTTTTGTTTTTGTTTTTAATTATGTACTTTTTTTGGAGAATAATTGTGAACACACTGCGCAGTGTTTTAATGTGCCTTTTATTTGGGTTTTGTCTGAATAAAAGAAGCCGTTAAAACACGGCTGGATCGCCCCCTCCACCCCCACCCCCTCACACCCCTCCTCGACCTCACGCGTGAGGACGATTGGAGTTCGCCACGAGCGCCTAATGCTTCCACGGAGGCGCCACCCCATGCCCCCCGGTCACTCTCAGGTGCCCACGAGCTCCTTGTTGCCCGCTTCGCAGCTGGCACAGCAGTTGATGATGATGATGAAGATGATGATGATGATGATGATGATGATTTTCTTCCTTTCCCTTTTCAGTTTATTTCCCTGCAATTTATTTCCGTTTTGATTTTCTCGTTTTGAAAGTAAGTGCCTCTGTGACTGAAATGCTTCTCAACAGGATTTGTTTTTTTTAATTATTATTATTATTATTATTATTATTATTTTTTATTTTTATTTTTTTGGGGTGTTATTGTGCCAAACCAAGCCTCCCGTGTGTGATGAGAGAAACGATCTGCGCTTTTTTTTTCTCCTACTTTATTTTCTCTTTCTCTTATTTTTTCTGCCTCTTTTCTTTGTCTATTAAAACATGGATCTGTCGATGGTCACGCTGTGTGAGGCTGCTTGTGTTTACATCTTGATTAGTGAAGCATGATGATATCGGTATGACCTCAGTGCTTGTTCATTAAAATGTTTAAGTTCAATATTGGATTGACAAATATGAACATTTCTGCTCATTCCTTGCCTGATAAGTCCCGATAAGAACCATCATGCAAATAAGAATTCCAACAATACATAAATTAGTTGTCAGCTTTTGATGACAATGAATTGCTGTTTTGCATGTTTTGATAATTACAGATAATCAATTGGTTTTGAGGAATAACAACAACAAAAAAATCCAGCTTCATAAAAATGAAGATTTGATTTCTGTACTTTGTGGCGATGAACTGAAAATCATCAGTGTGGCCAAAACAAGACATTTGAGGACTTCATTTTGGATTTTGGGAAACGCCAATTTTCTGACGTTGTACATATCAAACAACTGATAACCAGTCATGAACAGAGTAATCAACAAAAATCATAAGTTGCAGTCCAAATAGAAACTTGTCCAAGTATGGAAATTACATTTTTATTGGAAAATGTTAGTTAAAAATATTTGACATCTAATCCAAACTGAAAGTTCTTGTTTGTGAATGTCTTCATTTCTTAAAGGACAGGCTAGGACCAAAGAAATGTCTATAACTACGAGTGTAGACCATCACAAAAAGAATGTGCTTCAGTTCTAGCAGGAGTAATTAGTATCAAATGTTGCCATATTAAATATCTACACATTCTGCATTAGCATGATAATGGGGACTCCATATGATTTGTTATAACAAAAGAAAGAATCTGTTGCTTTCATACCACTTTAATATGCAACATGTCCCTAGATATTCATCAGGAGAAAAAATAGTGAACTATTTATGGGTCAAAATGTTGAAACTTGAATTGCATTAAAAAACCTTTTCTGGAGCAAAAATGCAGCACCTGATGTCTAGCACCTGTCTGAGGTTTGTAAAAATGCCAAACAAATCAACCAAGGTTAGAGTCCAGCCTAATGGCATCATCTTTAACCCTTATTGCCTGTGTCTAAACACAAATTCTCAGTTTTATGCCTACATTTATGACCAGTTGCAGAGGCTCAGATACCAGTGCAGAACAGATCTGTGGTTTTATTTAAATGTTGTAACTAAATTAAATGCTATGCTGCAACTAAATTAAATGCTGTATCTGTTGCAGCAACAAATTGTGCATCTTAAAGATCATTGCCAGCATTAACTAGGCTACAAATACTGAAAGAATTGCCCTTTAAGCAGTCACTTTTCTCCATACAGTGCACTCCATGCCCACGTTCATGCACTTGTTAAATGAGAATATGGATGAGGAGGTTTGCTCACAGGCTACAGTTCAGCACAATATTTGATATGGGATAAAAGGGCCAAAATGGTCAAAACAACTACGCTGCAGCTTTCTTTGGTATGATGTATTTGCAAAACTAGCCTTGTAACTGTAAAAGTAAGGCTTTCACCTTCTGTCGTGAATGACGGAGATGTAAGAAGTAGCCCTACAGTGAGTGAGTTTTCTGACATCATAAGCTGAATGGTCAACACATCTCCCTTGCTGCTCTAGGCCTAGAATGTGATGTTCCTGGAGTAGAACGGATGGCGCTGCGCTACCTATTTGGAATGCTAGGGATGCGCACGCTCCACTTGAGTCCCAACTCCGACCCTGCCCCCTCGCACTCGGTCATGAATGAATGAGTTTCACCGGGCTCTCTCTCAGGAATGCGGTAGGCTCGCCGCTGCCCAGGGAATGGCTCGGCTCGCGCTGGAGCTTCGGCATAATACGCCCATTCATTTCCACTAACGTCTCGGGGAGCACGCTCACTTTCATCCGCAAAGCCGCTGGGAATGAAAGGTTGTTTCATGATAGCCGTGTAGCCTAGGCTTAGATAGATGATAGATAGATAGATAGATACTTTATTGATCCCCAAGGGGAAATTCAAGGGTCTCAGTAGCATACAGACATCACACACAACATGCACTTACAGCAGAAATGGTAAACAATAAACATTAGTATAAGTATAAACATATAACTAAACTCCACTGTACAATAAAGAGAGTAGAAGATAAGAAAACTAACAAAACTAAATAC
The DNA here is from genome assembly GCF_018492685.1 of Alosa sapidissima. NCBI lineage: Eukaryota > Metazoa > Chordata > Actinopteri > Clupeiformes > Clupeidae > Alosa > Alosa sapidissima. The sequence continues at coordinate 29,089,655 of NC_055971.1, read as the reverse complement.
ACTATATAAATTAAATTAAGAAAGTCCAATGTGCTTGAGGGTGAACAAGCATAAGACGCTTGTAGTGACAGGGCCGGGACTGGTAAGGTGCCAAAGGAAGTGAGTGTGCAAAAACTAGTCCAACCATAGTCCCAGTTGTGCATGGCAAGGTGCTCAAGAGAGTGAGAAGAGGCTTACTAGGCCCAGAGGTGGAAAAAGTATGAAAATATTGTACTCAAGTAAAAGTACCAATACCTTGATGAAATATTACTCAAGTACAAGTTCAAATACCGATCTGAAAATGTACTCAAGTAAAAGTAAAAATTAGTTCATTTAAAATGTACTTTAAGTAAAAGTTACTTAGTTACTTTTTTTTTTTGGGGAGGGGGGGGGGGGGGGTACCAGAACAACCAGTTTTACCAGAGACTTTCTAATGAGGAGATACAGCACTCAAAAAATCCTCCATAGTAATGCATGGGGTTAGTTTGTAACAGTTGTCTACACATATCACAACCCTTCCGTGGCAAAACGTTGACATGTGAATACATTGAGCCAATCATGTGGTGTGTTGTAAAATACATTGAGCCAATCATGTGGTGTGCTATGAAGACATCGTGCCAATCATCTGTTGTGATCTCGCTGCTGGAGCAAGATTGGTGTCGTGAAGCCTTACGCGCACGCATTTCTGCCGAAATAGATGTACGATAAGTGCCCAAAAAGTGTTGCAATATGGCCGCCGAGTGGAGGTACTTGCCTGATAAGGATGTTAAGAAATGGAGATCTATGTGAAAAATCACCGGAGTTCTTCTTTAAGTTTGAGCAGTAGTTGATTTTCAAAGTTAGTTGCACTCATCCTTGGGTCGCTTTGCAGTGAACAGTAATCCAGCACAACTGAAAAGCCCCTCACAGGCAGCTGAGGCAGGCAGGCCAATGTTGAGTTGCAGAGAGTTTTTTTTATATTTGGAAACGAGCAGAAGGTTCAGCAGATTAAAGGCCGTCGAACTGGGGGGGAAAGTGGGAAGTATAGGGCAATGGAGGAGAGGGCCCTTGAAAAGTGGAATACAGGGGGCACAACATTTTCATCAGGCATTAGTAATAACTCAGGTAATCCACACATAAAAAATCCAAACAACTCCATAAGTAGAGTCATGTGTAATGAAGTGGAATAACACAGGGAAAAAGTATTGAACACGCTAAGAAAAAGCACTAAGGCAAGGAAAGGGAAGGAACGAGCTGGAATCTGTAAGTAGTTAGAGATTAGTTATCCTTTCTATCTGCGCAAATTAATATAAGCTTGGTTAGTAGCTTACATATTGATGGGCTATAAAAAGGTTTTTCATTACCAAGGTGTCACACAAGAAACATTTCATGATGGATAAAAGCAAAAAGCTCAAACAGTTCTGGAAGCAATCTGGAACTAAAGATCAGGATTCACAAGAGGGACCCCTGGAATCTGTTTAGAACAATGGACCAAAATCACACCTGATACTGCGACTAATAAGTTTTGTCATACAGGAAATGTCTTGAAGCTGTCTTTACAAACAAAGGCTTTTCCACAAAGTATTGAAGAAATTTCAGTAGACACGTTCAATACTTTTTTCCTGTGTCATTCCACTTTAATACACAAAACTCTTATGTTTGGATTTTTTATATGTGTGTTAATATAATGTGTGGGGAAAATTTTGAATAGACTCACTGGAAGTTTAGGCTAATTACTGAAAAAAAAAAAAAAAAAGCGTTCAATACTTATTTCCACCATATATTCATTTTACCTGAATATTTTAACTTCCAAATTAAATGTAAAAATGAATGTCAGACGAAATGTAAAGTTTGACTGACTGGATTTTGTATAACGTTACAAAACATAGTGTAAACTGTCTAAGGTCACTCTCACTCTCCCTTGCTAAAGAGCTAAATGGTTTAGTCCGCCTGCACGATTCATAAAGTAGTCTATCTTTTGTTTATTTAGTTGAGCATCGCTAGTAGTGGACCGCTAATTGTTGTGCTGCTGGTGCAATGTGTTTCTCGCCAAGAAAGCCAAGTCAGGTTACTAAAAACAAAGGCCAAAACAGGAAAAAGAGAGACATCAAAGTGAAACAACTGCTAATAAACTTCTTTCCATAGAAAGGTGAGCACAAACGTCGAAACACGAAATCCCATGGTGTTTTCTTGAATATCTCCGCAATCATTGGTGCTAAAACGAACTGAGACAACCCATTGGAATAGCGAAAAATACACTTTTATAGGTTAGGCTAATCTGATTCATCTCGTGATCCAGCTCCATCACTTTCAGAAAGACTGCATGACGCCAGCTTGATTCATGTCCTGTTGTAGGCTACATGCTGATCATTATCACTAGGCTAGTGGTTGGGCGCGATTTTTTTTTCTCTCCCTTTCTGTTTTCGTTAGTCTTAACTTTTTTTTTACTCAAGTAACGGATGGGATTTTTGATGTAGCGAAGTACAATACTTCACTCAAAAAGTAATCAAGTAAAATTTAAAATACCGATTTTATAAACTACTTAAAAAATACAAAATACACAGAAAAACTACTCAATACAGTAACGTGAGTAAATGTATTTAGTTACTTTCCACCTCTGACTAGGCCTACGTCCACGGCTGTGGTGGTGCAATAGTGTACAACATCTGGTTTAGTACAGGCCTCTATCTCTTGAATTGAGAATCGAGTTTTGAAGTATTTATCTATCTATCTTAAGCATAATTAAAGAAAAAGAGCTCATTATATCCAGTAGGGTTATTCAAATCAAGTTGCCACCAGAGCCCGTCCCTTATTAGACATTCTCTGTTTCCACCCAGTAGCCACAGTCTCTTCCGGACAACGGGGGCGCTGTGGACATCAAATCAGTTGCTTTTGCTGTGTTCGTACTAACGAAGAAAGTGGGAAGGCGGGTACTTGTTGACGTGCACACTGGAAATGCGATGGAAATGCAGAATTGTATTTGCAAGACCAACTTTGTGACTCCTTTAATGGATTAGTGTAAGCTAAACAAAAACGGCGAGTTATCTTAGCGCCAGTGATAGCGACAGCACCTTCATTTACTTACACGTTTCTCTGCTGCTAAATCATATCAGTTTTAGCCTCAGCTAACGTTACCGCAACTTACTTGCAATGGCTTTTTGGCTGCTTTGCAACATTAGCAAGGTCGCTAATTAGCCTTTGCAAAGTATCAACTTTTTGCAATTGTCACATCATCTGTCTTATGTCTCTCTCTTAACGTTAACGTTCTTAGACCTAGCCATATGCAAGATTGTTTTGACCTAAAGGGTGGTGGTGGTGGTGACGCGGTCTGATTTTCATTTTCACTTTCACTATTTGATTTAGACCCATGAAGTTTATCCCCGAAGAGTCACATTACAAAGCACTGGAGGCAGAATGAGTCTGGTGCTACATGACCTTATGATATGCTGCAGAGGACTAGAAAATGACAAAGTTACGGAAAGAAAGGTACCGTAAGAGGCTAGCTTTGTGTGTTCAGATCTCCTTCCCCAAATGTCAAGAACGAGAGTGCTTTTGATGCTCCACTGTCATTATGACAGGCTTTCCAGAACCTGCAGTTACAGTACTATGTGTAGCCCCTATGTAAAATCACAATATAGGGTTTGTCATCAATATATCATTTCCTGAAAATCCACTGAAACTGAAATGTTCAAAGAAGTACTATGCAAAGTTTCTGTTTGTATAAAACCACTTTCACTGTGCTTTAGAATAACAGTGTAAAGACAATAGAAAGACAATAGAAAAGAAAAACAATGACATGTTGTTGTTATCATGCTTTAAACACAAACTCTTCTGTTATTGTGTCGTATATCTGCAGAAGGAGGTGGACCGCTTCAAGAGACTGTTGCGGTCAGCCGAGACAGTCAGGGAACTGGACCGCATATCTTCTGTCAAGAATGCCAAGCAACTCACCTGGGATGCTGTGTTCAGGTGTCTTTTGCATACCACCCAACCCTAAGCCCTTTTCACACCTGACCTCTGGACTATGTCCAAGCAATTACGCCCTTTTCACACCTGACCTCTGGACTATGTCCAAGCAATTACGACCAGATCTCAAATGGAGTTGAGTGTTCAGACATGAACCTCACTAGTATTTTTTTTTTTTTTAAAGTATATTTTTTGGGCTTTTTTTAATGCCTTTAGTGCGGATAGGATAGTGGAGAATGACAGGAAGTCAATGGGAGAGAGAGTCGGGTGGGATCCGGAAAGGACCATGGGCCGGGAATCGAACCCGGGTCGCCGGCATACGGTGCAGGTGCCCAAAGCCAGTTGCGCCACGGCCGGGGCCCTCACTAGTCTTTTAACTAGTCACTTTACACAGTTGCACAGTTGGCTGCTGTATTTACTTGTTTTGTTTTGTTTTGTTTTGTTTACTACATCATATAAATATCTATGTTTCTTGAGCTATGTTGCTTTGTATTGCCTCATTGTTATTCATAGTTTGCTACCGTAATGCTGAAATTTCAGTCTGTGGAATCAGCCAAATTTAAACTCAGTCTCCCATCTCATCGTTCTTCGGCATCTTGAATACGTTTCTCTGTGTTCCGTTCCAGTCCGTATTCATGCCCCCATGTTTTCCTCTCGCAGGTTCCTCCAGAAGTACCTGCAGAAGGAGACGGAGGCTCTGCAGGCTGGCAAGGCCAACGTCTCTGCTACCACCCTGGCCAACCGCCAGCAGAAGATGCAGGAGATCAGCAGCCTGGTCAAGTTCTTCATCCGCTGTGCCAACAAGAGTAAGCCACACCATTCACTCTCCCCGAACAGTACTGAGCATGTGCGAACATACCGGTAGTTTAAAAACTGATTACATGGATAAGATGTAGAGCTGCCATCTCAGAGGTAACGGTGCTGATGTCTGATTGGTACAACTGAAGTGCTTTTGGATCTTTAGCATCTCCAGAGGGGTACATTAAAAGAGTTTCTGTTGAGTACACTATCTGGTATACAGATCACACAAATTGGAAGGAATTGCAATAAATGAGGAATGAAGCAACATAGGCCCAACAATATGTTTTGATGTCCTTTTGTAGAGATGCATGGATTATGAAGAAAAAGGTATACAATAAACATGTGAGTTGATAGTGAAATGCAAGCAAGGATGGTCAGGACTAGGAATGGTTTTGAGTCTAGCCCAAAAAACCTGTACTGACCCACATGGCTATGTCCTTCCTTTCAGGAGGTCCGAAGCTGAAGTGCTCTGAGCTGCTGTCCCATGTGGTGGAAGTCCTGAGGAGGCCCTTCAGCTGCACTGCATACGGGGATGACTACAGCAGCCTGCTGCTCAAGGACATACTCTCTGTCCGCAAGTACTGGTGTGAAATCTCACCGCACCAGTGGCACAGTCAGTTCCCCTTCCTCACCCTCCTCTCTGTGGTGGTCAGAGAGGAACACGGGGTTAAGTGCCTTGCTCAAGGAACTGAAACCTCAACCTAGTTCAGTGTTAACATCACACATTTCCACTGGTCATGTACATATATATACATATATATATATATATATATATATATTTAAATTCTTTGACCTTTATATATATATATATATATATATATATATATATATATATATATATATATATGTACATGACCAGTGGAAATGTGTGATGTTAACACTGAACTAGGTTGAGGTTTCAGTTCCTTGAGCATGGCACTTAACCCCGTGTTCCTCAAGAGAAACTGGCCCTTGTAGGAACTCATATGTTAGTCGCTGTATTGTACTGTTTTCACTCCAGGTCTGTTGGATATGTACTGCGGGCTCTTCACGGGGGGCTCCATAAACCGGGGGATGGTGAGCCGGATCATCCACACGCTGGTGCTGGGCTGCAGCCTGCAGACGGGCGGCCACTCCCACGCCCTCTTCAGCTTCTTCTCCAAGGCCCTGGGCAACGTTAGGTGAGAGAGGCCGCTGCCACTGAGAGCTGAGAGCTCTAGCAGAGACCCAATTCACCTAGACAGGGGGCTCTAAAAAATATATGGCTGTAGTGATTGTAGGCACTGCCTGAGAACTGGTCCAATTTTGATTCCTGAACCTGATGTTGCAAGTCTGTGTCACTTTGGAATAAAGCATCTGCTAAATCCCAGTCAACTTTAACTTCAACTTTCAAATGGCCATTAGATTGAAAAAAATGTTTCTGTCAGATTTAACTTTTTTGTAATGACAGTTACCCTGTCTCTGTGAAGAGCAATCCGAAATACAAAGTTATTACAAGTTATATAGATATAACAATGTCCCATCTCTGTCTTTTCCCATCACTCTGTGGTGATTGAATTTGTCATTTTTAAGGGAACTTTGTGGAAACAGTGTAACGTAACTGTTATTTACCCGTTGGACGCCCCTCTCTCAGGTCAGAGCGGCAGCTCGCTGTGCTGGAGAACCTGGTGTCGGCGCTGAACGTGTTCCTGCGCGGGGCGCTGGTGAGCTGGCGTCGGCGGGCGTGTGCGCTGGGCGAGCAGCTGCTGCCGGGTCTGCTGCACGCCTGGAGCCACACCAGGCCCAGCCCCCTGCTCAAGGACCAGCTGGTGGAGCTCTTCAGCCTGCAGCTGCACATCCACCACCCCAGAGGGGCCAAGACACTAGACACAGGTACAACTCAGAGCTCTATCAGTCCATAGGGAACACAGGTACAACTCAGAGCTCCATCAGTCCATAGGGGACCCTGGACACAGGTACAACTCAGAGCTCCATCAGTCCATAGGGGACCCTGGACACAGGTACAACTCAGAGCTCTATCAGTCCAAAGGGGATACAGGTAGAACACAGAGCTCTATCAGTCCATAGGGAACACAAGACACAGGTACAACACAGAGCTCTATCAGTCCATAGGGAACACAAGACACAGGTACAACACAGAGCTCTATCAGTCCATAGGGAACACAGGTACAACACAGAGCTCTATCAGTCCATAGGTACAACACAGAGCTCTATCAGTCCATAGGGGACACAGGTACAACACAGAGCTCTATCAGTCCATAGGTACAACACAGAGCTCTATCAGTCCACAGGGGACACAGGTACAACTCAGAGCTCTATCAGTCCATAGGGGACACAGGTAGAACACAGAGCTCTATCAGAACATAGGGGACACAGGAGTCAGGTAGAACACAGAGCTCGATATACCGAGAGGGAACAAGACACTGTGGGTTTGTGCATGTTTCTGCTGAAAACCACCAGCGCTTGGTGTAAAGTCTAAGCTCTGGTGTGTGTGTGTGTGTGTGTGTGTGTGTGTGTGTGTGTGTGTATGTGTATGATGTACAGGAGCCATAGCTGAGGATTGGTCCCACTGGCAGAGCCTCCTGTTTGGCCTCTACGAGTCCCTGGTCAGCGAGATCAGCCAGATCGGCAGCAGAGGGAAGTACGCCACCGGGACACGGCACTACGCCGCCAAGGACAACCTCATCGAGCTCACCGCTGATATATGCCACCAGGTACAGAGGAATGCGCGTGTCGTTTGGCCTTTACCCTCTCTGAGAGCCTGCTAACTACGCTAAGCTAGCAAAAGAGTCAGACTTATTGCAAGAACATTGTTACTTTGCAACTAAAGTTAAACTTAAAGTTGACCGGTATTTAGCAGACGCTTTTATCCGATGCGACACAGACTCGACACAGGCTCGACTGGTCATTAGTCCTGTTGTTTCCCCAGCTGTTCAGCCAGGACAGCCGGGCGCTGGAGCTCAGCCAGGCCCACTACCGGGGCGTCCCCCTGGACAGTCCCACGGGCTCGGGCAGCAAGCGGCGGCGTGTGGAAGTGGGCTGGGAGGTGCTCCGGGACCACCTGCTGCCCAGCCAGAGCGACTTCGACATGATCCCCTGGTGAGTGGAGCGGGGCTCAACGGTAACTTTTAAGAGTGCTTAAGAGTGGTTGCCAGCCTGGTAACCAGGCATGAGGTTTTAGCTGCCAAAGCCAACTAAATGTGGTTGCCACTTGTAACAATTTGGTAGCCAAGGGCAACCGGACAACCATTACTGTCGAGCCCTGGAGTGGAGAGGTAGTCAGGGGAGACCGTGTCGGCTGCTTTGGCTGATGAGAAGTACCAGTGACAGTGCTGACTGAAGATGCACCTAATTCAATATCATTGTTTTATTAGTGTTTAATACTAAGTAGCCTTAGAACTTGTGATGTGAAGTGATGTGTTCAGTTAGCAGGTTTGCTCTGTCTGAAGTCCTTTTGTACCAGTTCTGACCCGCTCTGTGTCCCCAGGCTGCAGATCACTGCCACCCTGGTGTCGCGCTACCCGTCCATGCTGCCCGCAGACGAGCTGGTGCCGCTGCTGTCGCTGCTGTGCCAGCTGCTGGGCGAGCAGCAGAGGCGCGGGGAGAGGGGGCCGTACGTGCTGCGCTGCCTGAGGGAGGTGGCGCGGTGCCAGGCCGCGTGGGCGCCAGAGCTGGCACAGGCCCCGGCCGGGGCGGCACGGGAGGCGGAGCTGGGCAGGCTGTGGGGCCGTGTTTGGGCACTGGCCGTGCGGGGCGTCAGCTCGCCGCTCCTGGAGGTGCCCAGTCTGGACCTGCTGAGGACCATGGTGCAGGGCGGCCTGGTGCCCGCCGACAGAGACTTCTGGAAGCTGTTTGTGGGCTCGGCGTGTAAGCCCTCACTGTGAGTGCAGCTGGGTTTTGGTTCTTTGGTTCTCAATGCAGAAACTAGCATAGAACAACTATTCTGAATGTTCTCCCAAATGAAGGATGTTTTTTAGAACCCTAACAGGCAGGCTATACCAAGCACACAACACGTGTTCCGTTTACAGAGAAGACTGGTGTCATTTTGTCAAATGTATGCACCACTGTCATAGCCAGGTGTAGCCAGTTCCACTGATTATGGTGGAAGCTAATTGTTGCAGACGCTCCACAAACAGAACTCTTTGTTACGTTATGTTACGTTCCTGGTGTAGCTTGTTATTGTTTTTCAGTGGTTCTGGATGCATAAACCAGGGGTGCGTTTCCCAAAACCATAGTTGCTAACTAAGTTATCATATTTGTTGGTTGCAATGCAATTTCCCATTGCCAACCAACTAAGTTGCTAACAGGTTAGCAGCTATGCTTTTGGGAAACGCACCCCAGCATAGTACAACTAATCTGAATGTCCTCCTAAATGGAGGATATTGTTTAGAAACGTTAGATGCTTTTCCAGTGGTATTTTCCATTGCTAAAAGCCAAAGTGGTTCCAAACGGCATATCCAAAGGACATAGCAGATTTAAGTGCTCTTCCAAACAACAGTTTTTTTCCACCCTTCTCCGTGCAGGTCATCTGTCCTGGGTTTGGCCCAGGCCCTGAGCAAGTCTCCCGTGCCCAAGGCCGGCGTCGGCGGGGGGGAAATCTCGGGGTGGGCTGCGCCGGAGGGGAGCAGACGGCCGCCTCTCAGAGAGGCCATCATCAGCTGGCTCCTCATGACCAATCAGAGCGAGGAGGCGGAGGACAGCTCCAAACCTCACCTCATTCTGCTCAGGTGAGGGCAGGAGTCAGGATCACCTGCGTGCCCCAGATTGACTCCATAGATTCTTTCCTCTTTTCACATTCTTGTACAGGGATTGTCTTATGTGTGTAATGCTCCCCCTGAATGTCTTCTGTCACTCTTTTACACAAACTTCTTGTTAAGTTCAACCCTTTTATTTTGTTTATATATATATATAAAAAAGAAGAAAAAAGTCATCCCTTTATTTACTGTTAACTATGAGCAAATTATTTTGAAATACCTTTTTTCCATAAAACCTTTATTCCGATCTCTCAGGGACTTCCCAAGATACCTCATTCCCAGGATTCTCGTGTCCCTGACTCTTAAAGACAGCCGAGCTGGAATGGCGTTCCTCATGGGAACCCTCACACCAGAGAGGTAGGGATGCTGACATCTCATCACTTTACCTTTAGAGACCGCTGATAGGAGCGCTTTAACTCACCACTCAACTACTAGGGGGCAGCCGTGGCCTACTGGTTCGGGCTTCGGGGCTTCGGCCTTGTAACCGAAGGGTTGCCGGTTCGATCCCTGACCAGTAGGAAAAATGTGGGCGGGGGAAGTGGTTGAGCACTGCTCTCCCATGGCCACATCCACGGCTGAAGTGCCCTTGAGCAAGGCACCTAACCCCTCACTGCTCCCCGAGCGCCGCTGTTGTAGCAGGCAGCTCACTGCGCCGGGATTAGTGTGTGCTTCACCTCACTGTGTGTTCACTGTGTGCTGAGTGTGTTTCACTAATTCACAGATTGGGATAAATGCAGAGAACAAATTTCCCTCACGGGATCAAAAGAGTATATATACTTATACTATACTTATAGTTACTTAGTCATAGGTTTGTTTCTTAAATATGATCTTGTGTTTATTTTGGTACTTGTAATCTGCTGTTCTGTTTCTGAAAGCTTAAAACATACAATTATAATTGTACAGTTTTATTCCAACTAAATTAAAGCAGTTTACACTATCTTCATCTATTATCACTTTTTTATGTATTATTTGGTCATCAATCCTCACCTACTCCGAATATCAGCTTTGCTCCCCAAGACCAGAGGACCTCAGCAGACGTCCGACCTGCCCTGTCTGAGATCGAGGGCCTCTACCTGCAGTTCTCCTTCGATGATGCCCCCCCGTGTGCGCCCCATGGGGTGGACGCCGGTGGAGTGGCCCCTAAAGACCCCCAGCTCACCCTGGTGCCAGAGCTCAGGACCAGGCTGGAGCAGAGCCTGCTGTCTGTGGCTGACCACCTCCTCAACTGCTACTCTCCAGAGGTCAGTGGGGTTAGTGAGGCGCGTGGGACGGAGGTGGTGGGAGGAATTAAGATATGTTACATACAGCATATAGATATGGACACTCCAATATGCTGCAATGTAATTCTAAGTAGAGTATGTTGTCATAAATTGGCATTTGTTGCCACAAATGCTGCTCCCCTAAGGTGAACACGGTGAGCGGGAGTGGGAGAGAGGTGGTGGGAGTCATGGTTGTTCAGTACTGTTATGATATGTGTGGGAGTCATGGTTGTTCAGTACTGTTATGATATGTGTGGGACAATGTTATTCTGTGTCTGTTTTGCGGCATAGCAGCTGTTAAGATATGTAAGAAACAATATATTGACATTGACACTGCAATATTTTAGTGCATTGCAGTACATTGACCTTTGACATTTGACTTTTTGTCAGTAATGTACCCAGAGCTTTATTTGCTTTATTTTATTTTTGCTTTGCTAATCCCCCCTCCCACGATAAGCCATTGTTGCCAGGTAGCTCTATGGTGTGAGTGGCCTGCGGGTTCCTGTTCCGTCTGTGTTCTCCCGTCATGACTGACTTGTGTTCTGCAGAGCCAGGCCACGGCCCCGGAGAGCCGTCTGCGTTGTGCGTGCCTGCTGGTGGGGGTTCTGGGGGGGTACGTGAGCACGGGACTCCTCTCCGAGGCGGACCTCAGCCGATCGCCACTCTTCCACAAAGCCAAGGTAAAGAACGCCTGTTTGGAACGGGGGCCAAACATAGTGCACAGGAAGAGCTCAAAGTGTAGTGCACAATAAAGAGCTCATCAGAACCAGGAACCATTCAGGAAGAACTGACGGTATGTAGAATGGTGATTTGGGCTTCAGTAGATGCCAGATTTAATGTGTTAAGTCAAGGTAAAGAGCCCCAATACTTAACTGCTGTAATTCAGGAAGAACACAAAGCATTGTATAAGAGATGGATCACTCGCTTTTTTAATTGATGAGTGATTTCAAGAACTGCCTTCGTTTATGTGCTTTGCTGTCCTTTAAGGATGGGCTTGTGCTGGTTGTAGTGTGCTTTTTTTAGTGTGATTTATAATGCCCTATTTGATGAACAAAATATTGTCAATATCAGACAAACGTTTTTTTTTTTTTTTGTAGGTTACCGAGATTGGTCTGGTATTTGATCTAGTTTGCGTTTGTTTTTCTGTTTGGCAGTCTCTGGCTGAAGAGTTCAGTGAGTATGTGTGCACAGCTAAGAGTCGGCTGGCCGACGAGTCCGTGCTGTCCACCATCAGGGTCGTCATGACGATGTGCTCTCAGAGTGTCAGCTGTGTGGACAAGGTAGGAGGGACCAGAGGTCTTCAAAGACCTCAAAATTGGATCGGTTTGCAGATCTGTGTACAGATAGGTGTTTCACCATCATTTCCAAAAGCATAAATATTTATGTATTTCCCCTTTGTTTCCTCTCTAATTTCTGTTTAGACGGACAAAGTGTCCACAATTTCCCGTGATATATTCCTGAAGATTTTTCCTGCACGATTGCTGACTGAACTGACAGACATATGCAAGATCCTGGTGAGTCACTGTAGATTTGTGGATGGCTCATGAAACTCATGGACATGTGCAGCCACTAGCTGACCATAGGAATAAGAAACCCTGACTGGAAACACAGGGAAATTAGCATTTCATCTTCTAATGCGCATAAATATTCGATATGCTAGAGGGGAGGTTGATAAACTCTCGATGCGCATATGGTATAATGCGATTAAAGTTGATAGAAACAGTTTATTCATATATGTGCATGTGTTGCATTTCCACCTATGTGTTTTCGTTGCCCATACGATTTGAGCCCACAGTGGATCACAACTTTTCCGTTGAGTTGGAGAATTTCCATTAAATCTGCAACATAGTGGATGGGAATGCTCTCGGATGTGCGTTTTCTTTATCAGAATTTTCATGCCTGCGCATAGAATATGTGAGTGAGCTGAAACCCAGCTACTGCTGAGCATCGTCCACCCAAATGAAGGTGTCCCTGGGCATCTGCCCCTCAGGTGACTGACTCATTTATAATGATGTGTCCTCAGCTGACCTCTGGGAAGAGGGACAGCCTGTCAGTGGAGGACGCGCTGATGGACGATGACTGGGAGGTGAGCCGGACGCAGGTGGAGCTGCAGGACGACATCGATCTGTTTGACGACGGAGACGCGCCTCAGACCAGTGCCAACGGAGCCGCACATGCCAAAGGAGACGGCACGGAGATGCCACACAGCCAGGGTAACCAGACCAGACCGCGCCATTCTAACCAGGCCAGACCGCGCCATTCTAACCAGGCCAGACCGCGCCATTCTAACCAGGCCAGACCATTCTAACCAGACCAGACCATTCTAACCAGACCGCGCCATTCTAACCAGGCCAGACCGCGCCATTCTAACCAGGCCAGACCATTCTAACCAGACCAGACCATTCTAACCAGACCGCGCCATTCTAACCAGGCCAGACCGCGCCATTCTAACCAGGCCAGACCGCGCCATTCTAACCAGGCCAGACCGCGCCATTCTAACCAGACCAGACCATTCTAACCAGACCACACCATTCTAACCAGACCATACCATTCTAACCAGACCAGACCATTCTAACCAGACCAGACCATTCTAACCAGACCAGACCGCGCCATTCTAACCAGGCCAGACCATTCTAACCAGACCATACCATTCTAACCAGACCAGACCGCGCCATTCTAACAGACCAGACCATTCTAACCAGACCAGACATTTCTAACCAGACCAGACCGCGCCATTCTAACAGACCAGACCATTCTAACCAGACTAGACATTTCTAACCAGACCAGACCGCGCCATTCTAACAGACCACACCATTCTAACCAGACCATACCATTCTAACCAGACCATACCATTCTAACCAGACCAGACCATTCTAACCAGACCAGACCGCACCATTCTAACCAGACCACACCATCCTAACCAGACCATACCATTCTAACCAGACCAGACCGCACCATTCTAACAGACCACACCATTCTAACCAGACCATATTATTCTAACCAGACCATATTATTCTAACCAGACCAGACCGCACCATTCTAACCAGACCGCACCATTCTAACCAGACCATATTATTCTAACCAGACCACACCATTCTAACCAGACCACACCATTCTAACCAGACCATATTATTCTAACCAGACCATACTGTATCATTCTAACTAGACCACATCATTCTAATCAGACCATATAATTCTAACTAGACCACATCATTCTAGCTAGACCATATCATTCTAGCTAGACCACATCATTCTAATCAGATCATATAATTCTAACTAGACCACATCATTCTAGCTAGACCACATCATTCTAACTAGACCACATCATTCTAATCAGACCATATAATTCAAACTAGACCACATCATTCTAGCTAGACCACATCATTCTAACCAGATCATATACTAACTAGACCACATCATTCTAACCAGACAACACCATTCTAACAAGACCACATCATTCTAACTAGACCACATCATTCTAGCTAGACCACATCATTCTAGCTAGACCACACCATTCTAACTAAACCACATCATTCTAATAAGACTTAGACTCTAATTGGACTACAGCATGCATATATGTGTGTGTGTGTGTAGGGGCTAAGAGTGTGCTGTGTGAGGACTACACCATGCATATGTGTGTGTGTGTGTGTGTGTGTGTGTGTGTGTGTGTGTAGGGGCTAAGAGTGTGCTGTGTGAGGACTACACCATGCATATGTGTGTGTGTGTGTGTGTGTGTGTAGGGGCTAAGAGTGTTCTGTGTGAGGACTACACCATGCATATGTGTGTGTGTGTGTGTGTAGGGGCTAAGAGTGTGCTATGTGAGGACCAGCTGCTGAAACAGGACCATGCTCTGCTGGCGGCGCTGGCCTTTCTGTCCCTGTGCTCGTCGTCGGAGCGCGCCCCTGGTTTGGCCTTCAAACCGTCCGAGGTCCGCCGTCGCCTTTTCAAACTGCTGGACAACCTGGAGTTCAGCCGGGTGCTGCACCTCCACCTGGTGAGACGGAGCCCAGAATATATTATATCAAGTTTTAAAATAATGAAGAAAAAAAAATGCCTACCATATTTTCCGGACTATAAGTCGCATCAGTCAAAAAATGCGTCATGAACAGGAAAAAAACATATATAAGTCGCACTGGGCTATAAGTCGCATTTAGAAATGTATTTAACAAAATCCAAAACCAAAACCAGAGACTATGTAACTGGATTATTGAGGCCAAAAACATTAATGTTAATGAAGACTAAGGAGTGAAGGCAGCCAAGAGGAGGGCAGGAAGGTAATTGCAAAAGATTCACTGAAAGAAAATGCCATGTGGTACACCAAAATGTATCTAAAATGTGGAGAATACAATGCAATCAAGGATTTTGGGCGATGTAGAGTCACAAGCTGGCAACAGATTAAATGCTCACGAGAGAAAAAGACGGTTTTAAAAGGACGTGACCGAAGCTGAGGCAAGCCAGGCGATAGGCCTATACAGCGGAGAAAATAAGTATTGAACACGTCAACATTTTTTTCAGTAAGTATACTTCCAGAGAGGCTATTCGCATAAAATTTTCTACAGACATTAGTATTAACTTAGGTAGTCCACACATATTAAAAAATCCAATCATTAATGTCCCTAAGTAGAGTTATGAGTAAAAAAGTGGAATGGCACAGGGAAAAAGTATTTAACACACTAAGAAAAAACAGTACACAATGGTTAGAGAGTAATTATCCCTCCTATCTGTGCAAATTAATGTAAGCTGGGTTAGTACATATTGATGAGCTATAAAAAGGTTTTTCGTTACCAAGTTGTCACACAACAAACATGTCATGATGGGTAAAAGCAAAGAGCTCTTCCAAGACCTTTGCAACATTATTGTTGCAAAACATATCAATGGAACTGGTTACAGATGCATTTCAAAACTTCAGAATTATCCAGTAAGCGGTATTAGAGCCATTATCTGCAAGTGAAAGGAACATCACTGCATCATCAATCGGCCATGCACAGGATATCCTCACAAGATTTCTCACCAGGAAGTCAGAAGGATAGTCAGAAGTGTAGCCTAAGAGCCAAGGACCTGTTGGAAAGCAATTGTAAAGCAATTTACAAAAGATTGCCTGAACAAAAATGCTGATGTGATACATGAAAATGTAGCTAAAAATGTGGAGAATGCAATGCAATCAAGCATTTTGGACGATGTGGAGAGACAAGCCGGCAGCAGATGAAATGCTCGAGAGAGAAAAAGATGCGGTTTTAAAAGGACGTGCAGACCGAAGCTGCAGCAAGGAGGTGATATTTAGAAATTTATTTCACAAAATCCAAGACCAAGAACAGACAGACTGTAACTGGACACATTAAGGCCAAAAATATTGAGAATTCTACAGGGAATGTTAATGAAGACGAAGGAGTGAATAGTGGCAAGCATAGGCGCCGATTTATGTTTCCGTCGGTGGGTGCTCAAACAATTAAATGCCTGATACCAACGCCCATGTGTATTGTTGCCATATACGATTTTTGAGGAGTAATGTATGCACTTCAACACTTTAGGAAATCAACAGCGGCCGACACACAAAACGCCTATACAGTTTGCGGGAGTCCATGGGCGTCACCCCCGAGGACATTTCTTAAATGCTGTTAAGCAAAGGCACAATTTTTGTGCACTTTCAGTCACCTACACTACGCCTAAATCACGCATGATCCATCGTTTGACTCCTGAACAGTTTACGTAACTCAGAAGGTTCATTGCGTTAACCCAAACTAAAAGGAAAAACACTTTGCTTTGTTTTTATGAACAGAAATTATATTTCATGTTGACATCACGCCGTTAAAAAAACGAGATATAGCCTATCCATCCAGAAGCGCGCATTAGCCGACAGTAAGTGGAGGCAGTGGTTCTCAAACTTTGCCATATCCTACACTGGTGTAAAAGGCGTGTATGGTATCATATTTTTTGTAAAGGTCTGCCAGGGATATTCTTAGGCCTATGAATGGTGTGCCTTCTCACAAAAGCATAGTCACTGGGCTCAGCTAGATGTAGCTTTCTCCTTCACCAACCTGTGAGCCTATGAGGCAGTCACGTCGTCAGTGGCACTCTCAGGTCCTTCTCCTTCTATCTGCTGATACAGCAACATGAGTATTCCACTATAGCACTGCTCCTCATTGCCTTACTCCTTTCCTTTTCAGAATGTTCTTTCTATCCATAATCATAAGTCTTTCTTCAGTGAATTAGCAAGATACCATCAGAAGCCAACAATCATAAAACACCTGTGCGCGCGCTCTCTCTCCCCTGCGCATGAAGCTGTCTGCGTGTTGTAGGCTAGATTTGCGTGAGTTCTTTCTATCTGCTTTACTTTTGTGAGTTGCGACCACCTAGGCTATGTTATAGACGTTCTATGAGGTACCAGTGTTTAGCTGTGTCCGAATCTGAGGCCCGGCTATAAATAGAATCCCGGCCATAATTTGAGGATTTAGGTATGTACGTGTGTTTCAGGCATAGCACAAGCATTAATCTCTGGCTGAAAGTGTAGGGTTCATGTCAGTTAATATAAATTAACATTTATAAACATGTTCAATTATATATTTTTTTTCATATATAAGTTGCACCTTACTATAAGTCGCAGGACCAGCCAAACTATGAAAAAAAGTGTGACTTATAGTCCGGAAAATACAGTAGTTTTCTCTGGTTTTAAAATACTGTCGATAGGTCCGCTGACTGTGCTGAAGCCATGCCCCCCAAAAAGTGTGTTAAAATCACACTTCATACAGATGCAGAATCATTCAAATTGAAAGTGAAATCTACCCACAGAAATTTAATTTAAAAATGTTTTTTTTTTTTCAATCAATTCTTTCTATGATGCATGTTTTCTTTTTATCCACCCATTCATTAATCAGTGCTCTTTCTGTTGTCAGTATCTGGTCCTACTGAAGACTCTACCAGCAGAGGGCGCTGTGCTGCCAGCAGAGGACTTCGATGCTCTGCTCAGGCCCCTGGCGTAAGTCCGTTATGGACCACTACAGGACAGACATCTATCTGCAGAATCTTGATATCCCTTTATGCAGTCACTGCGGAGACTGTTATACAGCAATGCCATATCTCATACACACATACACATGCAAATATATTCTTCAAAATATGTCTTCAAATTACATTTTCAGCATAAGGAAGGAATTTAATTGTTTCCAGAGGGGATGTTATTTTGTTGATAGTCTTACAGACACATGCACAAATACACATGCAAACGCACACCAAAGCTAGTGAGCGGAGCTGAGCGGTGCGAATATCCCGCTCCTCGCTCAGGTGGCTGTTTACTCGGCCGCTCCTCCGCTCAAATTTGCGTAAGGTCGCTCCACTAAATTTCGCTCCCCGCTCTACTTAACAATCCTCCTACTCCAGTGAAATCGCTCCACGGTCGCCCCAATGAAATCGCTCCACGCTCGCTACAATGAAATCGCTCCGCGCTCGCCCCAATGAAATCGCTCCACACTCGCTCCAATGTAAAAGAGGGAGAAATAATCTACAAGAAACAGAAAACAGAAAACTTAAATCCCAAAGAACTAAGAGCAATGACAATATACTTCACTCATAGAACATTTATTTTAAAAGAACAAGCTTGGCAACGTCAATACATATAAGCCTAAAAATAAAGGGATCAGTGGGATTAATTGCCTAAAGAATACAGAACAGGATACAAGTGTCTGCTAGAAACCATAACTATGCACCCACAATTAGCCGATCAGAAATGTAGCCTATTGAACTGCCTTCGTGTAGCCTATTTCAAAAATTAAAAAAAGGAAAATTCGGTCATCCTATTAAATAAAAATAAGAATTAGGCCATAAAATAAAGGAATTAGGTAGGCCAAGCATCAAAGAGTGCAATTTAAAAATGAAGTGCGTCTGTAGGCTATAGGCTAGGCCTAACAATTGCCATCCTATAGCCTAACTATTAATAGGCTAAATAAAAAACGAATTAGACAGACAGGCCTACATTAGTTCTTTTGCATTCACTTTCAAAAAAACAAGTCTGGCCAAGGTTTCAGGCTTCAGACTAGTCCGGTGACTTCTGGACAGCAGGTCAGCAGCGGAGAACACCCTCTCGGCATTTGCAGAGCCACTTGGGATGCTAAACACTCTGCGAGCTACTTTGGCCAGGCGGGGGAAAAACATGGCATTGTCTTTCCAAAACGAGATTACCTCTGCGTCCGGGTTCTGCCTCGGGGATGAAAGATATTTCTCAACCTCACCCTTGGCGTCAGTAGGCATGTGCAGCTGCTCGCTGTAATATGAGCCAAACAGTTGAGATTTGGGTTCAGAATCGGTGTTGGATGGGCCCGGGTTGTCGGTGTTGGATGGGCCCACGCTGTTGGTGTCGGGTATCCCGCTGGAAGCATTAATTCCCATGGTTTCCTCAATGAGGAGGTCCCGGATCTCCCCGACCTTGTTGCACACAGACTCATCTCGGATTATCCATTCAGTCTTGAATCTGGGGTCTAATATTGATGCTAAAACGAGATGCTTATCTGTGTAATATCTCTCATACCGAGTTGACATGTTGTTTGCCAATGTTTCCGCAAAGGCTGCGATTGTCTTGGGCAGACCAGCATTATTAGAGAGCAGGGATTTTATTTCGGTGACGGCAGGGAGAATCATTCCCAGGTTCCCTAACTCCTTCTGTAATTTTTCAGTTAGGTCTGCTAGGGGGTTAAGCACTCGGACAAGGTGCGTCAGCTGCCTTACTTCATTAAGAGTGAGAGGAGAAGCATTAGTTTTGAGTTTGTTTTGCCACAATGGGTTTTTCTGAATCAGTCGGAGGACTGAATCAATCATGTGTAACTGGCTTGTCCATCTAGTGATGCAGGGAGTTGTGGGCCGGACACCTAATCGGTCTGTTACCTCAGCGTTCAATGTGCTCTTGTGCACACTTCTCACCAGCTGACTGACTTTCAGGAGCAGCCTAGTAATGCTGCTGTGCTCGTTAACGGCATCTTTGATTGCCAGCTGGAGCATGTGAATCGGACACCTCAGATGTATGTTGGACTCGGTGAAGTACTGGTTGATCATTGTCTCAACGTTGGCCGTTACCTCTTCCACCTCGATCTGCGAGAGCGCAGGTGGTCGATCCTCCTCCTGGTCTTGGTCAGCGCTGCTGCTGCTGGCCCCTGCGGCCTTCATCTCGCTCTCAGCCTCCTCTTGAGTG
Organism: Alosa sapidissima; assembly: GCF_018492685.1. NCBI lineage: Eukaryota > Metazoa > Chordata > Actinopteri > Clupeiformes > Clupeidae > Alosa > Alosa sapidissima. The sequence goes on along the minus strand of NC_055971.1, from coordinate 29,069,763 downwards.
ACAGGGATGAGGTTAAATGCCTTCACCATGTTACTGGCACTGTCGGTGACGACCCTTATCACCCGCCGCTCCACATTCCAATATTGCAGGACTCTTTCGTACTTTTGGTAAATGCGATCAGCGGTGTGGTTCCCCTGTATGTGGTCACAGCCCAATAAAACCGTGTGTCCCCGGAACGTCCCATCAATAAAACTGGCCACGATGCCGAAGAAGCTGTGCCCTCTTCTATTGGTCCAAATGTCCGCTGACAGAACAAACCATTCACCATGTTGCAGTAGTTCTCGCAGCTTTGCTTCCATCGTCCCAAGAGCATGCGGTAGGAGGGTGTCCCGCACGGTGTTGTAGCAGGGGGGTGTGTAGCCTGGCTGGGCCACGCTGGCGAAGAGTCGCATCCCTTCTCGTTCTCCTTTGCTTAGCGGTTCATAGTCCATGTAGATCATTTTAAAAAAGGCTGTGTCTAGTTCCTTCTTTCTCGTCCTAGATATGGTTGGGGCTCTGGCTGCAGTGATGATACTTTTCAATGCCTCACTTTTTTGCTGTTGCTGCTGCTGCTGCTGCACTTCTTTCTCTATGAAATACAATTTCATGAACAGTGATAAGTACTGTACATTACAAAAATCATATTAGGCCTACTTTGAATGGCAAAACGAATTTATTTTATTTGTATTTTTAGCCTTGTTTTACTTACCTTCTACTTGATATGAAGCATATTCAAATTGCTCATGTTTTTCTTTGTTCTGCGTTTGTTCCCGTAGCACACTCTCATGTTTTCTTGAAATGTGTCTTCTTAGATTCCAATATGAATTTTTACTGACTGAAACTGTGTCACCACATGGTTGCTCTTGCTCTACGTTGTTCGTGTCTATTTTTCTTGTAGGAATAGTACATTTGTATGCCTTATCAGTTTCCTTTCTAAAATATTTGACAAACTCCATCCTCATCAACGAGCTTACAATGGCCTAAATTTAACGGTCTTGGTTTTATTAGGAAGAAATGACTTGGGTGGATTTGGGCCTCAGACTGGTGGTGTGAGCGAAATTGGAGCGTTAACAAAGCGGCTGCTCTGCGCTGCAACAAAATTCCATCCGCTCCGCTCCTTGCTAGCTCGTGCTCAGCTCCTCGCTCGCTCTGCTCGCGCTCTCCTCAACGCTCGCACTGCGCTCCTCACTTGCGCTGCGCTCCTCACTCCCTCGCGTTCCGCTCACGCTCCACTCACGCTCCGCTTGCGCTCTCCTCCTCGCTCGCGCTCCCCTCCGCTCACTAGCTCTGACGCACACACACACACGCACAAACCCCTCACCCTCTCTCTGTGAGCTTATCCTCTCTGTCTCTCTCTCCACACAGGGACATGTGTTCACTGTACCGCCAAGACCAGGAAGTCTGCGCTGCGATCCTATTGGCCCTGCTTCCCGCCATTCACAGCCTGGGCTCGCCCTGTTGCCTCGGTGATGAGGAGGAGGACATGACGCACGTGCAGGGGGCATTGCTCCAGGTCATCTCTGGCTTCTGGTGAGTGTGTGTGAGAGAGTGTGTGTGTGTGTGTGTGTGTGTGTGTGTGTGTGTGTGTGAGTGTGTGAGTGTGTGTGTGTGTGTGAGTGTGTGTGAGTGTGTGTGAGTGTGTGTGTGTGTGTGTGTGTGTGTGTGTGTGTGTGTGTGTGTGAGAGTGTGTGTGTGTGTGTGTGTGTGTGTGAGAGTGTGTGTGTAAGTGTGAGTGTGTGTGTGTGTGTGTGTCTCTCTCTCTTTTCTTCCTCTCTCCTCCTTGTCTATTTGAACTTAGCAAGATCTGTACTCTGGGAACAGTGTTTTATCAACATTAAAAGTATAGATGCATTTTCGGTAACACTTTATAACAACTACAAACAATTCATCAAATATTAAGCCTTTGTTACTTATTAGTTAATGGTTTGTTCATCATTAGTAATTTCTAGTAGTAGTAGTTTGCAACTGGTTTATAATGGGAAAATGATTTCATTTATAAGTGGTTGTTTCATTATTCATTAAGTATAAATCATGTACTCACAAGCATATTTTTTGGATAGGCTTATTTACTATGAACAAACCATTTATAACTGTGTGAACAAATGCTTTTCTGATGATAAATTATGTATGAACAATAAATTACTATTGATGATACCAGACAGAATTGTTGATTATAGTTTTACTAGGTGTGATGTAGGGCTGTCACTTTTGTGAAAAAATCCTGTTCGATTTTTGAGACAAGTTTTCATTGAATCGATTGTAAAATCGATTTTTCATGTCTAAAGACGTTTCCATTTTCAACGCCAAATATAGGCCAATCCACAAACAACTAACATGCATTAGGACGAACGTAAAGAGGGTGCTTGTAGGCGCAAGCCAGATTGCACAGTTTGCATAGCCTACCGCTTTGTTCTTCTCCATAGTTTGATATAACAAAAATCCGAAGTACTTCCACATCGAACTCCTAAGTTATTAGGGCCTATCACTCGTCTCTCATGTCGCACAGGTTGATCGCGTTGTCCTTAATTTTTTGGAAAAACAGGAGCAGCACAGCAGCTGATTAAAACAGCTATTTCCGGTGCATAAAATTGGTGGGAATTTTCTTTTTAGCTTACTGCACTTCGGAATTCGTTTATATTCTTATATTCTTGTTTGTGCGTAAACAAGCGAACGTAAAGTGACCGCCCTAGTGTGATGATGTGATGTGATGTGATGTTATGACACTGATGCACCGTTACTGATGTTGCTGTGTGTGTTTTTGTGTGTGTTTTTGTGTGTGTGTGTTGTGTTGTGTTGTGTTGTGTTGTGTTGTGTAGTATCCTGGGTCGGACGGGAAAGAGCACTGCCCCTGTGTGGGCCGCCTTGACCCAGTGTCTGGTGGCGCTGCTGGAGGTGGGAGGCCTTACTTGCTTAATTACCTACTTACTTACTTAACTTACTAACTTACTAACTTACTTACTTACTTACTTACTTACTAAACTTACTTAATTAATTACTTACTTACTTAACTTACTTATCTTACTTACTAACTTACTTACTTACTAACTTACTAACTTACTTACTTAATTAATTACTTACTTAACTTACTTACTTACTAACTTACTTACTTACTTAATTACTTACTTACTTACTTACTTAACTTACCTACTTACTTACTTACTAAACTTACTTAATTACTTACTTACTTTTTTTATCCAAAGCGTCATATATCAATTATTACAAGGAACAGTCTCCTCAGAGCAACAGTGCCTTGCCCAAGGGCACAACAGTGGCAACTGGGAATTAAACCCACAACTAGCCCAGCTCCTTAGCCGCTACGCTACCACAGCCCATTCACTAGCTACTGCATGCTAGCCCAGCTCCTTAGCCGCTACGCTACCACAGCCCATTCACTAGCTACTGCATGCTAGCCCAGCTCCTTAGCCGCTACGCTACCACCGCCCATTCACTAGCTACTGCATGCTAGCCCAGCTCCTTAGCCGCTACGCTACCACCGCCCCATTCACTAGTTACTGCATGCTAGCCCAGCTCCTTAGCCGCTACGCTACCACCGCCCATTCACTAGCTACTGCATGCTAGCCCAGCTCCTTAGCCGCTACGCTACCACAGCCCATTCACTAGCTACTGCATGCTAGCCCAGCTCCTTAGCCGCTACGCTACCACCGCCCATTCACTAGCTACTGCATGCTAGCCCAGCTCCTTAGCCGCTACGCTACCACCGCCCCATTCACTAGTTACTGCATGCTAGCCCAGCTCCTTAGCCACTACGCTACCACCGCCCCATTCACTGGCTACTGCATGCGAGCCCAGCTCCTTAGCTACTACACTACCACCGCCCCTACTGTTTGGCTGTGCTTTATATGAAATGTAGTTTTTATATTAATGTAGCCGTTATACAGTATTTGTGCTTTGTGGTAATATCCATGACAATGTTGCTGTAATAATAAAATGTCTATCAACATAGGCTTATACAATATTTTTTGTATATATTTCATTACATCTTTGCCTCTGAAATTCCTTCATGTCTTTATAGATTTCTGCATTGTTACTTGTTGTACAGGTCAGAGTGTGATTTGACACCGTACATGAAATAAATTAACTGGACTCTGGGGGTGCTACTGTGATTGTAGGTGGACCCCTGCTGTAAGTGGGCGGTGCTTACACTGAGGGAGGAGGAGCTAGCTGTGAGTGATGTGCTCCCAGCCAATCTGGCTGACCCTCATCATCACGTGCGCATGCTGGCTGCCATGACGCTGGACAGGTAAGAATCCATGGAAATGAAGAGGGTCCTCTCTCTAGGTAGAAGAACAGATGAATGGAGGATTGGACGGATGGATGCATAGACAGATGGATGGGTGATTTGGTGGGTGGATGGATGGATGGATAGATAGATGCATAGATGGATGGATGGATAGAATGGATAATAGATGGATGGATGGATGAAAGGAACTACTCATTCACAAAACTGGAAGGACCACTGATTATGATTGGATGGATAGATGCAAAATGCAGGACGATCAGCTCTAGAGTAATCTGAGTACCCAGATCGCATCATGCTGAACGAACTTCTGGGCCAAAACCTTCACAACCGGAAAACAGCTACTTTCAGAGACACCCACTGATCTCTCTTCTGTTGTGTTCATGGGGTAAAGTTCCTACTGAAACCAGTGAAATGGCTGCCGATACAAACATAATTGAAGCATGTTTAGAGTTGATTTTTGAAGAATTTGAAGTTCGTAACAACATTTGCTTTGAAACCTCTGCAGAAGTTATGTCTTATTTGCCTAAGCAAAGGCTAGCCAGAGATGGCTACAAAGGCAAACTAATCGCCATCGTTTTGGTTGTTAGTCCGCTGTCGGCAGTATTTTCATGAAACACATGTGCATTGGCTACTGAAAAAAGCTTTGTTCGAAATCAGAGACATTCCCCCGCCCTATTTTACCCTGAATCCAAACTAGCTCTAGAGTGCTCTTCTGTCCCAACTGCCCTCTGCTGCCCTCTGCAGGTTGTTTGTGGTGAAGAAAGTAGCAGATGAGGAGAGTAGGAGGCTCTTACCGCTGAAGAAGCAACAGGCGGCCTTTGAGAACATCTACCTGAAAGCCCAGGAGGGCATGAAGATTGAGGTGAGACAAGTTCTTATGCCCCTGGCTGAGTCAGTAGATCTGCAGAACATTATGAATTGACAAGAGAATATTCCCAAAAGCAGTTTATATGGACGTTCTTTTACATCACTTCTCAGTTAAGATGTTCACTGCAACACTCAATGCATGTCCATTTGAAATGAAAGACTTTTTAAAACTAATCTATGCACTGAACAGGGATTCAAATTCTCAGACACTGTGCCTATTTCAGCGTTATATAACAATGCTGAAAGTTTCTGATAACTTCAGACAAATAAACTTTCCTTGCTTTAAGCCCTGACTGAAATCTGTCTAAAGATAGATATAAATACTAATCCACACTGCACTGTGATCATTTTGTCCAAAATACACCTGTGAATTATCTCACTTTTTTGAGCATATTTTCCAACACATGTCAGTATAATCTCTTTGTCTGTAACTGTGGAACTGCCCGCTGTCCGGTTCTGTCCCCTGTAGAAGTGCGTGGCGCCCGAGGACTTGCCTGATGAGACCTACAACCGGCGAGCCACCCTGCTGAAGAGCGTCGCCATGGTGATGTGCTGCAGCCCGGTGTGCGAGAAGCAGGCGCTGTTTGCACTGCTCCAGTCCTACAAGGAGAACAGCATCGAGGAGCGGCTCATCAAAAAGGTGTGTGTGTGTGTGTGTGTCCTACAAGGAGAACAGCATCGAGGAGCGGCTCATCAAAAAGGTGTGTGTGTGTGTGTATGTGTGTGTGTGTGTGTGTTCTACAAAGAGAACAACATTGAGGAGCGGCTCGGCTCATCAAAAAGGTGTGTGCGTGCGTGCGTGCGTGCGTGTGTGGAGCGGCTCATCAAAAAAGCAAGGCCACACACACTGCACGCTCGAGTCATGGGTCAGTGGGGCACGGGGTGATGCTATGGGTCATTTCTGTTTGGCTGTCTAAAGCCAAGAGTTGAACAATGTTAAAGACGTAGTTTTTTTGGAAGTGGAAATAACTGTTGATGGTAGCAGTAGGTCAGATGATCTGACCTTGTGATGTTGCAGCAGTCATTTGTCGGTACTGCTCAGATACATGTCTACAATAGGGACCTCAGCTCGAATATTAACCCACAGAGGAATGTGTGTGTGTGTGTGTGTGTGTGTGTGTGTGTGTGTGTGTGTGTGTGTGTGTGTGTGTGTGTGTTTGTCTGTGTGTGTTTGTCTGTGTCTGTGTGTGTGTGTGTGTGTGTGTGTGTCTGTGTCTGTGTCTGTCTGTCTGTCTGTCTGTCTCTGTTTGTGTGTGTGTGTGTGTGTGTGTGTGTGTGTGTGTGATTGGCAGGTGTTGAATAGTGTGTCACGTGCCCTGAGCTACCGGAGCTCGGAGGCGCTGGTGAGCTCTCACCTGTACTACCTGGTGTCGGAGTGGCTGTGTCAGAGAGAGACAGAGAGGACATACACACTGGAGGCCTTCCCCTACACACTCCTCAACCACAACACGCTGGAAGACTTCTATCGGTACCATGAAACACACACACACACACACCCCACATAATTCGGTACCATGAAACATTTACACATCTTTTACAAAACATGTCACAGAGTTTTGGTCATCTAACCCTAACTGTCCAAACCTCATATACACATACATTTAAACATATTACACTCTTACACACATGTACACACATGTTGAAATGCATACACACACGCACACACACACACACACACACATACACCCACACACACACATCGTATACTTTCAGGTTTCCATTTTACATTTTCCATTTTCATATTTTTCCATAATATTACCTTGACCACTGGTTGGTTCCAGCTGACCAATCTTGCTATGCGACCTTCATTTGATCTTAAAATCAAAATGTATTGTGGCTTCAGGAGCTCGTACCAGGTGTTAGTGCCTCACCTGGTGTTCCTGAACGACTTCGAGGCGGTGCGTTCCATCGGGACACGGCTGGGGCGGGAATGGAGGCTGCTGCTGGCCGATTGCTTCCCTCGGATCATGGTCAACATCCTGCCCTACTTCGCCCAGTCGGGCCAGGACCCGCGGGCCGCACAGCACCGCGAGAAGGCCCACCGCGTCTACGACCTCCTCAAGGACAACAAGTGCCTCGGCAAGCAGGTGAGACAGCATCAGTCCCATACCAAAAACCCCGACACCGATACCGGACCCAGCTATTTAAGTTAAAATCGCACTGACATCTGATATCAGAACCGGGTCGGAAAGTTTAATCTTTTCCGAAATGCTATGTGCACCACAACTCAAGAATGTGAATCTGAACGGAGCCCTTCTGTTTTAAACTGGCTACAATTTGTTCATATTTTGTTATTGCACAACTGTGCCTGAGATTCATTTAGTTTGACTTCACCAGTAGATATCAAATGGAGTGTTCAGAGCTGTTTGTGTGTGTGTGTGTGTGTGTGTGTGTGTGTGTGTATAGCAAATTGACAGCCTGATCTGCGGGAACCTGGCGGATATCGTGGTGGAGCTGCTCGGGACCCTTTATGAGGAGATGGGAGCCAAGAGGGAGGAGAGGGGAGATCTGCACAAGTTCACTGGGTAAGGAGGGGAGGAGAGGAGAGGAGGAGGGGGGAGAGAGGATGGGAGGAGAGGAGAGGAGACAAGAGGGGAGGAGGAGGAGGGGGGAGGAGGAGGGGGGAGAGGAGACAAGAGGGAGGAGAGGGGAGATCTGCACAAGTTCACTGGGTAAGGAGGGGAGGAGAGGAGAGGAGAGGAGGAGAGGGGAGGGGAGGAGGGGGGAGAGAGAGAGGAGAGGAGAGGAGAGGAGGAGGGGGGAGAGAGAGGAGAAGAGAGGACAGGGGAGATTTACACAAGTTTACTGCGTATGGAGATGAGAGAGGAGAGAGGAGACCTGCACAGCTTCACTAGGTATGGAGAGGAGAGAGGAGAGGAGTGAGGGGAGGAGAGGAGAGGAGAGGAGAGGAGTGAGGGAAGGAGAGGAGAGAGGGGAGGAGTGAGGGGAGGAGAGGAGAGAGGAGAGGAGAGAGGGGAGGAGAGGAGAGGAGAGGAGTGAGGGGAGGAGAGGAGAGAGGGGAGGACACAGGAGGTCTGCACTGGGTAGGGAGGGGAGTGGAGAAGAGGAGAGGAGAGCTTTATGTGCTAAATATCCAGAGCTTTATCTGAAATCTGTGTTCTGTTCAGTCAATGTGTGTGTGTCTGTGTATGTGTCTGTGTGTCTGTGTGTCTGTGTGTGTGTGTGTGTGTGTGTGTGTACCTCAGTGAGTTGGACCCAGCCCCCAACCCTCCGTACTTCAGCTCCTATGTGATCAAGGCCACGCTGGGCTACCTGAGCCAATGCCACAGCACTGCCAACAAGAGCCTGGTGGCCATCCTGTCCAAGACCCCGGTGAGAGAGGGGACCACACACACACACACACACGCACGCACACACACACATGCGCACACACACACAAACACGCACACACACACACACGCTCACACGCACACACACGCACACACACACTAGTGATGGGTAAACATTTTCAACATAAAAGTCCTTAAGTATTTTTGGTTACATATACTGGTTTGGCTAAGAACTTTTATGTTGAAAAATCTACATGTGGTGACCATATTGAATTAGTGTCGCTTCACACTGCTGTGGTTCATTGGTTCACCAGAGCTTCATTTGCCCATTACTAACACACACACACACACACACACACACACACACACACACACACACATGCATCCTGTCCAAGACCTTTGGTGAGAGAAGGACCACAAACACACAACCTGCTCATCCCTACAGACTCACACACACACATCCACATGCACGCGTGCTACACACACACACAAGTACAACATCCTTTCTGTATAAGTAATAACTGATAGTGTGTGTGCGCGTGTGTGTCAGGCGTCTATCCAGCGGATCCTGCTGGCACTGTGCCAGAGGGGCTCTGAGAGTGCGAGTGTGTACGAGCGGCACCGGGCGCTCATGATGTACCACCTGTTCGTCAGCCTGCTGCTGCAGGAGGTCAAGGACGGCCTGGGAG
>NC_055971.1:29053177-29058177 GCF_018492685.1 Alosa sapidissima | reverse complement strand
ACAGCACAGGGGCCTATAGACAGGTGTATACTGTACTGGACAGCACAGGGGCCTATAGACAGGTGTATACCGTACTGGACAGCACAGGGGTCTATAGACAGGTGTATACCGTACTGGACAGCACTTGGCTGCTTGTATGTGCTGTTAGTGGGAGTTCTGCTGATTGGTGTGTCTCTGTGCAGGAGATTGAGCATTTCCTGTCGGTGACTTCCTGTGACTCGTTGCCACGGACACGGCTTGAGGGACTGAAGGACCTTCAGAGGCTGCTGCGCTCACAACGGCCGCAGATGAGGAGACTCCAGGAGTGCCATGGTCAGAACACACACACACACACGGAAAATCACACACCTACATAAATATACACAGGCACACTCAATTTTCAGGCCGATAATAGATGGCCATACTTCTAGACTCATACCGACATACTAGTTACATTTTTAGAAAATGCTTGGTTAACATAAAACTTTGTTATCATGGAATTAAATATAAAACTCTTTCTCTCTTTCTCTCTCTATCTCTCTCTGTGTGTGTGTGTGTGTGTGTGTGTGTGTGTGTGTGTGTGTGTGTGTGTGTGTGTGTGTGTGTGTGTGTGTGTGTGTGTGTGTGTAGATGACCCTGCTGGTAGTGTTCTGGTGAGGCTTGTCCTGAGTCTACTGCAGCTGGGGAAAGTGGCTGCCAATCTCCCTGGAGGAAGTGACGTTCTGGGTAAGAGCTCAGCTGACAAACACACTGGGTTGACAGTAGATATTTAATATTTTATCTGGACATTTCATAGTCCTTTTAGATTATTCTGTATTTGGAGAAGATTTTCTGTGTCTCTTGATAAGTGAAAATGTCATGGATTGGCAGGTGAGATCTGTAAACATTGTGGATTGGTAGATGAGATCTGTAAACATTGTGGATTGGTAGATGAGATCTGTAAACATTGTGTATTGGTAGAGGCCATCGGTAGCTGTCTGGGAGAGCTGGGGCCGGTGGATTTGTCCACCATCGCACTGCATCATGGGAAGGATGAGGAGTACACCAGGGCTGGGGTGCTGTTCCCACAAGATGCTGAGCGCCAGTGGATCTTCATCATCCTCAGTCTGATAAACAAAGCCCTCACCCACCACAGGTGACCTTATCTTCCTCATCTTCCTCCTCCTCATCCTCACACACCAAATGTACCCTGCCATCTGTAAATGAATAGAACTTATTGTCATTTTGAAATCCTGAAAAAAAAGTGTTGTCATCCAGTGATTAGATATAAGATTGTTTTGAGTTTATTGCTGAATTATTTTCCATCGAATGCGTTTTTGCATCTACTGTTTTCTGTTTCTGTTGATTGAATATCTTCACCACTGGAATGGAAGAAACAATAGTATTTAGTAGCCCATACCATACCAGGCTCCCTATCAGCCTATACTGATGCTGCCCTCTTGTGGCTGTGTGGTGTACTGCAGGATCGAGGTGAGGCAGGCTGCGGCGGAGTGTGTGAAGGCCGTCCTTGCGTCCCCGTCTGGACTGGTGTTCTGGGAGATGTACAAAGACCAGCGCGCCCCCATGCTCGTCTACCTCAGCCCTTTCAGAGCCGCCAAGAAGAAGGCAGGCTCCGCTAGTGTTGTTACTGTTCTGCTGTTGTTACAGCACAGCTGGATAGCTGGATACACAAGTTACTGGTCTGAATGCCCATGTTGAAAGCCCTGCCGTTGCTCCACCAGTGTATGTTTTTTACCGTTGTGTGGCCATCATATCTACTGCATTTATCATTGCAGTGCAGTAACACAGTGCTGTAACACAGAGATGTCAAAACTTGTGTTCACACTGTGTACAGAACATTTACTTTGAAATCTATAGAGTTTTTTTTAAACTGGGCTACATGTTGACGCGTAACCATGACGAGCTGTCTCTATGGCGATACAGGACCAGGCTGTGAGACCGGAGGTGGACCCTGATGGCCGAGAGCGCCTGGACAGCGAGGAGCTATGGCTACCGTTGCCGGGGAAACACAGGGAGTGGCTGCGAGGGTTGTGCGTGGCGCTGTTGGAGAGTGGAGGAGTGAAGAGTGAAGCACTGCTGCTCACCAGACCACTCTGTGAGGTGAGGAGGAGGAGGAGGAGGAGGAGGAAGAGGAGGAGGAGGAGGGGGAGGAGGAGGAGGAGGAGGATGAGAAGGGGGAGGAGGAGGGGGAGGAAGAGGAGGATTAAGAGGGGGAGGAAGATGAGGAGGAAGAGGGAGAGGGGGAAAAGGAGGAGGTAGAGGAGGAGGAGAGGGGGATAAGATGAAGAGGACAGGAGCGTGGCAATGTTGGAGAGTGGAGGAGTGAAGAGTGAAACACTGCTGCTCACCAGACCACTCTGTGAGGTGAGGAGGAGGAGGAGGATGAAGAGGAGGAGGAAGAGGAGGAGGAGGAAGAGGAGAAAGTGGGGCAGAGGGTTGAGAGAAAAGGAGGGATGCAGGTGGAGGAGAGGAATAAAGATTGAGTGAGCCAGGATGGAGGAGAGAAGAGTATAGTACAGTAGAGGGGTGTGTGTGTGTGTGTGTGTGTCAGACAGAAGCACTACCAAAGCCTGTGGTTTGTCAGGTTGTAGTAAACTGGCAGTAATAGACCCTGACAGTAATGGTCCTCATAGTCCTGTCTGTGTGTGTCCTGCAGGTCCAGACGGACTTCTGCCAGCGGGTTCTGCCCCTGTTCATCCACGACGTGCTGCTGGGGGACGGGGACACGGACGCGCGGGGGGCGGGCAGCTGGAGGGAGCTGCTCTCACGACACATCCAGGGCTTCTTCGCCCACTGCAGCCGCCCAGCCAGCCGCGCCACCACCCCCATGCCCGCCGACTCAGGTGGACAACACCCCCCTTCCTCTCTCTCTCTCTCCCTCTCTTTCTTTCTCTCTCTCTCTCCCTCTCTTTCTCTTTCTCTCTCTCTCTCCCTCTCTTTTTCTCTCTCTTCCACCCCCATTCTCTTTCTCTCTTTCCCTCTTTTTAATCTTTATCTCTTTCTCTCTCTCTCTTTTACTCTCTCTCCCTCCCTCCCTCCCTTTCTGTCTGGCACACACATGCACAAATACATGAAGACACAACACACTTGACTGTAAATCCAAACCCTTTGATCGACACAGACATAGAAGCTCACTTGCTGCACACGTCTGACTGTGTTGTTGACGTCATTTGGTTGCTACAAGTAACTATGCTGAGTCCGGTAACCAGCCCTGACGTGTGACTGTGTTGTTGACCTGAGCAGGGGACTCTGAGGGGAGTGGTGGAGCCCAGCTGGACAAGGCCTCCCTGCGCACCATGCTGGCCGTCATCGACTACCTCAGGCAGCAGAGCAAGCCCTCCGACTCCGACAGGTCAGGCTACGGTCTGGGTTTTACTAATAAGGGTGTTTATGTGCTCTTGAGTTGATGCAACGCATGAGAGTAAATGTGGCAGGTGGGTGAAGCCTCTGCTCAATTACAGGAGATGGAATTAATACACACAGTAGCACAGTTGTGAAACTAGTAGTGCCACTAGACTGATGGTGATGTCACAGGGCAACGTTAGGACATGATGATTGCAGGAAGTTACCTACTGATGACCCAAGTTCCCCTAATTCATACTGCCATAATGATCCATTTTTAAGGGGACTTCGGTCAGAAGTACGCAAGTTCTTATAATTGTTCAATCAGAATACATGGAATCAGTCATGTGATTGTCCGGCAGCAAGGTGCCCCATGTATCATCATGACCTGTAAGTGCCACCACTGACCCGTCCTGGTGACCCCCCCCCCTCCCCAGCCAGCCGTGCGGGACGGTGTGTGAGTCCAACTTCTGGCTGGAGCTGAACTACCTAGAGGTGTCCCGTGCTGCCCAGCGTTGCTCCGCACACTTCACCGCCCTGCTCTACTGCGAGATCTACGTGGACAAACTCCGCTCCGAGCAGGAGCGCAAGCGCAGGTGAGCACACACGCAGGTGAGCACAGACGCAGGTGAGTGCACATGCAGGTGAGCACAGACGCAGGTGAGTGCACATGCAGGTGAGCCCAGACGCAGGTGAACGCAGACGCAGGTGAGCACAGACGCAGGTGAGGATGTATGCAGGTGAGCGCACATGCAGGTGAGCACAGACGCAGGTGATCATGCATGTAGGTGAGCACAGACGCAGGTAAGCACAGATGCAGGTGAGCATGCATGCAGGTGAGCACAGACGCAGGTGAGCATGCATGCAGGTAAGAACAGACGCAGGTGAGCACACACACAGGTGAGCACAACGCAGGTGAGCACAGACGCAGGTAAGCACAGACGCAGGTGAGCATGCATGCAGGTGAGCACAGACGCAGGTAAGCACAGACGCAGGTGAGCATGCCTGCAGGTGAGCACAGACGCAGGTGAGCACAGACACAGGTGAGCGGAGGGAGGAACAGGCTTGGTTTCGGACCTGGACCACTAGCACCTGAATAAGTGTGTATGCTGAACAGCAATGGTGTAAGCCACCATTAGAGGCCAAATATTGCCTTCAGCACGTCACCTGGTACATTCATGGTACATACATGCCAAATGTTTAAATGATTGTGTGTGTGTGTGTGACAGGGGCCAGACTGGTGTGTGCAGGAGGATGATGTTTGATGAGTGCAGCCAGACACTCTCCATCAGCAGTGTGAGTGAGAAGAGTGTGGAGGACACAGGAATCAGTCTGCAGGTAGATACACACACACGTTCCATACAAACACCACACACACACACACACACACACACACACACACTTACACTTCATGCAGCTGTGCAGGCTGGGGTTACACAGGTGAGGCACGCATACACACACACACACACACACACATAGACACTCTTGCTTCATATACTGTATGTATTGTGATGCTTTCAATGCTATTGCTTTTCATAAACACACACACACACACACACACACACACACACACACACAATTAAAGGATTAATAATAATTCCGGTATTTAGCACTTTGAGTCCCTTTTCTGGTTTGTTTTGGATGAACTAGAGTGGTGGACACCGAAATTTTGACGATGG
>NC_055971.1:29038177-29045677 GCF_018492685.1 Alosa sapidissima | reverse complement strand
ACTAAAAGTACATTGTTTTGTACAATGTTAAAGAACATTGTTTTGTATGTGTACAGCATTATATTGGTCCGTCCACCATTTTGAAGTGTGAGCTTCCTCCTGCGTGTCCAGGTACACGGTGAAGGTTCAGAGGGAGCTGGAGCTGGACGTGCGGGCCCTGGACAACCTGCAGAAGGACCGCCGCCGCTTCCTGCTCAACGCCGTGGAGAACTACATCCGCTGCCTGGAGCTGGGTCAGGAGCACGACACCTGGGTGTTCCGCCTGGCTTCCCTCTGGCTGGAGAACGCCGACGCCAGGAGCGTCAACGACGTCATGGGGGTGAGCTGACCAAGCACACGCACCGTCATGTGAAAGACGGAGCGAAAACTATTTTCTGTGTGTTTTTCACATTTTATACATTTTAGGGTGATAATGATTTGCTGTATATGAATAATTGTGCTATTACTGAACACAACACTAACACGTTACATTTATATACTGTAGCGCTTTTCTCGACACTCAAAGCGCTTCACAGTGAATGGGGGGACCTCACTAACCACCACCAATGTGTAGCACCCACCTGGGTGATGCACGGTAGCCATTATGCGCCAGAACGCTCACCACACACCAGCTTGAGGTGGAGAGTGAGGGAGTGAATGAGCCAATTACAGTGGGGGATGATTAGGGGGCCAGATTGAATGAGCCAACTGAGCAACATTACTGTATTCACTTATTACTAAGTATCTACTATATACTTTATTTACATTACTTTAGATGTAATGATGATTAATGCTAGCAATCCAATCTACAGCCTCAGGCCGTGCTTCCCAGGAATGGCCGTTTTTTTTCTTATCTGCGTTATCAATTCAATTCAATGAGCTTTATTGGCATGACTGTAAGTGTTACAATGTTGCCAAAGCAGTAGTTACATCAAAAAAATAGCAATTAATAGTAATAATAATAACAATTGACATGGACGTTATCTCTTTGTGGCGTTTACCGATGCCTCTGGTTTTGGAATGTTCCAGAAGGGTGTGACGAAGATCCCGTCCTACAAGTTCCTGCCCCTCATGTACCAGCTGGCCGCCCGTATGGGCAGCAAGGTCTCCGGTGGACTCTCCTCCGAGGACGTCGGCTTCCACAACGTCCTCAACGAGGTAATACGACCCTCGCAATCCTGCCACATTAATAACACCCACAGTTGTGCCATCTAAGACAAGTAGATCATGTAATGTATTTAAAGTGTTTTTTAAGCATTTCTACTGTGAAATAAGGTTTTGAGGACAAGTAGATAAAGTAATGTATTTAAAGTGTTTTTTAAGCATTTCTACTGTGAAATAAGGTTTTGAGGACAAGTAGTCGTTTCTGAACAAGTTTTTGTTATATAGCGAAGATGAGCTCTCCCTGATTGAGAGGTAAGTTAAGGTATCTCTCTTTCTCTTTCTCTCTCTCTCTCTCTTTGTGTGTGTGTGTGTGTGTGTGTTTGTCAGCTGATTTACCGGGCGTCGTTGGAGCACCCCCACCACACCCTCTTCATCATCCTAGCTCTGGTCAACGCCAACAAGGACGAGAGCTTCTCCCGCAGCGCCCTGTCCAGGGGGGGCAGCAAGCGCCAGCCCTCACCCCTCGACCTGGTACGCCTCTCACACACACACACCTCACACACACACACACATCACACACACACTTTACACGCACACCTCATACACCTCACCTGGTTCGCCTCTCACACACACACACCTCACACACACACTTTACACACACACCTCATACACCTCACCTGGTACGCCTCTCACACACACACACCTCACACACACACACATCACACACACACTTTACACACACACCTCATACACCTCACCTGGTACGCCTCTCACACACAGCTCACCTCACACACCCCACACACACATCTCACACACCTCATCTGGTACGCCTCTCACAAACACCTCACACACACCTCACCTCACCTCACCCCACACACACATCTCACACACCTCATCTGGTACGCCTCTCACAAACACCTCACACACACCTCACCTCACCTCACCTCACACACACATCTCACACACCTCATCTGGTATGCCTCTCACACACACCTCACACACGTCACCTGGTACGCCTCTCACACACACCTCACCTGGTACGCCTCACACACACACCTCACCTGGTACGCCTCTCACACACACCTCACACACACACCTCACACACCTCACCACGAATGAGAAAAAGGACCAACTAGGAGCCAAATACTTGTCCTCATTTTGTCATTTTATATAATCATGTAGATCATATTGACTTGTTGCAGATTAGGTTTACATTTTAGTATGATGATGATTAGCATGATGATGATGATTAGCATGATGATGATGATGATTAGCATGATGACGATGATGGTGATGATGATTAGAGGAAAGATGATGATGATGATGATGGTGGTGATGGAGGTGATGATGATGATGATGACAAATATGATGATGTTGACAATGCTGATGATGTTGCTGACAGGAACGGTCGGAGGTGGCCAGGAGCATCTTGAATAAGATCCGTAAGCGTCGTGGTGCCATGGTGAGGGGCATGGAGACCCTGTGTGACGCCTACATCACCCTCGCATACATGGACGCCAGCCGCTACAAGAACGAGAAGAGTGAGTCCCAACAGTGTGTGTCTGTGTGTGTGTCTGTCTGTCTGTGTGTGTGTGTGTGTATATGTGTGTGTATGGCATACATGTGCCCAACAGTGTGTGTCTGTCTCTGTGTGTCTGTCTCTGTGTGTCTGTCTGTGTGTGTGTGTGTGTGTGTGTGTGTGTGTGTGTGTGTGTGTCTGTGTGTGTGTGTGTGTATGGCATACATGAATGCCAGCTGCTACAAGAACGAGAAGAGTGAGTCCCAACAGTGTGTGTGTGTGTGTGTGTGTGTGTGTGTGTGTGTGTGTGTGTGTGTGTGTGTGTGTGTGTCTGTGTGTGTGTGTGTGTATGGCATACATGAATGCCAGCTGCTACAAGAACGAGAAGAGTGAGTCCCAACAGTGTGTGTGTGTGTGTGTGTGTGTGTGTGTGTGTGTGTGTGTGTGTGTGTGTCTGTGTGTGTGTGTGTGTGTGTGTGTGTCTGTCTCTGTGTGTGTGTGTCTGTGTGTGTGTGTGTGTGTATGGCATACATGTGCCCAACTGTGTGTGTGTGTCTGTGTGTGTGTGTGTGTGTGTGTGTGTATGTTATACATGAATGCCAGCTGCTACAAGAACGAGAAGAGTGAGTAGGAGCGGTCATGTGACATTCAGCTACTAATGCAGATGATTGGCAGCTACTAATGCAGATGATTGGCAGCTACTAATGCAGATGATTGGCAGGGGATTGTAGTGGACATTACGGTTGGCGAAGATTCCTGTGGCCCACATTCAAAGCGTATATACGTCGTATACCTTGAATATGTATCCATTGCTTGTTTTACACAGAAATACTGAATATGCACTCACTACCAGGACAATGTGTACCTTAGCTGCTGAAGAAATCAACAAGTATTTTATGTGAAATATACAGTATATGTAATGTAATGAGTTGATCATGGTGTGTCTGGTGTTCTGCTGTGCATTGTGTGACCTATCTGTGCTGTGCATAATGTGACCAATCTGTGCTGTGCATTGTGTGACCCATCTGTGCTGTGCATTGTGTGACCCATCTGTGCTGTGCATTGTGTGACCCATCTGTGCTGTGCATTGTGTGCGCATTGTGTGACCTATCTGTGCTGTGCATTGTGTGACCCATCTGTGCTGTGCATTGTGTGACCCATCTGTGCATTGTGACCCATCTGTGCTGTGCATTGTGTGCGCATTGTGTGACCTATCTGTGCTGTGCATTGTGTGACCCATCTGTGCTGTGCATTGTGTGCGCATTGTGTGACCTATCTGTGCTGTGCATTGTGTGACCTATCTGTGCTGTGCATTGTGTGACCCATCTGTGCTGTGCATTGTGTGACCTATCTGTGCTGTGCATTGACCCATCTGTGCTGTGCATTGTGTGACCTATCTGTGCTGTGCATTGACCCATCTGTGCTGTGCATTGTGTGACCTATCTGTGCTGTGCATTGACCCATCTGTGCTGTGCATTGTGTGACCCATCTGTGCTGTGCATTGTGTGACCTATCTGTGCTGTGCATTGTGTGACCCATCTGTGCTGTGCATTGTGTGACCTATCTGTGCTGTGCATTGTGTGACCCATCTGTGCTGTGCATTGTGTGACCCATCTGTGCTGTGCATTGTGTGACCTACTGTATCTGTGCATTCTGTCCTACAGAGGCCATTCCCATCCCCACCACGCAGCCCCTCACTAAGATCAAGGACCTGGACGAGGTCACCATCCCCACAATGGAGATCAAGGTAGACAAAAAGAGCGCCTAATCCAAGCATAGACTCCCCAGTAAACGTATGGAAACCAGAGCGCCTAATCCAAGCATAGACTCCCCAGTAAACGTATGGAAACCAGAGCGCCTAATCCAAGCATAGACTCCCCAGTAAACGTATGGAAACCAGAGAGCCTAATCCAAGCGTAGACTCCCCAGTAAACGTATGGAAACCAGAGCGCCTAATCCAAGCATAGACTCCCCAGTAAACGTATGGAAACCAGAGCGCCTAATCCAAGCATAGACTCCCCAGTAAACGTATGGAAACCAGAGCGCCTAATCCAAGCATAGACTCCCCAGTAAACGTATGGAAACCAGAGAGCCTAATCCAAGCATAGACTCCCCAGTAAGCGTATGATACCCGAGCACCTAATCCAAGCGTAGACTCTGGAGTAAACATATGGAAACCAACCTCAGTCATTGTCTTTAGTGTGAAAGACTGAAATCCTTAATCTTACGTGTAGCTGTACTTCAAGAATAGATTCTGTAACATTGCTACATTTGAATGCTCAGAGCCAGCACTGGGATTTACACTGAGAAGAGCAGCATAGCACATTAAATACTGCATATGCAGAGTTATCATCTTATCTCATTATGTAATTGGGTCACAATAAACATATTGAAATAAAATGATATCTCATATTCTGACCTTGGTTCAAAAGTTTCAAGTTGCAAGTTGTGAAAGTGTACAAGTTACACCTAGAAACCCTGCCATGATGAATGAATGACTTTTTTAGTAACAATCCACTTCTGAGAACGTGTGAACTGATGTAATTGGTGGAGATGGTTTATTCATTAATACTTTTATTGCCTTTTTTTTATTCAGAAGTACTTTTATTGGCCTTTTAAGTCCTTTTGTTTTCTTATTTTAATTCAAAAGTGCTTTTGTTATCTTATTTTAATTCAAAAGTCCTTTGGTTGTCTTATTTGTTTTCCTAGGTGGACCCCTCGGGTAAATATGAGAACCTGGTGACCGTTCATTCCTTCATGCCAAACTTCTGCCTGGCTGGAGGGGTCAACCTGCCCAAGATCATCGACTGCGTAGGGTCAGACGGAAAGAACCGGAGACAGCTGGTCAAGGTGAGATACCGGAAAGGAAACAGAAACTCACACGACACACACACACACTCACACATGACACATACGACACACACACACACACACACACACACACACACACACACACACAAACACACAAACACACACACACACACACACACAGAACCATTCAAACTAACTCACAACAATGACCTTGGAAATAAACTGGACACAGCCCTCATTCAATCATGAACGTATACAACAGAGGCATACACATCTTTGAACAAATACAACAGAGGCATACACATCTTTGAACATATACAGAGGCATACACATCTGTGGATGTATACAACAAAGGCATACACATCTTTGAACATATACAGAGGCATACACATCTGTGGACGTATGTAACAGAGGCATACACATCTTTGGTTGTCCTAGGATTACGTCTGAGCTAGACTGAAACTGAGCCTGACTGACGTAATGAGTGTCATATGTGCAGGGCCAATCCTTTGTCCACTGGTATGTGGACGCTGTATAAGTAACCACAGAAAAGAACTCGGTGTCCATGTGTGGGGTTGTGTATGTGTGTGGTTATTTCTTTCTGTGAGTGGGCTTGACTGTTTGTAAGGGGGTTAATCATTAGGTTCGACTTTTTGTATACTTGTCAGAAAGCTGGGACTTGATTGAGGACGGGTGGGAATTGATCTGGGCTAGAGGTGTTTATCTTTTGATAAGACGTTTCACTCTCACTGGCTAATCATCTTATCTGTATAGAGAACTTAAATATTTATCCAAACACAAATTCCTGGGGTAGATGTTTTACCTCAAAGCAGCAGACAAACATGGCATTTACAATGAAGCAAAGAACACACACAATTAATGTAATCTAGAAGTGCTTTAAGGTGAGCTGCTATTGTATGCAAGGATACACTTGTGTATTTCTATATACATAGTTGAACCCATAATCCTTTGCTTTGCTTTGTTTTCCTTTTATTTGATCCGCTCTGCACTTTTTTTTTATCCTCCTTCGTTTGTATTTATTCTCATTTAGCAGACGCTTTTATCCAAAGCGATTTACACAAATTAGGAATAACATTCAAGCTACAGTCTAGTGGACGTCTTGGGTAGGAATTGACACTGCACCAGTGCAGGGCTCTACAGTGCGTCCGTTTCACTCGCACATGCGAGTAAAAATGATGCCGTGCGAGTGCAAAAAAATATTTAGGCGCACTGGTGCGAATGACTTCTAACCATGTCAATGTTTGTCTGAAAAATACACCGCAACATCGAGAAACATTACTGGTGCAAACCATAGAATCACGTCGCGAATGCAGCATAAAAACTACACCTCCCATCAACGTTAGCAGTTTCGCGTTGTGACTCGCTAGTAGTCGCTTCTATCAAATCCAAGAGCGCGCAGAAAAAGCGGAAACTTAGACTAGCCAGCCAAGATGCAAAGATTGAAGAAATTAGTTCTTCTATCTACCGAATTCATTTGATATAGGAGGAACAGGATGAGATTCTGAGAATGCAGTGAGAGAAGGAAACGTAACCTAACATGCCTTTCAGCCCAGTTGACGTATTGGCTGCAATATGCAAAATATAGCTGTAGCGAACCGGCACAAAAGTAGCCTCCCGTAATACTCCCATTTTATTCAAAGGTAGAACGCTACTGACAACTCCAGGCTTCCACGCATGCTTGTTTGTTTACACCGAATACAAGCTGAAGTGCAAAACGAAAGTAGGCCTAACGTTTGCCTACTGCCCCTATCAATGCTGATATTTAAAAAAAAAAGTATAAAACATATATCCTTGATTAGCCTACGTTGAGTTTTGTGGAAGAGAAAATGGACTGTTTTAGTAGTAGTATTAGGCAGTATGCAGTCAGATAGGTCACCATGGGCATATTTGGTTTAGCTATAGATGGATTCACAAATAAATAAATTAGCCTACATTTGGCAGGATACTTGATATACAGGCTAAATGCAAATATGGCAATGTATTATATTATTTTACATGTAGGAAAATAGGACTGAAAATAAAGTAGGCACTGATCTTTAAAATCCTGTTTCCTGTAGCCTAAATGT
>NC_055971.1:28980677-29033177 GCF_018492685.1 Alosa sapidissima | reverse complement strand
TTGGGAATTGATTCTGAATTCCAGTTCTAAATTCTAATCCTTTGAAGTCCACCATCAATCTCCTTCCACCTCATAAGACATAGCCTGGGATGACCGATGCTCAAAAGGGAATAGTCAAAGCCTTATGGTCAGACAACTCACTCAGCCCATAACCTCAGACCTACATTACCCATAATGCAGCTTCTCAGTGAAAATGTGTTGTTTGACGTGCTATATGTGATCACATTTTGTTGAGATCACTGGGTGATGATTTGAGTTTGAATGCCGGTACATGGGTAGGTTTAGCATTGTAATCTTTAAGCTCTATTATGTGCTTTCCATGAAGTAGGACCATGTGCGGATGAACAGTTCATCCCTTATATGCCGACCATAGTGGTTTATATGTTTGTAATAATTTATAGTGTGAATACTTAGTTTTAAAAGAATATCTCTAACAATAGTATTTGTTTATGTTTCTTGTTTATATCTGTTTGTGTCTGTGTGTGTCTGTCTGTCTGTCTGTCTTTCTTTCTGTCTGTGTGTGTGTGTGTGTGTGTGTCTGTGTGTGTCTGTGCGTGCGTGCGTGTCTGTGTGCGTGTCTGTGTGTGTGTGTGTGTGTGTGTGTGTGTGTGTGTGTGTCTGTGCGTGCGTGCGTGCGTGTCTGTGTGTGTGTGTCTGTGCGTGCGTGCGTGTGTGCGTGTCTGTGTGTGTGTGTGTGTCTGTGTGTGCGTGTCTGTGTGCGTGTCTGTCTGTGTGTGTGTGTGTGCGTGTGCGTGCGTGTGTAGCAGTGACAGTCAGAGCTTTAATAAGGTGGCGGAGCGCGTGCTGCTGCGGCTGCAGGAGAAGCTGAAGGGGGTGGAGGGGGGCGCCGTGCTCAGCGTGGGGGGGCAGGTCAACCTCCTCATCCAGCAGGCCATGGACCCCAAGAACCTCAGCCGCCTGTTTCCCGGGTGGCAGGCCTGGGTCTGAAAAACATACACAATACGCACACACACACACACACACACACACACACACACACACACACACACACACACACACACACACACGCGACTCACACCTGCATACATACACTGATACATGCATGTACCTGCACCCACATCTACACACACACACACACACACACACACACACACGTTCACACAGACATGCAAACATCTACATACACATACAAACGCACACAGACATTCACATGCATAAGCCTCCTTAGATAAACACACTTGTGTGCATGCACTTATATGTGTACACACACACTAACACACAGACACTAACACACAGACACTAACACACAGACACACACACACAGACACACACACACACACAAAGCGTCGTGCCATATCTCCCTTTTCCTGTTTGACTGTAAGCCACTTATGCAAACCAAAGACACCTGAACAGAAGACCCTGTGATGACCTTTGTGCCCCCAAGCACGACGCACGACTCCAATGCACTACGATCTGCAATAAGTGGAACGCCAGTTTCTTTTACGCTATTGTAGCCTGCACCTTGAGAAGAGATGGTGGAAATCTCCACACGTGTCGATGGGTTATATACTGTACAGTGAAGAATGTATCTAGAATGTACTTTTCTAGACCGTAAATAATAAGCCTGTGACCAAATTTGATCATTCAGAATAGGAGCACTTGTTTACAACATCAGAGAAAATGACCAGTCTGTAAATCTGTAAACAACCATATACAGTATGCCTTTACTCTTTTTGTAAAGTACAAATGTGGAAGGGAGAGTGTTTAGAAAGGGCATGCCTGGTGTGTTTTGAGACTAATAATGCTATGTACTGTACTTGCTTACACTTGAAATCATCACACAAAAAACAAACAGACATCAAGTTCAGCGCTGAAGTGCTAAGAATGGGTTTTATTGCAGTAAGGCATCAATAGCTTTGAAATAAGTGTAAGGTGTGTCACAGATCTCTTTTATTTGTTTGATTTGATGTATAATGATTTTTGTAATAATAAAAAAAAGACTAAATGAAATGAAATTGGATGATGCAGTAGTACCAGTTTATAATTGAATCTGAGGCTACATTTATACATGGCCGGCTATTTTCATAAACGGACATTTCACCCTCTCCGTTTAAAAAAATAAATCATGCACACATTAATCATTAATAAAATAAATCATGCACACCTGTCAGTTTTCAGAGAAGTTTCCCCGTATATATATGCCGTCAAGAGCATGCCAAACCTGTCGGCAGTGTAAGGAGAAGCTCAATCCCACGTTAGCCAATCAGAATCCCGAAATTAGCAACAACAAAAACAAATCACTTCCTATTTCTCTTTTGAATGATATTTGCCAATGCAAACAGGCCTAAAGCGTTTGCACAAACGTAAAAATGTGTACCACCTTAATAGCATCCATAATCAGTAGCCAAACAAACTGTAAACATAGGGTACTCACGTTAAGCATTTTCTGGCGCGTAATGTGACGTTTGAGAACCTAAAACCCCGTTTCTCCCAGTTGACACGACAACACATAACCGGCGTTATCATAAATCTCCACTTTGGCCGGAGTTTTTAGAAATAATGGTTTTCTGTGATAAAAACGGGGTTTTCGTGTAAATGAGAGGCCAAACCGCAGGGAAATATCGGCGTCTTCCCTTCGTGTAAACGATATAGAATCACCCATTTCATTACAAAAGCAAATGAATATAATTTTATGAACAAACTGTTGGTATTTTTGGTTGATAAGCAATTTGAATGTTACACTACATAATGACCCAAGGACAGCCAGCACAGACCCATCTCCATCACAGTTTAGCTCTTTAGATAAAGAAAAACAGAAAGGCACTTTTTTTACGTAATAATTTCGTAAGTGGACATACTATTTGTATATGCTTATGGTTGTTGTTATTTAGTTGAATTATATTGAGTTTATTAATATGTTAATGCATGTTTATTGTTTTTTAACATCATTGTAAGTCGCTTTGGACAAAAGCGTCTGCAATAAACATCGTGTACGTTTCACATGTAGGATTTACATATAGGAACTAGTGACTGACATTACATGGTCAAGTCAAGTCAAGTCAGTTTTATTTTTAAAGCGCATTTAACATGCACATAGTGCAACCCAAAGCAAGACGCATAACAAGACAAACGATGCCGGATGGAGCGGCGTAGTCGCCAGCGTACCTGTGACACCAAGACAAACAACAAAACAAATAAAAAGTGAAAAAAAAAAAAGAAAATATTTTTAAAAAGGGCAAAGGTGATGTTAAAATTAGTCCAATTTCCAAACCAGCTGAAAATGTCCAAGGGCAATGATGATCCGTGAAAACTGCACAGGGTGTCTTCACAACCGATATGCCAACAAAGTTCTTTAACGTTAGCAAATGATCAACCCGGTGAATTCACTCTGGAGATCACGTTAACGTTAGGCCTTGTAGACTGCAGTCTGGAGATCACTGGAAGCACAGTCTGAAGTAGTGGGCGATCGTGTAGATCCGCAACTCGGTGGACTTCTAACAGCGACCGTCTGTTACTCCGTGAGACTGCAGCTCCTCACCGCTAGGCTAACGTTAGTCTGCAGTTGGCATGGAGGCTCGCAGGTCAGCAACAGCTCGGCGGCCACGGCAAATCTTTCGCAGAGTAGCTACCCTAGGTCCAGCTCAAAGATTCTAGAGCGCTCTAGAACGACGTTTCAGCTGACTTGATTTAGAAGCAGTAAAAAGGACTAACAGTCACACTGCTGTGCATCTACAGAGGCAGATAAGGTAAAGGTGAAAGGTCTAAGGAGTCATGAAAGTGGGTGTCATGTGTCTCACAAAATAGTTGTTAACGATTACTTAAAATAGTTAGAGTTATTAAAATTGTTTATTATTAAAAAAAAAAAAAATTATGTTAGTTTCCACAGAGTGCCAGTAGTTTTATTCGCTCCCTCTGTGGAGGGTCTGTGGCCCACAGTTCGCCATTTAGACACAAAAGGTCATTATATACAATATGGAGTTACCTGCCGTCACTATCCGTTGGGAGCAGGCGTTCTTCCTTCATTTAAAGACAACGTTTTTGCTTTGTCATGTAAACTGTGTGTGTGTGTCATTAGAGTCAGTGTGTGGAGGGGTATGATGGGAGAGCCCCCCCCCCCCCCCCTCTCTCTCTCTCTCTCTCTCTCTCTCTGAGACCTGAGTGTTTGAACAAGGCTGGGGTGAAAAGAGAAATGCCCCCACCTGCCACACACACAGTCCACTGTCCACGGCGCTAAGGAGAGCCACTCACATGAGAAGTTACCGGGTGAGTCAGGTGAAACTCCTTTGAGGCCATTGGGACAGAGCATTTTATTCATATGCAACTGAGTGAAGTGTATTGGTGCTAATGTAATCCTATTCCACAGATTTCCCTGTGCACTGCTTCTTAATGCTACTGGAATAACATGGCTGTTCATATGGTGAGTGCTTACTTCTAATGAGAGAGGTCAATTGAATTGAGTTTTCAGTTGTTATTGTCATGATGAATTTGTTATGATTTGCCAATGATTATGAAAGTGACAATCTGTGATTGAAATTAAGATAATGATTATTTAATATTTTGCCATATTTAATTATTTTTGCTCTACAGTACTGCTTACAGTTCATTTGTTTTTTAGTCAAGTTGTATTTAAAATTCAATTAAATCCACCATTAATTTTGGATTTTGAAAGTTTAGAAAATGGATGGTTTCCAAAGTCATCCCTGGGTTAGGAGCAAAAAATTCTAGAGGGCTCCGCTCTAGAATCTTTGGTTAGGAGTGTGGCTTTGATTCATCTGTTGGATCAGGTGTTGTGCGATGACCGAGTCTCACTTAATTGACCTGCTCACGATCTTCTTAGTCATGATGGTCGTTGTGCAATTATGCTTTTGGGGAACACCACCCTAGTTTGTGCCAAACACTCTTCCTTGGTCAGATATGACACCTTAGAATTAATTCGTTATTAAGTCTTCCATTTCCATTAAACTAGTGTCACAGGCCATGGTGTCAGTGTATACTTGCTATGATGTGGTATTTCATATTAAGACGTCAGGGTTCTCTTCAATCTTGAATCATCAATTCCTTTGCTGTGGAAAGTCTTTATTCAGGACCGCTTGTTCAGTCTTAAAAAAGATCTTAGAAGTGATTTTTTAAAATGTGCTATATAAATAAGGTGACTTGACTTGACTCTCCATGTGTTGCGTGTGCAGGTAGAAGCTGAGCCCAGCTACATCAAT
This sequence comes from Alosa sapidissima, assembly GCF_018492685.1. Taxonomy (NCBI): domain Eukaryota; kingdom Metazoa; phylum Chordata; class Actinopteri; order Clupeiformes; family Clupeidae; genus Alosa; species Alosa sapidissima. The sequence continues at coordinate 29,028,003 of NC_055971.1, read as the reverse complement.
CTGGGCTTTGAGCCGGGTGAGGCGAAGAGACCTCCACCCTTTAACCCCAGCGCGGTCACACAGAAACCACAGTACACCATCGAGCCTGTGGCCCCTCCACCGGCCAAACCCAAAAGTAAGCGCAGCTCCTCAACCTGTCCTCTGCCCTGTGTGTGTGTGTGTGTGTGTGTGTGTGTGCGTGTTGTCTCTGGTTTAGATTCAGTCAGATGAAATAAAAGGCTGAGAGATTAATGAAATGTTTGGATGCACCATGCTGTTAGTGCGGCATGTAATCTCGCATGAAATATGCGTTAGATTAAATCATCATGTTACAAATGATGTAAATACTTCATACTAATATGCAGTATACTAAATAGAGAATGAATGAATGAATGAATGAATGAAATGAACATTATTATAGATATTTCGATTTTGTTGAACTTGTTATTCCCTCTGTTTGAGTTTCTTGAGATACTGCTACATATGTAGCAAAGTGGAGTGACTTCAGTGTTGAGCGACTTCAGTGTTGAGTGAGTTCAGAGTTGAGTGAGTTGAGTGTTGAGGGAGTTGAGTGTTGAGTGAGTTGAGTGAGTTCAGTGTGGAGTGAGTTCAGTGTGGAGTGAGTTCAGTGTGGAGTGAGTTCGGTGTTGAGTGAGTTCAGTGTTGAGCGACTTCAGTGTTGAGCGACTTCAGTGTTGAGCGATTTCAGTGTTGAGTGAGTCCAGTGTTAAGTGAATTCAGTGTTAAGTGAATTCAGTGTGGAGTGAGTTCAGTGTTAAGTGAGTCCAGTGTGGAGTGAGTCCAGTGTGGAGTGAGTTCAGTGTTAAGTGAGTTCAGTGTTAAGTGAGTCCAGTGTGGAGTGAATTCAGTGTGGAGTGAGTTCAGTGTGGAGTGAGTTCAGTGTGGAGTGAGTTCAGTGTTAAGTGAATTCAGTGTGGAGTGAGTTCAGTGTTAAGTGAATTCAGTGTGGAGTGAGTTCAGTGTGGAGTGAGTTCAGTGTGGAGTGAGTTCAGTGTGGAGTGAGTTCAGTGTTGGCTTTGACATGCTGCAGGTGTGAAGAAGAAGAAATGCATCAACCTCAGTCAGGTTGCTGTGATGGTGCTCGGGCTGGGCCTGTGTGCTGCCATCATGCTGGCTTATTACTGTAAGTACTACATGGCCTCTACATAATGTTATACCTTCACAACTCACCTGTAAATTCCAAATATACAGTGATTCAAGTGCTTGTGTGTGTGTATGTGTGTGTGTGTGTGTGTGTGTGTGTGTGCGTGTGTGCGTGTGTGCGTGTGTGTGTGTGTGTGTGCATGTGTGTGTACATATGTGTGTGCGCGTGCGTTCGTGTGTAGTCTTGTCCCCGTGCGGGGTGAATGTGGTGTGGTGTGGTGATGGCTTGTGTGTGAAGCAGGAGGAGTGGTGTGATGGGACAGCACACTGCTCCAGTGGACAGGACGAGGCCAACTGTGGTGAGTGACCCCTCCTCTACTGTCATTTCACTTCTACTCTTGTCTTATACCTTCTTTCATTTTTTTAATTCATTCATTCATTCATTCATTCATTGTTTCTTTCTTTTTGTTATCACTTCTATTTCATATTTCACTTTACTTTGATCATTCATTCATCCATTCTTTCTTTCTTTCAATATTTTGTTCTCTACTTCTGCAATTTTATATTTTATATTTTAACTTCACTTTTTCACACTTTTTTAAGTGACTACCAGTGTGTACTCCACCAGTATCTGTACTTCACCAGTGTGTGTACTCCACCAGTATCTGTACTTCACCAGTGTGTGTACTCCACCAGTGTGTGTACTCCACCAGTATCTGTACTTCACCAGTGTGTGTACTCCACCAGTGTGTGTACTTCACCAGTGTATTTTTTTCTATACTCTCTTTGTTTGTTTCTTTACTTGTCTTCTCTATAAACTTGTCAGTGCTAGGACATGTTGCACAATTACCCACTCCCTCAAACTTGTGACATCAGTGGCATTGTGTTGTGTGATTCAACAGAACATTTTGGAGTGGCCTGTTATTCTGACCAGTCCATAGAACACGTCTTATATTCTCGTACAATTCATGATCAATGGAAGTGAAAACAAACCGATATCTGTTATGTTCAGCTGTCCTAGGTGAAAACGGACACGGTCAAGACAATCAAGTTTACCTGCACAAGTTCATCGAGCACAGGCACCAAAGCCAAATATGTGCCGCTCTTCCATATCTGTTATCACCGGCCATCGCAAAAATAGTCATTATAGCAAAGAGGGCAGAAATCTGTCTAATCTCCGGTCATTGAAACAGTCCTTCCGTACAGGAGCCTCCTTCTCTATGGGCTGGTGGAACTGAACTTTAGACAAAGACAATGCGTGTGTGTCAGCCTGATGATGGAGATGACTGTAAATGATCTACTGAAGCTATAAAGCTAGTGACGGAGTGAAAACATCTATGACTCGGGTTCCAGACATCCATCATAGCCCTGTACTGAGCGAGTGCTTTTGGTGTTGAATGTCTGCACTGTTGAGTGCTGTGTTGGAGTGATTTTCTCAACACTGGATTGCGTCACTGGTTAACCTTCTCTGTTAGCTTGAGACATAAAAAAAGGTCTTCTTTTGTTCGAGCAATGATTGACAAGCAGTTTGTTTAAAATGTGTAGTGGGGCAGCCGTGGCCTACTGGTTAGTGCTTCGGACTCGGAGGGTTGCCGGTTCGAACCCCGACCAGTAGGAACGGCTGAAGTGCCCTTGAGCAAGGCACCTAACTCCTCACTGCTCCCCGAGCCCACTGCGTCGGGATTAGTGTGTGCTTCACCTCACTGTGTGTTCACTGTGTGCTGAGTGTGTTTCACTAATTCACGGATTGGGATAAATGCAGAGACCAAATTTCCCTTTCGGGATCAAAAGACTATATAAACTATATAAACTACTTAAATAAAAGTATAAGTATACTTATACTTATACAAAAGAGTATATATACTTAAACTTATACTTTTACTTAAATAAAAGACTGCAAGTGATCAGTGTGCTCCAGCTCCTTCTCTTCAATTCAAAGCGTCTTGTCCTACTGAGAAGCACCTGACTGCACAGTCTCTAAAGGATGATGCGTGGAATACCATACCTTAACTAGAATACATTAGCTTAAATGTGAAGACCCCTCTCTGTTATCATAGAGCCATAAAGTATAACGTAATGTTGGTGGTTCTTAGTTTTTCAGCGTGATTCTCGGGTACTAATGTATAATGAGGTTTGTTCTTCATGGTTCTTCAATGCACATCTGTGGTGGTACTAATGTACGTATATGTTTGTGGTTGTTAGTTCTTCTTCTTTGGTGAGTGGTGGTTCTCCGGTCTGGTGTTTGTGGGTTCTGCTTCCTCAGTGCGTTTCTCTGCGAGTAGAGTACACCAGCACCTGATGCGTTTGTGTGTTTGTGTCTGGCTCTGCAGTGCGTCTCTCAGGGGATGACTTCCTCCTGCAGGCATACTCACGGAGTAGCCAGACCTGGAAGAGTGTGTGTGCCGATGACTGGACTGACGAATATGGCCGCCAGGCCTGTGAGGGCATCGGATACAGCAGGTAAGTAAACACTACATCTAACAGCTGTCTCCATTACAACTGGGGCCTCTCTTTCCTCTACACTGGAGTCTTGCTCATTCATGTGCGCCTCCCATTTTGTAAATACTTAATATTACTACAGGTACAGTTTGCCATGTGAGTAGAAGATTTTGAAAGTTGAGATTTGGATATTAGCCAATGAAATGACTCTACATCTCTTATTTCCATACTCCTGGATTAGCGTTTATTGACTGGAAAACTGTATGGCATAGAATGGTGGTTAGTTGACCCTGGAATATCTTTGTTATAATATTGTCAACAATTTGTTATATATATTGTCTTGTTGATACGTGGTCTGTTGGTGTTGTGTGTCTTCCAGGGACACATATGTGAGCTCAGGTCAAACACCTGTGCCATCGAGCCACCTGTACTCTCAGGGCTTCATGAGACTCCCATCGAACACAAACCCCAACATCCCACTACAGGCTAACCTCCAGAACAGGTAGGAGAACCTGAGGTCCTTGCCCTCAGCACTTCCTCCTTAGCACGTCCATATTATGTCACTTCCTCCTCAGCACTTCCTCCTCAGCACGCTCATATTTTGTCACTTCCTCCTCAGCACTAGGCGTGTTCGTCTTCATGCAGATCTGTGCAGATCTAACTTGATGTGATGCATGCTGGGTTGAACACAATGGAGAGCTCCAGAGCCATATAAAGGTAGAGTTGCGACAATGGGTGTTCAAAATTCGTTAAGGTCACGTGGTTCATGTAAACTTCAAAAAGTTCCCGGAAGTGATTGACAATGGATTAGAATGCATTAAATAAGCTACTGTTCAATGAGAGACAGAGCCACAATTTTGGGTAATTGACAGACAATAAATGCATTGATATACAATATTTATAACACAGTGTAATTATTGTGTAAACTGTGTAGTTATCCTACCATTACAACAATATTATTAAATTCCAGACCGTAGCCTGCTAAATATCGGAAGGTGACCTTTTTTTCTCTCTTTCACGTATGTGTCACTTAATATTAATTTCTGTACAAAACCAAGACGGGAGATTCTTTAGAAAACGCAATAGCACCCACCCCATAAGTGTAGCCTAGGCCTATCTAAATTATCGTTATAAAAAAATGACCTAGCCTAGTACGTGACTCAAGAGCTGTAAACAGTGTTTTTTTAAGACTGTGTAGCCTACAAAAGCGCATGGATATTTTAATTTTGCAACGAGAAACTGTAACACAGCTAGTCTAAGTCTAACATTAACTTCTTTGATTTTTCTTCCCGACATTTTCTCTGGTAGTTCTTCACTGATCTGAGATAATGAGCGAACTACCTTAAGTAGCTAGCGTCTCGGGAGAATAAAAAAAAAAAGTTTAAAAGTTTTCTAAGATCTCTCCAGTGGTGGGCATGTTAAATAGTAGCATTACCTACACAGTAACCCCATGGTAATGTGATGCGAGTGATCATATGCTGTGAATACAGCATTAAGATGCTAGGGCCAGGCTAAAGAGCTTGAGATTCAGAGAACCTGCATGGTTGTGCTCATCCTGTCAGAAAATAGCAATTTGATCAGTGATCATGCATCATATCATGATGGGGTTAGGTGCCTTGCTCAAGGGCACTTCAGCAGCGGCCCACTGGTTGGGGCTCGAACCGGCAACCCTCCGGTTACAAGTCCAGAGTGCTAACCAGTGGGCCCCATGGCTCACATTTATGGCTGTACACCATAAACTTAACTTAATACCAAAAAAATCTAATTTCCCCAGTACACACATATAGTAAATAATGAAATGAAGATAATACACTGAAATCCAATAAGACATAAAGAAATAAATAAAAAAAATAATACATTTAAAAAGAATGTATAAATACCAAAAAAAACAGCAATGCTTGTTACTCCAATGCTGGATGCATGGACATGAACCTCTCAGCCAGAAACCTGCAGAAATCCTTGTGGTTCGTGACAATGTTGAAATCATAACATGGCATGGCTTTTTTATTCACATTTCCTTACCTCAGGCATCATTACGTCGAGCACAAGGTCAACATCTATGATATCTTCATCACAGATTATGGCAGTCTGTATAATTTTTGCCAGTTTCCTGGACTAATTGGGGCCACAAAAGAGAAATGAATCTTAGAACAAAAACTTTTTGCATTACTAATTATATGTTTACTTAAAATAGTTGTTATTCATAACCAGTGCATTATTACTACATAAACTGTACAGTGTATTCATATCAATCAGTTTTCTCAAAATCTCATCACTGTGTCTTTCCATTCATTTTGAAATGTTCTTATAAGATCCTGCTCAAAAGCAAATTGCACAAAGGGCCTTCTGATAATATTGTCACTTTGGACGTAGGCTAGGCTATGTGATCGCTCAAAATGCTCTTTAAAGTAGAACTAATTCTAACACATTTATGAAGTGGCTATGCAGAGGCACCAAATGTGATGGAAAGTTTGAAAGTGAACAGGACACTCGGCATGGCTTTTAGTACTTTGTGCTGCTCTGACAGTCCACTTTTTGTTGACTGTTAGTCTACTGTTTATAAGTTTGGAGATGTACTGTTTTGCAGCGACATGCAATGCCAACTCCACAACTGTTGCACTTTCCAGCCAGTTGGTGTAATAGATTACCCACTATGAATCAGTGACAATAACTGAAAGACAAATAATCCAAATAGATAACTTATTTAGAAATTTAAACTAGGTAGCATTTTAACCTTTTAAGTTATTTAACACCATCATTACCACACTTGGTGAGTTTCATCACAGTTGAATAATTTTGTATACACCTGAAACTGGTGTGTGCACAACTTCTATCAATGTAAATACAAAAAAAAGTAAAAATAAAAATCAGGTTGTCACATTAACACCATCCAATCAGTTGAGCCAATTAGAAGCCAATTATTATGACATTTTCAATCATTTCTTATTTAAAATGTGCAAAATTGGAAATGTCCTTGTTTGAGGTATCTTGTCAAGTTACCATAGCACTGAAATATTTCACAGGTCAGAGAACATAGACAAATTTAAAGTCTAGAAAAAAAACTGTAAAACAGAAAAAAGAAAGGAAAATAGCAAACTCAAGTGTTGCATAAACTTGTGAATTCAAGTCCTTGTGCTGTCCTTGTGTGAGCAAAGGAGTGTGTGTAACCTTAGCTAGTCGTGTCTCCTCAGTTGATGCCTTTGAGCACAACTAACTTCTCAAACAGTGTTGCATTCAGACTATTATTATATTTTATAGTTGTTATGGGGCCTGTTAATCATTCCAGCTTGACCATGCAAGGGTGCCACAAACAGACAGAGACAGACATTTCGTGCTTTACAGTATAGATAGTTAGATAGATGTCATCACAGTGTTTCACAGAAAGTATTTTAAAGTATTTTGAAAATACAAAAATACACAGAAAACACTAATACAAAATACGAAGGCATTTTCATCATCTCAATAAAATGCAAATTACAAAATAGTATTTTGTATTTGAAATACATATTTTAAATACATGTATTAGAAATACTGCCCATCCCTGCCCATATCCAGCCATGGCCCAATCAGTGCAAACTGACAAGATTTGCTCTGCCCCAAGTGTGGCCCATAAGCTGTAAAATGACTTATTGTTTTGTTATGCAAGGAAAACAAACTCACCAAGACCAAGAAGATGGTTGTTGTGGACTTCCATAAACAAGCACTTATGTTATGTTATATTGTATTTATTTATTATTCACTATAGTACTCGGTCTGCACCGAGACCTGAGTTGATATTTTGTTCTCTTCATAATCCCATGTTGTGTGAATGACAAATAAAGCGTCTATCTATCTATCTATCTATCTATCCATCTATCTATCTATCTATCTGTCGGCCCAGGGGCCTGTACTACGAAGGGAGCTTAACCTACCCAGATGTAACCCAGGGTTACTTTTTTAAACCGGGGTTGACAAAACCTGGTTATCTTAAGTGGTGTTAATCGGTACTACGACGCTGATTATGAAGTTGATTTGTTGAGCCGGGGTTAACCTAATTGGAGTTTGTGCGCGTTCACATAAAAGGGGCGGGTTGCAGCGCAAGTCACCACTTTCAATGATGACGCGATCACCTTATTTTACGGATGAGGAATGCACAATTATTATGCCAAGTTATGAGGAATTAAAACCCACTCTACGACAAAAATCAAATACGTCGGCAGTGAACAAAGCAAGGCAAGGCTGTTGGCAACGTAGCCTATTGCAGATCGGGTAGCCTAAATGCCTAAAAAAAGTAAAGTTTTATTCCCACATGTTCTTCAAATATGTGTTACGGAGGATTAGTAGCTTGCGGAATGTCTGAAATGAGTTGAAATAATTAAATAGCCTATTTTGAGTTCATAGAAAGGCCTACAGATGCAACACAATTCAGAAGTGGCCATATAGATTACAGTAATAAGGATAATTTAATGTTTAAGTAGCCCCCATTGACTGATAGTGTATGCCTAATCCTGTGAACATTTCAGATGCAACACCATTGCCAAACGCACATGGCAGCAGGTGAAAATGAAACACAAAAACATTATTCAGATAGTAGGTTTATATAGTTATAGCTTGCATTAATATTTCTTAATTATGAAAACATGTAGGCCTAGCTTATAGCCTTCACTTGGCCTCTGTTTTACAGCTAACAAGAAAAAGGTGTCTTTGAACACTAAAGGCACCAGAGTGTTTTACAGTAGCAGAGGAGTTGGCCATCGCAAATAATAGTGGAAGGCCGATTATGGAGGGGGTTGAGGGAGGCATTCGGTCGGATTCTGGTCCTGTGGACATGTGTAGCCTTTATGTGCAGGGTACAGTAATATGACATTCAATTCAACAAGTTTGTTAAAATGGTGATTTTAATTTATTAGGCCTACTGTAGGCTATGTCCCATTTATTTTCGGACATACAGTATTCTTGCTCAGATGTTCAGCACCGATGGAATAAATGAATGTCCACGTACGGGCATTGCTGAGACGTCTTCCTAGATCATCTGACAAAGATAACGAATTCCCTCGGCTGACAATCTCTTCATAGAGAATATTGCCCGGGTAGCCTATATATTTTCTGGCGGTCTCTAAAACCGGCTCGCCCTGCGAAGAGAGCCCCTCACGATTTGCGCTCCAATGTCGTATGGATCATCCAGGTACGGCGACATTGTTAGTGGAGGGGTGGTACTTATAAAGGGTTTGGTTAACGGAAACCTCGGGTTAACCAAGAACATAAGCTGCTCGGAGCAGGTTTGAGATGCAGCGTAAATTGCCATGGCAGCATACCTCCTCAGTTAAAACCTATCCACCTTTCGTAGTACGGGTTAATCGGGAAGTTACGCCACACGTGATCAAGTTACTCTCGAAGTTACGCAGATAAGCCAGTAACCCCGCTTCGTAGTACAGGCCCCAGGTGTGGGTGTTATTGTTTATCAAAGTGTTGGCTGAGGGTTGCCTGGGTCCCCGGGCATGCACTGGCCCACACACTAACTGATCTGACTGAGTGTAGGCTGAATGTCAGCTGTGCTTGAACATTACTTGATAACAAAACACAAATCCAGAGCTACTACTTTAAAGCACAAGTCATCTTTATTAAACATTCTAACAAACAACTTTGAAAATTCAAAAATCATAAAGCAAAGAAGGATTTTTACATGTACAATTTTATGTAAAACAATTTACATATTTTATCTAAAACAAAACAAATAAAAATGTCTAAGATACATACATACATACATACATACATACATACATACATACATACATACATACATGTACAATGATTCAAAGACATAAATGATTCCACATAATAATAATAATAATAATAACAATAACAATATGCTTAATTATAGCACCTTTCATTTACAGAATGCAGTGGTTCACATTTGTCATTGGTGTCACAGGACAGTGGCTGGGTGTTACAGGACAGTCATGGGTGTCTCGGGACAGTGTCTGGGTGTCACAGGACAGTCATAGGTGTCTCGGGACAGTGCCTGGGTGTTACAGGACAGTCATGGGTGTCACGGGACAGTGTCTGGGTGTCTCGGGACAGTGTCTAACTGTCTCAGGACAGTGTCTGGGTGTCACAGGACACTACTCAGGACAAGACATTAGTACTAACAGGACAAGACATTTTTTGCTGTTACTGCTGCTGGTTCGAGGTGTGTCCAGTTATACGGAATTAATGGACTTGGGCGCTACGCGTCGGGAGTTTTTTGCCACTCGCCCTCGTCCATTTATTCTGTATAACAGGACACCTCGGCGGCCGTTAACCCTTACTTAACCATTTGTGTAAGCAGAAATATTGTTGTGCTGAGTTCTAAGAACATAGAGTTCAAGTTAAATGTTGTTGTGCTGAGTTCTAAGAACAGAGTTCAAGTTAAATGTTGTTGTGCTGAGTTCTAAGAACAGACAGTACAAGTTAAGTGTGCACCCAGACAGACAGGAACTTGGAGCCTAATAAGATTTTGTCTTTTAATTTAGATTTTATTATGCTGGCGGCTAATCACACAATTTTAACATAGTTTGAAAGGGACAGGATTCAGGAATAGGCTACTAAGATATAGCTGGGAAGGAATATGTGAAAAATCATGAAGATTGGGCACTTCTGGATAAGCTTTTGATTTTTGGCAGGGTGTTAGGTATAGACCTAAGGTTTTCAAAAATCCATGGATACAAGTTGAGGTGGCCCCCCTACTGACAGTTATCCATAAAATCCAAAATGGCCCCCGCCGAAAAGAGAAAAGGTTATATCTCAGCTTCCTTTAGTCTTAAATTGTTGTATAATGTATTTTCTCTACTTTGTTTGATACAAGGAATCCAATTTTGATATGTTCTCATTTTAAGTCAATTTAAATCTAGTATCATAGTCATATTTAGCTCATAAACTCTCAATATCTCTGAAAAAGTCACATTAAAATACTCAGGTCCCTAGACCCATATTTTACCTCCAAGGTATGCTTTTCTTTGTTGATTGGACAGATCATTATCACTATAGTGTCAAAAATCACATGTTGTGACCAAAAAGACCATTGTTGAGGCCTTAAATAAACACAAATTCAGAACTATGCCACAGTGAAAAGTTACAGTATATTAGGCTTTTCACCATGTTAAGGCATAATATTATATTTTAGTCAAATAACACAAAAAAACAATTCATACTTAAACCATAGACTTTCTAATGAGGAGACACAGCACTAAAAAAATCCTCCATAGAAATGCATGAGCTTAGTTTGTAACGGCAATATGGCAGTTGTCTATGCAAATCACACCCCTTCCGCGGCAAAATGTTGACATGTGAATACATTGAGCCAATCATGTGGTGTGTTGTGAAGACATTGTGCCAATCATGTGTTGTGATCTCACCGCTGGAGCAAGATTGGTGTCGTGAAGCCTTGGGCACGCACATTTCTGCCGAAATGGATGCTCGATGAGTGCCCAAAAAGCGTTGCAATATGGCCGCCGAGTGGAGGGACTTGCCTAAAAGGACTTTGCTTAAACATCATGTATTTATTCGAAGATTTTTGGTTTCACTCTTCATCATTATTAGTACAGCCTCCCTCACACTTGCACATTGTGGTACAGCAAAGTCCAGCTCGGTGGCACTTCCAGTTGCCCATACAGGCAACCACACAGCCACAGTTGAGGAGGAGTGAGCATCCCTTGCTGGCATCTTCCAGATCTGTCCAATATGGCACCCAGACTTTGGTTCTGTCATTCCATTCCCAACCCCACTCACTGGGGTCTGGAATCTCTGGAGTTTTGGAGAGGACTCCGTCAGACCCGTCAACCTGACTCCGCCAGATGGATTGCTTCGCATTTGCTCCGCATATCCATCTGGGAGATCTGCATGAAGACGAACACGCCTAGTATGTCACTTCCTCCTCAGCACGCCTATATTATGTCACTTCCTCCTCAGCACACCCATATTATGTCAAGTCACTTTTATTTATTCACCAAGTGTTTTCCAGTTGAGGTTCATAAAGAATCAACAAGAACAAAATTACAGATTTTAAAGAAACTTTTAAACTTTTAAAAAAACGGCAATAAAACTGAACAGACACAGATCCTGACATGGCACCACACCAAAATGATAAATGATACATACCTACTCAGTTTAACACTACAGACACACTATCTAACTCTGTTTTGAGTGCTCTTGCGACTGACAGGATGACATTTAGAGAAGATCCTCCTAATGTTAATTGAATCCATTTACTCCACAGTGATACCTGCCCTTCAGGTAAAACAGTGACCCTGCGCTGTATTGGTGAGTTTGGATTTTACTTTTATGCTCCTCAATCTATACCAATGTGCAGGTAGATTTGGGTGGGACGCACAAAGACAGATCAAAAGGGAGTAGGGAACAGATAAAGGAAAGTCTGTGACATTACAAAACATTTCAACTCCACTGATATTTTTCTCTGTTGCTAGAGAGCTATACCTTAATCAGGCAACACCTGACACTCTCAAGGTCGTCCCTCTGAAGGTCACACTCAATGTGCAACACCATTTCTTTCTTTCTTTCTTTCTTTCTTTCTTTCTTTCTTTCTTTCTTTCTTTCTTTCTTTCTTTCTTTCTTTCTTTCTTTCTATCCTTCCTTCTGGTTATTTAGAGGGGCAGCCGTGGCTTACTGGTTAGCGCTTCGGACTTGTAACTGGAGGGTTGCCGGTTCGAACCCCGACCAGTAAGCCCGGCTGAAGTGCCCTTGAGCAAGGCACCTAACCCCTCACTGCTCCCCGAGCGCCGCTGTTGTTGCAGGCAGCTCACTGCGCCGGGATTAGTGTGTGCTTCACCTCACTGTGTGTTCACTGTGTGCTGAGTGTGTTTCACTAATTCACGGTTTGGGATAAATGCAGAGACCAAATTTCCCTCACATGATCAAAAGAGTATATGAAGGGTTCAGATGCAAAAGCCACCTATGTCCAAACTGAGATAGAAGATGGTGAGTAAATGCTCTACTCACATAGTATACGTTAATCAAATAATTTAACTTCAAAACCCACTAAATAACACTCTCTTCCTGGTCTGAAATATCGATTTCTATGCAAAAACCTATAGGAACCGGATTTCAAATGCTCATTTAAAAGAAATGTGGTCAGACGGATTTAGAGGGTTTTGCACTCTGAACTCTTCATATATACTTATACTTATACTTATACTTATACTTATTTCTCTGTTCTTTTACCCATACCCCCCCCCCCTTTCTCCTCCTCTGCCTGTTCAGCATGTGGCTCCAAACCCTCCCTCAGCAGTGATCGGGTGGTGGGTGGCCAGGAGGCGGCCGCCGGGGCATGGCCATGGCAGGTGATGCTGATGGACAACGTGACCTCCACCGCCTGCGGCGGCGCCATCATCGCCCCCTACTGGATACTCACAGCAGCACAGTGTGCCCAGAGGTGGGGACGTGCAGTGCACACAGAGTACAGAATCAGATCTCACTTACTCAAGCTAGTGTACACAAAGTGGGTCTGTTAGATAGATAGATAGATACTTTATTGATCCCCAAGGGGAAATTCAAGACATTTTTGCAGATGCTTTTGTGCTTTTCCTGATACTTGTCATGCTCTTAGACCAGATCTGACCAATATGTTTCACGCATTCTTTAACTACAGCTTCTTTTTTCCAAGAGTTTTGTAATGTAACAATTACCTTGTGTGCGTGCGTGCGTGTGTGTGTGCCAGGAGCCTTGACCCCTCCTCCTGGAGAGTGTATGACCGGATCCATGGGAGGATGGATTATATGTTCCTCCCGTTTAAAACAGTGGCGCACGTCGTCACCTTTCCAGACTACGACAGCAAGACCCACAACAATGACATCTCACTGATGAAACTCCACGATCCCTTCCAGATATCTGGTACAGAAGAAATAAAAAAAAATACATCAGAAATATATTTGAATGCCCATCTATCACAATGTATGCGTTTCTAACTAATAGAAATGATTACAAATGCTTAAGATGACCTTTAGAAGTACCTTTGACTCATAATGTAGAATGGAGCCTATATTTCATTATTGTCATAAAAGAAATATCAAAATGAAGAAAGAGATGATAAGAAATGCTCCACCAAGCACTAGCCTTATGTGTGCTGTAGGTGTTGAAACAACCCCAGTGGCCTGTCTAGCTGGACATAAGTCCCTCTCCCTCCCATCCTTATGACCCTGTATGAGCACGTTTCAAGTTAATTTGTCACATACTCAATTATACAGGTATAACCAGACTAAACTTATAATAACCCACATAGGCAATACTCACATAAGCCACATAAATACATAAATAAATACAGCTATGTAGTGTCCTGTGTGTGTGTGTGTATTCTGTGTTTTTTGAGATGATGTGAAACGAAGGCTGAGGTAACAGGTCTTGTTTTCCTATCCTGGATGGCGCAGATTCCTTGAGACCAATCTGCCTGCCGAATGTGGATATGGAATTTACTCCACCTCAGCCCAGCTGGATTGTGGGATTTGGGAGGACCTCGGAAGGCGGTAGGGAGCTCACACAGACACTTTTCATGTTCTCAGTTAGGATCATTTTGCATCGTATTCTCCAAATGTCCAGTCTTATCCTGCAGCACAAGTAAAAACAGCAAGTGTAAGAACATGCGCTAACGCTTTACTTGAAAGTATCTACATAAGAGTGTCATGACACTGCCATAACACTAAAGCTAACCCTATCTTGTCATGACAAAAACCGAATGACACTTAATAACAGAAGCGTTATGTCAAAAATGTTTATGACTTGTTTATAATGTTTATGACATGTTAATGACAGTCTCATGTCACTCTTATGTAGATACCTTCAAGTAAAGTGTAACCAAACATACATATACATTATGTGATACACACGTGCACATCTGGCCTGTAAACAGCCCCCCCTGTCTGCTATCTGCTGCAGGTGCAGCGGCGTCAAAGCTGATGGAGGCCCAGGTGTCTCTGATCAGCAGGGCGAAGTGCAACAGCCCGGAAGTGTACGACGGCAAGATATCCGACAGCATGATCTGTGCAGGGAATCTGCAGGGAGGAGTCGACCGCTGTGAGGTGTGTGTGTGTGTGTGTGTGTGTGTGTGTGTGTGTGTGTGTGTGAAAGAGAGAGCGAGAGAGAGAGAGAGAGAGAGAGAGAGAGAGAGAGAGAGAGAGAGAGACAGATAGAGAGAGAGCGAGAGAAAGAGAAACAGAGAGATAGACAGACAGTATGTGTGTGTGTGTGTGTGTTTGTGTGAGTGTGAGTGTGTGAGAAAGAGAGAGACGGATAGAGTGAGAGAAAGAGAAACAGAGAGATAGATAGACAGAGAAAGAGAGAGAGTGTGTGTGTGTGTGTGTGTGTGTGTGTGTGTGTGTGTGTGTGTGTGTGTGTGTGTGTGTGTGCATGTATGTGGTATGCTTTGTGTGTGTTTGACAGAGAGAGTACTTGCATTTTTCAGATACAGTAAGTGCGTGAATGTGTATTTGTGAGCCTCAAGTCTGAACACTAGTGATGGCAACGAGCTGAAACATTCACTCCTGGGTCTGTAGTTTTTAACAGACAGAAACATAATTTCACCGAATGAATTTTCATTTATTTAGAGTGCAGAACAAACCGTAAGCTTTTCACCTCAACTGTGCTGAATGTGAACAGACATGAGCTACAGACAGGACCACCCCCCACCCCCACCCCACCCAGTCCAGAGCACAATAGTCCTGTCTCCTTATCCAGCCTCCCCTCACCCAGTCCAGAGCACAATAGTCATCCAATAGTCCACAATAGTCCTCTCTCCTTATCCAACCAGACACATTACCATTTACATTTAAATTTACGCTTTTATCCCAAAGCAACTGACAAAAAAGGGAAAACATCAGGGTACAGTAGGACTAGGACAAAGTGCAGCAATACTACTATAGTATAATTATGTAGTTATAATGATATAATACTATAGAATAGAAGTCAAGGGAGGAAGAAGGGATAGTCAGGATAGAGAAGAGGCTCTTGGTTGGTATGGTTATGGGTATGGAGGAGAGGTTTTGGTAAGTTATGGTAGGAGGAGGGGTTTTGGTAAGTTATGGTAATGGTTATGGGTATGGAGGAGAGGTTTTTGTAAGTTATGGTTATGGAGGAGGGTCTTGGTAAGGTATGGTTATGGTAATGGTATTTAGCAGACAATTTTGTCCAAAGCGACTTACAAAATGAAACAGTCCAATAAGTGCTAGATTAAGCATGTCCATTTGTTAGTGGTGCTGAGAGAGTTGGGTTGTGAAGATAGAGAGGGAGCAGCTAGTCCTCTGGCATGAGCACACCATGTCTTAGAAACAACTGTCCCATGTGTACGAGGGGTGTGTGAGTGTGTGTGAGTGAGCCTCTGCCTTTATGCTTTTAGAATATGACTCAGCATGGCTCCACAAAGGCATCGGAAGATCAAACAGTTCTCAGGCTTTGATGTTCCACATGGGTTTATATGAAAGGGGCTGGAACTTGGAGATGAACAACAAGGAGAGAGAGAGAGAGAGAGAGAGAGAGAGAGAGAGAGAGAGAGAGAGAGAGAGAGAGAGAGAGAGGGGGGGGGGGGGGGGGGGTACAACCCACACACTGAATTCTATGTGTGTGTTTATGCAAACACACCGTGGAACCGCACAAAGAAGCCATATGTTACCACTCTGGACTTGTAACCGGAGGGTTGCCGGTTCGAGCCCCGACCAGTGGGCCGCGGCTGAAGTGCCCTTGAGCAAGGCACCTAACCCCTCACTGCTCCCCGAGCGCCGCCGTTGAAGCAGGCAGCTCACTGCGCTGGGATTAGTGTGTGCTTCACCTCACTGTGTGTTCACTGTGTGCTGTTTGTGTTTCACTAATTCACCAATTGGGTTAAAATGCAGAGACCAAATTTCCCTCACGGGATCAAAAAAGTATATATACTATACTATACTATATGTTTGTCTAAGTTAGGACAGTACACTTGCTTGCACTGCACACAAAGGGGTGGCGGCTGTAGTCACTTCACCAGCAGAAAGAGAAAGTGAGTGAGAGATTAAGTGAGTGAGTGAGAGAGTAAGAGGTGGAGTGAGTGAGTGAGTGAGTGAGTGAGTGAGTGAGAAATAGAGAGTGAGTGAGTGAGTGATAGAGTGAGTGATGAAGTGAGTGAGTGAGAGAGTAAGAGGTGAAGTGAGTGAGTGAGAGATAGAGAGTGAGTGAGTGATGACGAGTGAGTGAGTGAGAGAGTAAGTGAGTGAGTGAGAGATGACATGAGTGAGTGAGTGATGAAGTGAGTGAGTGAGTGTGACAGAATAAGAATAAAAGAGAATCGGTCATGCATGTAGTTCGAGAGAGACTCTCTGAACTGTACTTGTCAAAAGTTTCACTCACAACCACTCCCCCCCCCCCCTTCTTAAGAAAACACTCTCTCTGATATTTCTCTCTGTTGCACTGTGAGAGTTTGCAGACAGCATGTTCACAGCTTCATATTATGCCTACCTCATCTCAACACCCTTGTGAACATACTGAACATTAAGCACACTTAGCTCTGCTCTGGGGGGGACACAGGAGCATGTGGCAAGGTTGCTATAGATTGATATTAAAAAGGACATCTAGAAGGACCCCTGATGTCAGATAAGGGCTTTGTATGGTGTCTACATACTGTTTTTGTCAGTACACTTAATATTGCTCCAGGGTGACACAAGGTGTGTGTGTGTGTGTGTGTGTGTGTGTGTGTGTGTGTGTTACATGCTGATTTTGTAAGTCCACTTGATTATGCCCCAGGGTGATGAAGGAGGGCCTCTGGTGACTGAGAAGGACTCTCTTTGGTGGTTGGTGGGAGTTACCAGCTGGGGGCAGGGCTGTGGTCGTGTAAACAAGCCAGGTGTCTATGGCAACGTGGCCTACTTCCTGGACTGGATCTATGCTGAGATGAAGGTAAAGCTCACACAGTCGCTTGCACACTGATGACATGGCTGCCATTTTGTCCTACAGGCAGGCCACACCAATTTTTTTTGAACGAACGCGCTGCTATCATGTCAGTTCCATTGATTACAGTGGAAGCTAATTGTTGCAGCATTCGCTTCGTGAATGAAACGCTTCAGTTACGTGCCTGGTGCAGCCTGCCTGTTGGGCCCTCTTAAAAGATTCCACAAGGCTTGAACTGGGGCCTCACTCTCTCTCTCGCTGGTTTTGTTTTGCAGTCACCCTGGGGCGGCTGAAAAAACTACTTACATGGACAACACAGAGATCCTTATTTATTGATATGTAAGATAAAGTATGTATGTAAATGGTTTGTTTCTGTTTTATTTGCCTGTAGCCTGTAGGTCACTTCACAGTTCGACAACATTTAGATTTACATTCTGATAACCATTATTTGAATCTTTTGAATAATTGTAGTACATTTTGGTCTCTGCATTTTATCCCAATCCATGAATTAGTGAAACACACACAGCACACAGTGTACAGAAGCACACACTAATCCCGGCGCAGTAAGCTGCCTGCAACAACAGCGGCGCTCGGGGAGCAGTGAGGGGTTAGGTGTCTTGCTCAAGGGGGGACACAGGAGCATAGCACTTCAGCCGTGCCTACTGGTCGGGGTTCGAACCGGCAACCCTCCGGTTACAGGTCCGAAGTGCTAACCAGTAGGCCACGGCTGCCCAAAGAGCACTGCGTTGGCCGGGAATCGAACCCGGGTCAACTGCTTGGAAGGCAGCTATGCTAACCACTATACCACCAACGCCACTAATACACAGAATATTCATAGAAACTATATGAACTACTGTAAAGCTCACATAGAATGTTTTTAGAAATATGTTTGGTGATGTAAAAATGACATAGGAAAGGAAGTAGCTAGCTTAACTAAATGGATATAAAAAATCATACTTACGTGGTAGTATTTTTTTTGCAAAGGCACTAACAGCGCTTTGCCACTAGATGTCACACAAAGACAGTTTGATTCTGGTTCGATTTTAGATATAATTTCAACCAATGCAATGCATATAGTCAAATCATACACAAAAAAGCAAGGGTTTCGCAGGAAGATTGTTCAAAGGTTGAATCAAATATTTATTTGATTTAATATATACATTTCTGCTAAATGGCAATGGCACTGCTTTGATATAAATATTTTGGAGATTTCAAGATTGTGCCATAAAAGCATATTGCATGCAGGAAAATAAATGTTGTACAAATCTTTGATATGTTTTCTATTTTATAACAGTACTTTTCAGTTATGTGGTCACACAAGTTCCTATGTATCCTATGTTGGTTGTAAAGTCTCTTTTTGAACTTCCTCGACACCAAAACTAAAGGAAGTACTACACAGTTGAAAACTTAAACCACAAAATAACTTCATACAACAGCTCCTTTGGCAAATGATTAAATACGAAAAATACAATCACAATTTGTTTACGATTATGTGTCGACATACATTTCAGTACAATCACAGAAATATATTTACACAATCAAATGTTTGGCACATCAACACTAACAGTGCATTTGATAAATGAACTGCATAAGAGACAGTGTGTGCAGTAGATTTCATGAACGATTACATACACATTGTTCTGTGCGACAGGCATGTTAAGGACATAAAATAAACAAACGAACAAAACCAAAACAAACAAATAATAACTATCTACTCCAGGGTGTTCTCAACTGACTGTGACCCAGGGACCACCATTCTGACTAAGGAATGAAGTGGAGGACCACCACTGAATAGAGATTCCCAGTGAAACTAGATTATTTACTGCATGATCAGGCCAATGCCTTCACAGACCACCAGGGGGCCGCAGACCCCAATGTGAGAATCCCTGGTCTACTCTAAACCAATGTGTGTTGAACTGAAATCTGCATATATATATATATAAAAAAATGTGCAGATGTTGCATTTCCTTCATTTAATCTCACAATTCCTTAATTTCCTTCATTTAATCTCAAAAACATCTATGGTCAAGATAGGAACAAGATTAAAGATGACTACTACAGGGACAAGTAAAAACGCTACCTTCATCATACCTATAAATGTACCCTGTGGGTATATACACCACACACGCACAAACACATACACACACAGATAACTGACTCACAACGACATCCCCTTCAAAGAGACAACAGCACAGTGCTTAGTGTGTACTCCAAAGCCTTCTTTCCAAAGTCATGCTCTTCTTTCAAAAACAAACCACCAAACCAAAATCCGATCTATTTTCACAGTGTGCAGTTGAAGAAAAGATTCAGACATAAGAGTTGAGGCTAGAGCTCCTCCTCCTCTCCCATTGAGCTCTGCACAGCAGAGAGGAACCCAAAGGAATCTCCCCAGCAAGCCCGGCCTGCCCCACACCCGTTACTGATATATACTGAGCAGAGGACTCTGGGTAATGTATCCCATAAGCCCTTGCACAGTTGTTGGGGGGTGGGGTGGGGTGCGTAGGAGAGGGGGATGAGGAGGGTTGGGAATCACAAACAACTGCTTAGTGGGCAAACAGGCGTAACAATGCCAGCACTCGCACCCCCCCCCCCCTCGTCTGGATTACTTCCAGAGGGGTAGGCATTAGGAGCGCCTGCATCTGTTCACACAGATGTGCACCGTGCTGGTGTCGTACGGCAGGCCTCGCGCTTGATTTACACACAACCAACTGGAGCAGGCTGTTCTCCAGCTACAAACAAACACACACACACACTGATCTGATCGCGAGTAACAGCAGCCACTTGCGCTCTCTTTCTCTCTCTCTCCCTCCCTCCTTCATATGCCCAATTCTTTTCTTTTCCTTCCCTCTCCCCGAGTCCCCCTCTTCCGTCCAGAACTGCCGCGTCCCCCTCTCAGCCGAACGCTCAACTTGGGCACACATGGTGGGAAAAAGATTGTGATGTCCTGGACTCTGGCCTAGTCCTGCACAAGATTAGGATCATTTCATATTTACACTGTGAAGGAGAACTCCCATAGTATTCTGGGTATTAAGCAGAAGGAAGAGGGCCTTTCTCTCTCTCTCTCACACGCGCACACACACACACACACACACACACACCTAGAGGTGTACTTTACCCAGACACTTTCTCAGAAGACTGGAAGAGCCTGAGTTGTTGACTGCCAACAGGTGCCTTCAAAAAGATTTGCAGCAGCAGCAGCAAGGCAAAAAAAAGACTTTAAAATAGTTCCATTGGATCAGATCTGCACTCAATCTGGCTACTAGGTGTAATGGTTGCACATGCATGGAGTTGCGTTACTGCGTGTTAACTGTGTCACTTCCCAACTAAGGCTGCAGCGTGACCAGCCTACACAGAGAGCTGTTGGTCAAGTCTGATGTGTCAAGCTGAGGCAAAGCAGAGTGGTGCTCCGGCCTCTACAGGAAGGGCCCTTATATGAATGAGACGCAATTGGACACAACATCCATACCAGACACATAGCGCAAGTCCTTCATATCAGAGCTCAGGTCAACTCTGGAAACAGACCCCTGAGGCGCATCTGGCTGTGATCCGGCTGTGATCCGGCTCGGTCTCCGCAGTAGAACTTAAGCAGGGGAGACATGGGACACTGAAACATGACCCCAGTTGAAGCTGCTCAGCTGAAGGCAGAATCAGTCTTTTGCGTCTCTTTAAAAGGTGCATGAAGTCCCTAGTAGAAAAGCTGACAGTGTGCCAACCAAACCGATTTCGAGGCTGATCTCAGTTTCTAATCATGTGTAGGAAAATGTGTGGGCTTTGCAGGTACTGAGAAGTTTCAAATACTATTCATTTCTCGTAGAATCACTTCTTAACAATGATCCACTTTAGCCTCTGACCACAGTGCGTCCTTTATTTTAGCGTATTTCCTATTATTTAGTGCTGCATTTGTCCTGGCTGAAATGGAACAAAGCGAGTTGATATTGTGGCTTTTGTGAAATTGAAATTGAAAGATTTAACTCCTTAATATAGTAGAGTGAATGAAGCAGAGAAGAATAGAGCAGAATAAGAGTTGAACCTACATGTGAAACAACAGAGTGAGTATGAGAATAGGGGAATATAGTCCTGATTGGCTTTTCCACTCTTCTCCCAGTTTACTCACTCACACACACACACACACACACACACACACACACACACACACACACATTTGATCATCACTCTACTCCAGTGTCTTCCCTCTTGGTCAGGATGCGTCATTTGATGCGGTGACGTACAAGCGAGGACTCGTCTGTGATCTCGCTGCCCCGGCCTCGGCGTCGGCACGGCAACATCAGCAGCAGCACCAGGACGAGCAGCACCAGGGCGCAGAGCCCCATCAGTGTGTACGCCAGCACCCACAGCAGCGGCTCACGCAGCAACGAGCGGGACACGCAGTCCGACGACACCGTCTCCGCCAGGAAGGGCCCCGCGATCTCCGCCAACGGCTGCCCAGCTAGCTCTGAGGGGAGGGAAGAGGGGTCAACATGAAGTTTTGTTTAGATAGCACGTGGACATACACAGTGGTCATTCAATGTGGAATTGTATGCATAGGACACTCAAATCAAGCTTAAACACTTTAACAACGACAAAGCAGCATAGCAGAGAAGGACAGACAGAGAAGAAGATAAGAGAGATGGACAGATGAAAAGAGAAGAGAGACAGAGAAGAAGAGAGAAGAGACAGACGGAAGAAGAGACAGACAGAAGAGAAGAGAGACGGACAGAGGGACAGATGAAAAGAGAAGAGACAGTGAAGAAGAGAGACAGAAAAAGAGACTGACAGAGAAGAGAGATGGACAGAAGGACAGAAGAGAGTAGAGACAGAGAAGAAAAGAGACAGACAGAGAAGGAGTGAAGAGAGATGGACAGAAAGAGAGGAGAGAGAAATGAGACAAGATGAAACCGTGATAGAAGGCAAGACAGGAAAAGGAGAGGTGAGAAAAACACAGCAAAAGTGCAGGGAGGAGGAGAGGAGAGGAGAGGAGAGGAGGAGACTGGGCTACTGTGTGAGAGGAGGCGGGGCAGGAGAAAAACGGACCAGTTGAGTCCACTGACAGATCAGTCTGAGCTCAAGTACTGTGTGCATATTAGAAAACAAAGTATTTGTCCAAAGTCTGTACTGTAAAAGCTGCTGACGCCGCGTCTTCCTTCTTGTCTGACTTGACCCCCTTACAAGTTGTGCTGACAGAACTGGCTGGGTGGCTCTGGGAAATCTGCCCTCTCCTTCAGCAGTGTCAGATGGCCTCCTGATGACCGGTCCTGCTGCAGTGAACACCCTGCTTCTGTTTAACATTAATACTAATGCTGCCCAAAATAGACGCTAGCTCCCTACAGGCCAGCCGATACGGTATCGGCTACGATACGGTACCGAAATGCTTTAGGGAACTAAAGGTGATGGTAAACATGGCAACGTCTTGAGCAAGATACTTCCCTATGGCATTAGACAGCATATTTTTTATCTAGAAATCTTGAATCACCAGTAGGCAACTTTTGATGATAATCCAGTCAGAACATACGGGATTCTGTGATGTTAGTGCCCCAGGCAAAAAAAGTTCACTGCTTAGAAAGTTGGCCCGTGTGTCATCACCTTAAGGGTGTAGGGAACAGAGACTTCTATCGGCGACTCTTTGAGAAACAGGTGTTGTCATAAAAAAACCCCGACATTTCCCACTTGAGTGCATGGACAGGGACACCAGACTGACCAACCCGACCTCCTCTCGTCCGGCTCACCTGCACATGTGCTGACCGCGAAGCCCACTCTCTTCTGGGCGCGGTCGAAGGCCACGTAGAACCCCTCCATCACCGTGGCGCCGATGACCAGGCCGTTGACCGACGACGAGATGCCGAATCGGAAGCAGTCTAGTGTGCCGTCCACATCTGTGATTGGCTGAATGTACAGCTGCAGAGAGCCAATGAAAGTGCAGCATTACTGACAGGTTAAAAACTGTGTGAGACACTTTTTTGTGTTACAAATATGAACTATAAACAGCACAACGAACTTGTGGTCAAAATATAGTAGTAATAATGTTCACAGAAAGGATTAAAATAATGGTCTTGAGATGAATACTGAATGAGACTTTGCTCCATGCAATGTATAAGTATATATACTCTTTTCATCCCGTGAGGGAATTTGGTCTCTGCATTTATCCCACACACTCAGCACACAGTGAGCACACACTAATCCCGGCACAGTGAGCTGCCTGCAACAGCGGTGCTCGGGGAGCAGTGAGGGGTTAGATGCCTTGCTCAAAGGCACTTCAGCCGTGCCTACTGGTCAGGGTTCGAACCGGCAACCCTCCGGTTACAAGTCCGAAGCGCTCAGTAGGCCACGGCTGCCCCCCAAAGAACCGTGGAGATGCCGGGGGGATGCAATGTGAGGCACTTAGAGATATCAACAGGTAGAACAAACTTCAACTCCCAAGATAAGACAGAGAGACACATGGAACAGAGTAGAACCGGAAAAACGACTCATTCTGCAGCATTCTGAAGAGCTGTGTAATAAGGTTCCCTTTTGACACACTACACGAGGGGAACCAGGAACAACGCTGGAGATAACAGACTTATCAGTGGTGTGGCACTATGAGGAAACACTGTCCACAATCAAGCTCAACTTCACAACAGACAGCTAATCACAAACCAGTTTGACTGGTGTGATACAGCAAGTATGAATGTCATGAGTGGCTGACTCACTTCATTGTGTGTGTGTGTGTGTTGTATACCCATCCTGACTGTAAAGTAAAGTAAGGCAAATACTAGTTCAAAGCACTTCAACGAAACCAAACGTAATCCCCTTGTTCTGTAGCTTTCATGACACTGACTGGCTGACTCACTTATGAGTGTGTGTGTGTGTGTGTGTGTAGAGCTGTTCTGTTGGTTTTGATGACACTGACTGTTCAATCCCACTCACTTTACTTTCACTGTATTGCTGGTTGACATGCATAGTATAGTGTGTATAACAGATATACACATAGATGTGTGTGTTCTTGTCAGAGTTCATGTGTGTGTTTGTTACTGTGTGTGTGTGTGTGTGTGTGTGTGTGTGTCTGTGTCTGTCTATGTAGCCCACCTGAGGGAGGATGGTGATTCTGAAGGACTGGCTGGTGTTGGTTCCACGCAGGTAGATGGAGATCTTTGGAAAGAACCTCCATGGAGACTCTCCCACTGCCCAGCACGCCACCTTAGTGCCCGCCCAGAACCCTGACGCCGAATCCTGGATCTGTACACATGAGGGGGCAGTAGAGGCAGAAGCCGATTACAACCACTAGCCAGGGAACTACACAAGGGAACCATTGCCAACTAAACTACCCAATGTTATCAAAACCACTAGCCAGGGAACTACACAAGGGAACCATTGCCAACTAAACCACCCAATGTTAACAGAACTGACATTAGTAGGTTCAATTTCAGACAATCCCGCCTTAATCTACCAAATATCTTCAACTTCAGTATTATTGTTCACTTGCATTCTTAGAAATATACATATTATTACAGTGCATGCAAATGCACTGTATTGTTATTCCTTAGACTTCTTCCGACATATTATTACAGTGCATGCAAATGCACTGTATTGTTATTCCACGGGCTTCTTCCGACATATTATTATTCTTCCAGGCCCTAATTTGGCTTGAACCGCTTATCGTAGAAACTTGGTTCAAACTTCGACACGTAGCTCTTGCTGCAAATTTCCGTTCTATGACTTTTCATATTTCTACGACTTTTACTTTTTGAGATATTAAATACAAACTAGGGCTGTCAAAATAACTGATTAATTTCGATTAATTAATTTCAGAAAAAATAACTGATTAAAAAAATTAGTGCAGATTAATCGATTCCGTATGACCTTTGACCCCGAGCCGTTCTAGTCAGTAAAAATTAGACTGTAAACTGAAGGAGAGAGAAGAAAACGTGCTGCCTGGATCATTGATTGGAACATTTACTTTTAAAAAACGGCCTGATGGTGTTGATAAAAAACAAAGTGTTGAAAATAAAGTCCTCTGCAATGTCTGCAGCAAGGAATTTGCATATCATCGGAGTTCATCAACTCTATAGTCGCACATCAATGCAAAGAAATAAGTGTTGACATTGAGGGGAGTGTTCATTTATTTTCATTGTGTCCCCAAGGTCTGTGGCCTGAAATGCCTTGTATGTGGAAAAAAAACTTCTTCCCGAAGCACTTTATTTTGAATTTATTTGAATTTGAAGCACTTTGAATTTATTTCCTCAGCATATTAGGTCATATCATAGATTATTATGGCAATTATTTGAACAGTGAAAATAATAATAAAAGAGTTTTTGAACTTTAATGTTACTAATGCTGATTATTCAATGATTCATTTGAATTTAAATATTTAAAATACTTTCACAGCAAAAATTATATATGAGATTAATTTAGATTAATTAATCAGAGTATGTAATTAATTAGATTATTTTTTTTTAAACGATTGACAGCCCTAATAAAAACTAAACTTTAAAATTCTCCATAGACTTAACATGGCTTTATGACATCATAATAGGCTATTGAGGAAATAGAATGCAATCAACTGCAGCTGTGCTCTCTCACTGACTGCCTGCAGCAACTTCAATGGAACCTCTTCTCTGTGTCCCTCTCCATTCAACTGAATAGCTCACTTCTCATCCCAACTTTCTTTCACTTCTTTTTCTTCACTTTCCCTCATTTTCTCTATTTCTCCAAATTTTAATAACTTTTAACTATTTTTACTTTTTTTTACTATTTACACTTTTTTAGCATAGCAACCACTATAATGACTAGAGATCCACCGATTGCAATTTTTGGGCCGGTTCCGATTTCCGATTTTTCATAGAGTTTCACCTGCCGATACCGATTTTAACCGATTCCGATTTCATTTCTTGTAACCATTTTACAGCACACACAAATAGTTATTTTCTATCTTTTCTTTAATAGAACATGTTAATATAGAAATGTAATCAACTTATCAATAATGAAATGGCTGTTAAAAACATTGAACCGGTAATTAGACAGATTCTTCTTCAAGTCTAACTTTAGCTGCAGTATCAAACTATAATGCCAGTGTAATTATAATGCCATATGCTATAATGCTATAATGCCAACTACAGTGTGGGACATTCATTTCACAGACTACTAATATAAATGCACTGTTATGGAACATCCATTTTTTTCTTCTCACATCCAATATCCAACTAAAGATATAAGAACAATTTTCATGATACATTTGAACATGCTACCATGGAACATCTTTTCATATGCATTGATGAAGTTATGGGAGAGCGAGGGAAAAGTGGGAGTAAGCTATCACGCAAACACAGGGGAGGAGAAGTGCTAATAGCGATTAGGTGCTCCACCATATATGAAAACAGCGCAGGTCTGTTTTGCGCTGAAAAACTTAAATCCAAATTCCGGTTAAATGGATCAATTAGGCTATAGTAACTTTCAGAGACAGCTGAAAGTTAGTAGCCCTAGTCTACATGCAGTAAATAGTTCTAGTATTTTTTTTTTTTTTTAAGTAGAACTACTAGGGCTACTGTATGTCGCTGCTTGTTGACATATTATTATCATGTAGCCTATGATCGCTAAACTTTGATTCTTTTTAATGTCGCAATCAGTTATCTCCGTTCAGCTGCGCTTGTGGTTCATCTGTGGGCACACAATTAGCGGCAGGGATGGGCGGTGATGAGCGATGTTTACGTAGCCTATGAAGTGACAGCTTAGTACTGTAAATTCCACGCAATATGGCAAAGCACAGCGTTCGCTGCATAGAAAAACTCAATAGCCTATTAGCGCTTTCTGTGTAGCCCTACGTCCAGCCCTGAGTGTTGGCCTGGATGCGAGCTTCTTTAAACTATGCAAACTCAGCTGGGTGTTGTTACAATTGCGGTGCGCGAGTGCATTTGACCGGCATAAAATCGGCATGTCTCAGACTGACTGGCTGGTCATGGCCGATCACGTGAAAATCGGCCAATTCCGGTCACCAGCCGATCTATCGGTGCATCTCTAATAATGACCCTAGCAACAGCCTAGCAACCACCTTAAATACCCTAGCAACAACCTAGCAACCACTTTTATAGCATAGCAACCACTATCATTATCCTAGCAACAGCCTAGCAACCACTTTTATAGCATAGCAACCACTATAAGTACCTTAGCAACAGCCTAGCAACCATCTTAATTACCCTAGCAACAACCTAGCAACCATCTAGCAACCACTTTTATAGCATAGCAACCACTATAATTACCCTAGCAACCAACCCAGCAACAACTTTGCATGCACTGTATAAATGCTTTTCTAGTTGACATATTGGGCTTATATTATGTGAGTGCAACACGTCCATTCCAACAGTCATCTGACAGCGCAAAAGCAAGTAAACAGGTTCACCTTCAATACTCCATGGTAACCATGGTAACAATGCCACATTTGAATGAAGGCACGAGAACAAGGAACGAGGAAGTATTCTTAAGTATCAGATTACACCTCATTCCATCAAGTGCACAAGTTATGAAGGTGAACATTGTTTGATTTCCTCCATGGGTATGTGCCTGTCTATTTGGTAGAGGACTGATACTGGACAATTCAATAACACAATAAATATTGTGTTGTCATAATCAGTGACTGACTGTTTGATAATGTAGCTTTTCAAATTAGTCCATCTCACTCAAGTCATAACATTACATATACATTACATTACATTTGGCTGACGCATTTTTAACCAAAGCGACTAACAACATGGTAAACAGTTTACGTTTTAAAGCAATTCTCAACAATTTTAGGACAATTTAAAAACGGTAGAGTACAGTAAGAATAAGTGCATCAGTGAGTACTGTTTTTAACAGTTACGTGTCAGTTCAAGACGGCTGGTAAGTGCTAGGATCAGCAAGACATATTATGCACATAGTCATGACAATAACTGATGGCAGATGCATGACACCGAAAAATAATCAGAAAAATAATCTGTCCAAAATATCATGAAATGTGAAATCCACATCTGCAATGGCAAGGTTATGGTGATGTAAGTGTTAGTATTGCGGCGCCCTAAAGAAGCGTCTGTACCAGAGAAGTCTGGGAGATGGCGTCCACCACGGCGTTGAACACGTTGACGGGCAGTCTGAGGAGCGTGGTGCCGCTGTCCACGATGGCCTTGTCCGAGTTATACTGGACACAGGAAGGAAGAGAGAGGAAACATTAGTCACTCGCTCGCTGGTCTGGGCAGGTGTCAACACAGGAAGCACAAGATTCTGAGTTTAGAGAAATTAATTAAAGAGCCACATTTGAAATAACCGCACAAAACAGCCACAATACAGCCAGCCTTTGATGTCATGGCCATAGCTGACTGTTCATGACTCATTTTAGAAGCACTGGGAGACCCGCTGGTCACCACACTGCAAAAAGTGAAATCTTAAGTGTTATAATCTTATATTAAGATAAAAAAATCTAGTTAGTATTGTTTTTAGTATAAGGATACTTACTTTGAGCTTTCTTGTAAGATTATTTGACTTGAAATAAGTCAGAATCTTCTTAAATTAAGACATAAAAAACAAGCAAATATATCTGCCAATGGATTAAGAAAATATATCTTGATGATTGGGAGTACATACGTTGAGTTGACATCAAAATCATGTCATTCGGATGTGTTTTGAGAAAGTTCGATTTTACCGTTTTTAGTCAAAACTCGTTAGCCTGTTAGTGACCAGGGCATGTCATTTCGCCTCTACAAAACGCTAATTTTATACCTCTTCTACAGTTCCAAACAACATTACACTTACGTGGTAGTGAGCAGAGGGTACCTAAAGCCAAACCGAAGTATCCCGAGGTCTTTATGTGGTCGTATAGAGAGTCCAGAATGAATTTCATCAAGCCAGTACCTTTCCGGAAATGTTGCTGCTGCAGCTGGCATCTTTAGGGGAAAGTCCGTAGGAGTCCAGTGTAGTCAAGTTCAGTGTATCGTACCCGCCGACCGAAGCAGGATCAATTTACATCCTGCATCCACAGCACAGAGGCAGGCTAACGAAACGCTAGCGATTGTTGCAAACGTGTGTATAATGGCAGAGCCGGCGAAGAAGCAGCGAAAACCCTTGACGGAAGATGCAAAGAAAAGGAAAAGAGCTTCAGACCGAGCGATGGGGAGTTTCGTAGAGAAAAAGCATCAGGCTTGCCTGGTGTCTCTTTAAGCAACCTAACTGATGGATATTGTTGTTTACGTGGGGTCAATTCTTTCCTGCTGCTCAGTTGTCGAAACTTGAAGTCGAAAGCATGACAGAAGAAGAGGGCACCACTTAGGCTATTTCAGATGTTCGTGCCTTTCTAAAGAAAGGTAGGCTACCCTACATTCAAAACCAAGAAATATAAAATCAAACATCTGGCAGTCTTTCTCAGTTGTGTGTGTCAAATTTCGGGAGACAGAAAGCAGAACTGAATATTCATGATGTTCCGTTGTCGAATTCGAAAGCATGGCGGAGGAAGAGGGCACCACTCGTAGGTCTAGGCTAGATGTTTCTAAAGAAAGGCTACCCTACATTCAGAACCATGAAACGTAAAATAAATCAAACACCTGGCAGTCTTTCTCAGTTATGAGTGTCAAATGCTTCTTTCGTGAGACAGAAAGCAGAACTGAATATTACTCCTTTGTATAGGCCTACAGCTGTCTTGTGCGGGTTTTAAGCGTTAAGTGGGAGCGGGACTAAAAAATGTTTTCGGGAGAAGGCAGTACAGGACTGAAAAATCTGTCCCGCGCAGACCTCTAACCGGTGGCATGGTTCAATCCACAATCCACTTTATGAATGAGAGTGAAAGTACTAAAAGAACAGTAAACCGAAACAGTAAAATCACATGTTTGGACATAATAGAATAGGATTCCCCAAACCTCTTAGTCTATTAGTACCCATATCATTTACAGATGGGATCATCAAACATCCCAGGGAAGTACAATCTGATGGACTAACACAGTGAGTTATAATGAGTTCTTCATGTGGTACCTCTCTGCAGTCCAGATTCAGGTTCTGGTCTCCCACCTCCAGCTTCAGAACCTCCACCTGGTAGTACCACTTCTGCATGATGGGGGTGTACCACATGGACCCCCGGTACAGAGTTGGTTCGACCCCACCCATGACCTGAAACAGAGTGGAGGTGACACAAGGTGATGAGAGCTATGTTGTTGTAACCACATAACTGGTTCTAAGTGTTCTGATTGGATGATCATCATGACAATTTGCCTACTGACGATCAAAGTTAATTATTTAATTTGTTGCGTGTCGTAACTATATTGATTCCCCCAGAACCCCCTGTCCAACAGGTCATTGATCTCCTCAAGCTTCATCACATAAGGAACACAGACATTTGGGATCCTTCAACCCTATTCTTTTCCTTGATTTCATTTTTTTAAATATTTCCTTACTAACTTCCCACGTCAAAAAGTCAGACAATGTAAATAGGAACTCAAAAGAGAGAGCTGTTGTTGTCAACACTATAAATATGTCTCAACCCTGCCAAGAGGATTTTTACGATGACACACAGACCGAGTTGGCCCCAGAATGCATTGCACCGTCCCTGTCCATCTGTGACCGCAGCAGGAGGCGCCATCTCGGCATATCCCAGCATCCCCCACCACTACTGACAGATCAGATCAGATCCGACCTGACTGCAGGGCTGGCTGGCTGGCGTCTTTGTTAGCTTAATTAGCCTGGCTGCGCTAAATGTACTGGGACACTTGAGAGAGGAGTGTCCAGTCTGTGTTAGCTTAATTAGCCTGGCTGCGCTAACTGCACCGAGATACACGAGAGAGGAGGGTCCATTCTGTGTTAGCTTAATTAGCCTGGCTGCACTAACTACATTGGGATACATGAGAGAGGAGTGTCCATTCTGTGTTAGCTTAATTAGCCTGGCTGCGCTAACTGCACTGGAATACATGAGAGAGCAGAGATAACGCTGGGGCCCGGGGTACTGACGACTCACGGCTCATCAGCCTTCATGAGTGACGGGGTCATTACCAAACCTCTATTATATGTTATACCAGCCAGAATGTGAAGAATTGAACACTTACGGTGCAATATGGACATTTTTAGTCCAGAAAGTCATACAAATATAATAGACTACTGTGACAGCTGTGATCTGAATATTCTCTACTGGGATGTTGCATTATATTTCATTCGTCTTTGGAAGCACATCTGTAGGCAGTATCAGATCATCTGTCTATTCTACTTAGCACTGAATGTCTTTATTCTGTAGATCGAGATGATCAGTGTGATGGAGTGCCGTCACTATGGTTGAGTAACTGCCATACCAACGGTCACTACGGTTGAGGCGAGATGGTGTGACTGCTCTCTCCCTTCGCTATACTGATGATGATGATGATGATGATACTGTAATGGTGGTAGTGACGAAGGCAACTCACCAGACTCCCGCCGACCGGGTCAGTGGTGGTGCTGGCGGCAATGCCCGCTCCGCACATCTGCAGAGAGAAGACGTCGGGGATGCCCGTCTGGCGCACCAGCGAGTTGAAGAAAGGCTCCACTGACGAGTCCGGCTGGGGACGAGACATGACGGACATTCAACAGAGAGACAAAGATATTTAAAAAGCACTGTGTGTCAGTGTGTCTGTGAATAGTGTGGGTGCACTATTGTTGAATAAGTGCAAACACACAGAGAACGGAGAGCTAGAGGATCAACAGAAGAATTTTGCTGAAACTGACTTTAATGCAACTGTATTGAGTTAAAAACACGGACTGTACCTTTAAGAGTCTTTTTCACAGTAATCAATAACCATTCATTATTTAGTAAGTATTCATTAGTCATATGTATTGATTGCACAGCCATGATTCATAATTATTATTTGAGTATTAATTCAGTGTGGTCACTGAAATGCTGGCCTCCACCCTTCTTGTAGGCACCACTGTAAAAAAAAAGGACCTGTTGCACCAGAATGATAACGGCTACAGTAATTTTCTGTGTATTAGCCGCATTGTGTATAAGCCGCAGGACAGTGTGTTATGCAAGTTAAAAGAAACAAAACCATATTAATCCCACATTAACGGCCCCTGTGTATTAACCTCATATCTGAAGAAATGTTGCAAAATCAATGTATAAGCCGCGGCTAATAGTTTACGGAAATTACACTTTTGTATGCACTTTTCTCTTTTAAGGTATTCGATATGTGCAGCGTTCGACAGGTGCAGGGTGCACCTAATTCAACGGTTTGCAGCGTTTCGAGCGTCTATTCAAAGCCTCCACAGCGCAGCAGTTAAAGACACGCATCTGTGAAATTAAAATGTAACACCTTTTGCTGAGGTCCTCTCTGAAAATCTTTCCCATTAAAAAGAAGCCATTACTTAATTTCTGGAGCCATTCTTATGTAAGTGTCAATGTCTGAATGTTAGCTTAATGATAAAACGACGACCGTGTGACTACTGACTAAGTATTCCTAAAGGGCGGGTGAGTCATCGCTTTACAGTGCGACTTTGGCTCCTTGGCTCTGTTTCCTCGTGTCCAATGGACCTTTAATGTGTCGCTGCTCTCTGGTCAGTGCCTCTCCAACCCTCTCCATGTCCCACTGCACACAAAGCCCACTACATGGGGTGCTGCTAAAAGTCAGCTTCATAAGTCCACTGCACAGGTCAGGGTGCTACACGTATTCTACATAGGGCTTCCGCTTACGGAGTTGATTTCACTGAAGAAAATTAAGCTCCCACAAGAGGTACATTTCTGAGGACATAGCTTAGGGCAATGGGGTGGGGGTGAGTGGGCATGCGTGTGTATTTGTGTGTGTGTGTGTGTGTGTGTGTGTGTGTGTGTGTGTGTTTGTTTGTGTGTGATGGGTGTTCTCCAAGTTCTCCAGGCCAATTCAGGACACGGATCACTTGGGTTCTTGTGTCTTCCGTCAGCTGTGAAGCGTCTCTAATGGGCACCCAGTGGGTGCACATCCGCACTAGATGCTACATTTGATCTCTGGACTCCACTCGTCCACCCCCCTGTGCCAACACACACCATGACCCCCCCCCCCCCCCCCCCCACCCCCCACCCCCCTCCCTGTGTGCCACGCTGCGTTAACCGGCCTCTCCAATTCACCACGCCGTCCCTCCCCCCCCCCACCTCACAGCTTCAAAGGGCAGCGCCACCAGTGCCAAGCTCTTACCCGCGCCAGCATGGGGTAGGCCATGCCCAGGATGCCCTGCCAGTTGACCCCGGGTAGGAAGAAGCCTTCGGAGGAGAGGATGGCGGCGATGTTGATGGTGACCGTGGCGTTGGGGCCCTTGGGGATGGAGATGAGGTCGGTGCCCAGCTCGCCCTCCCAGTTGCCCTGCGTGTAGCGGACCTGCACCGCACGGCCGCTCGTCCAGTACGAGCTTGAGCTGGGGGCGGGGGGATGAGGGTGGGGGGGGTAGAAGGGAGAGAGAGGACGGAGAGAGATGGAGGGGGAAGAGGAGAGGGGGTTGGAGGAAGTGTAAAGAGGAAGAGGGGAGAGATGTGGAAAGAGGAAATAAAGAGATAAGAGATGAACAGATGAACATAACAGAGTAAGAGAAACAGGGGATG
The DNA here is from genome assembly GCF_018492685.1 of Alosa sapidissima. NCBI lineage: Eukaryota > Metazoa > Chordata > Actinopteri > Clupeiformes > Clupeidae > Alosa > Alosa sapidissima. Next base: position 28,994,093 of record NC_055971.1, on the reverse strand, counting down.
GTTATATGAGCATTAACCATATTAGACACGTACAGTGACATCTTGCATTTGTGTGTGTGTGTGTTTGTGTTTGTGTTTGTGTGTGTGTGTGTGTGTGTGTATGTAAAGGTGTATGTCTGTGTGTAAGCATCTTCACACACACACAGACACACTCTCTGCAGCGAGAGGAAATGCACTCGTGTAGCAAATGAGGCACATCATGAGTGAGAGCCAGCCTTGAGTGGCCAATCACGATTGAAGGACCGCCGAGACCAGCGCTCGCGCCAACCGCCAGGGCTTGGCATTCAGCTAATTCTCCTCTAATTCACTCGATTAGTGGCGAGATTGTTCGTTTAAACAGCTTAATTCTCAGCTGGATCGGAACGCCGGTCCCACCCAGACACTCCAGAACTGACCGACTCGGCCACAGCTGCGAAACACACAAAAAAAAAAAACCACAAACAAACACCTGTCGTCTCTCAGCAATAACATGGCGGGTAAATGCCTTCACACCTGTGCCAGGACTAACAAAGGCATATTGAAACAGTGGGCTATTGCTAACACAGGACAACAGTCCATAGCTTAGCTACAGATGGCTAAGCAGCCATGGCAAATGACTTAATCTGAGGCAGTCGTAGTGCAAGAGTATCATTACTGTGTTCTTAATTTGGTCTCATTAAAGAACCTTTCACACTAGTGGTAAAATACATTGTGGTAAAGGAACATTGAAGTAGAACCTTAAACCATACACCTACAGTTCTTCACTGGCTATATGGTTCTTCAAGGCTGAAAAGGATTCTGAGAAGAACCACTACGGGTTCTTGAGTAATGTGATATGTATAAAGAACTGTAGACTTCAAACACTGTTTGTTTTAAAAAAAAGTCTCTCTCTCTCTCTCTCTCTCTGTGTGTGTGTGTGTGTGTGTGTGTGTTCATGCAGACTTACACGGCTCTGTTGAAGAAGTGTGTAATGAAGGGGTGCGGCGCTGCTGCTACAGCGAAGTTGCTGCTTCCCGTGTCCACCAGGATGTTGAGCTGCCAAAACAAATACCAAGCAAGGGTCACTCCCACTCCCACCTCATTCTGTCCGCACGTCTGTCTCCGAAGTCGAGTCACTGTTACAGGTGCAAGGCTATCATAGAACACACAGGTACACACACCTGCCTCGGGTAGTGACAGGCACAGGTGTCTGGAGTCAAGTGTGGAGGAGTAGGCAGAGGCCAGCAATCTACCAGGACTTTCCTTCAGCCGCATTCTGACACACTCAGAGTACACTACACTCTGCATTTTAACACACTCAGAGTACACTACACTCCTATTTTGACACACTCAGAGTACACTACACTCCCCATTCTGACACACTCAGAGTACACTACACTCCCCATTCTGACACTCAGAGTACACTACACTCCCCATTCTGACACACTCAAAGTACACTACACTCCGCATTTTAACACACTCAGAGTACACTACACTCCGCATTTTAACACACTCAGAGTACACTACACTCCTATTTTGACACACTCAGAGTACACTACACTCCCCATTCTGACACACTCAGAGTACACTACACTCCCCATTCTGACACTCAGAGTACACTACACTCCGCATTCTGACACTCAGAGTACACTAAACTCCGCATTTTGACACACTCAGAGTACACTACACTCCCCATTCTGACACACTCAGAGTACACTACACTCTGCATTCTGACACACTCAGAGTACACTACACTCCGCATTCTGACACTCAGAGTACACTAAACTCCGCATTCTGACACACTCGGAGTACACTACACTCCGCATTCTGACACACTCAGAGTACACTACACTCCGCATTCTGACACACTCAGAGTACACTAAACTCCGCATTCTGACACACTCAGAGTACACTACACTCCGCATTCTGACACTCAGAGTACACTAAACTCCGCATTCTGACACACTCGGAGTACACTACACTCCGCATTCTGACACACTCAGAGTACACTACACTCCGCATTCTGACACACTCAGAGTACACTAAACTCCGCATTCTGACACACTCGGAGTACACTACAGTCCGCATTCTGACACACTCAAAAGTACACTACAGTCCCCATTCTGACACACTCAGAGTACACTACACTCCCCATTCTCACACACTCAGAGTACACTACACTCCCCATTCTCACACACTCAGAGTACACTACACTCCCCATTCTCACACACTCAGAGTACACTAAACTCCGCATTCTGACACACTCAGAGTACACTACACTCCGCATTCTGACACTCAGAGTACACTAAACTCCGCATTCTGACACACTCGGAGTACACTACACTCCGCATTCTGACACACTCAGAGTACACTACACTCCGCATTCTGACACACTCGGAGTACACTACACTCCGCATTCTGACACTCAGAGTACACTAAACTCCGCATTCTGACACACTCAGAGTACACCACACTCCTCATTTTGACACACTCAAAAGTACACTACAGTCCCCATTCTGACACACTCAGAGTACACTACACTCCCCATTCTCACACACTCAGAGTACACTACACTCCCCATTCTCACACACTCAGAGTACACTACACTCCCCATTCTCACACACTCAGAGTACACTACACTCCGCATTCTGACACACTCAGAGTACACCACACTCCTCATTCTGACACACTCAGAGTACACCACACTCCTCATTTTAACACACTCAGAGTACACCACACTCCACATTCTCACACACTCAGACTAGTAGCCATGTAGCCACAAGAGACAATGACATGCAGCCACCTGTATACATTTATTACAGACAAAATAATCATCGGTGACGTTAGACATTGTACAATAAAGTTAAGCTAACCTTAAGTTTGAGGCGACAAGGCAAGCAGTGGGCCAAAAATCGAATTCATAAAAACTCTTCCATCACTAGACACTTACGAGGCTAAGCTTATTCTGCATGAGTTAACTGTGCTCTTTGCTCTGTGAAGTGTTTTGTCTGCATGCAATGCATACCACAATGACTATAGATGTACAACAATAACCATGATAATTGAATCATCGATGATAATTGTTGTTGTTGTTGTCAATAATAACGCATAATATTCCACCATATTATTATTTACTGGTATGCAAAACAACTCAGCAGCCCGAGGCTACACTAACGTTGAAGTGAATAATAAACAGCTCGTTTCAGCGATCCCTTGGGAGTCAAGGCAACATAAAGAGGCAGCTTAAGCAGAGCCTCACATCTGAGACTGCACATCCCACAGTGAAGACACTTGATCATGAGATGCAGCGCTGCACACATCATGTGCCTAACCAGGCATCCAATTAGGTTTTTACCACAAAGAGAGACATCAGCACAAGTGGAGCTGACAGCAGCATGGGTTATTACACAACGGCACCATTAAAAGAAACAGGCTTCTCTTAAGCACATGAGAGCTACTGGGTGTCGCATTCAAATCCCGTCAAGAATCAGAACAGAAGTGGTGCTTTTTCGCTTAGCCCAGAGATGGTCGTGTGCGTGTAGTCTGTGCTTGGCTGTTGTCTTGTATTCGTCAAGAAGGTGTCAGGGAACAGTGAGTGTGTGAACGTAAGTGTGTGATCGAACTAAAGAACATGATGTAAAGAATGTCTGAATGCACAGACTAGTGTGTGTATGTGTGTGTGTGTGTGTGAGGGACCCTAAGCCTGTTGCGTGAGTGGCCGAAAGAGAGAGTGAGTGAGCGAGCGAGCGATGTTGAGCACAGTGTGGTGTGACTCGTGAGTGGGCTGCAGTGGGAAGGTCTGGAGAGGGAGAACTAATGAGATAGCAGAGAGCTGGCACCTCTAGAAATGGCATTACTCTGGAAACACGTGCACACGCACACACACGCAACATATGTGCGTACACATTCACATGCAAACATTTGTGTGTGCACACACATTATATTCAAACACGTGTGAAAACAGACACACACACACACACACACACAGATGGCCTATGCCACACACAGTGGGCCTTTTCAGACTTCTCCAAGTAGGTCTTAAATCTTAAGCCATTAAACTTTGGCATGTATTTAAGGTCTTTATTTCAATAAGGCATTAGGAGTAGGTCAAGGCCTAGATTCAGTTAGTGGTGAACACATGCAGAGATAAGACAAAGTCTTTCAACTGGACCCTAATCCAACACTTCCCTGTTTATTTATTGTTTTTGTTTAACATACAATATAGTCAGTGCTGTAACATGTGCAAAACAATCAAAGTAAAGCTCCAATCAGAGTATTCTCAGCATTTGGAATACTCCAGTTTACATGCTAAGTAAACAAGTAAAACTCTGATTCCCAGAAACCTTCAGCAGGGAGTTCTAACAACATTCCACAACAATGTGAAGTTCCATAGAACGTTCTAAACTCCAACTGTTATCTTTGCTTACAATTTAATCGGAGTGAAATCAAATACTCCAGGTTATCTTCTCCGATTTTATAAAAGTGGAGTTAAATCGGAGACATTTTTACATGACATTTTTAATCTGAGTAAATAATTTTATCCAAGCGAAATCTGATTGTTTGCATGTAACCGCACTGAGAGGATATGGTAGCCCTTCCTGATTGTGTTAATCTGATATGGGTACAAAGAATTAAAGGTTCCATCGACCCTATAGGATTCCCCTTTGAACTACAAGGCCTAGCCTAGTTTTGTTGTGGATCTAGACTCAGATGTTTGATTTTATATTTCTTGGTTTTGAATGTAGGGTAGCCTACCTTTCTTTAGAATAGCAGTAACATCTGAAATAGCCTAGTGGTGCCCTCTTCCTCAGTCATGCTATCGACTTCAAGTTTCGACAACTGAGCAGCACTACCCTCTCCTCTCCTCTCCCCTGCTCTCCACTCCTCCCCAACTCGTCTTTCCCGTCTCTCTCCTCTCCACTCCTCACCCTACCTGCTCTCCTCTCCACCCCACCCCCTCTCCTCCTCCCCCACTCTCCTCCTCCCTCCCTCTCCTCCTCCCCCCTCTCCTCCTCCCCCCTCTCCCCCTCCTCTCCCCCCCCCCTCTCCTCTCCCCTCTCCCTTCCCTTCCCTTCCCTCTCCTCTCCTCTCCTCTCCTCTCCTCTCCTCTCCTCTCCCCTCCTCCCCTCCTCTCCTCTCCTCCTCCCCTCCCCTCCTCTCCTCCCCACTCCTCTCCTCTCTCCCCCCTCCTCCCCTCTCCCCCTCCCCTCCCCTCCTCTCCTCCCCACTCCTCTCCTCTCTCCCCCCTCCTCCCCTCTCCCCCTCTCCTCTCCTCCTCCCCTCTCCTCTCCTCTCCTCTCCTCCCCTCTCCTCTCCCTCTCCCGTCCTCCCCCTCTCTCCTCTCCTCCCCTCCCCCCTCCCCCTCCTCTCCTCCCCTCCTCCCCTTCCCTCCCCTGTCCCCTGTCCCCTGTCCCCCTCTCCTCTCCTCTCCCCCTCCCCTCCTCTCCCCCACTCCTCTCTTCTTCTCCTCTCTCCTCCCCTCCTCTCCTCTCCTTTCCTCCCCCTCTTCTCCTCTCCTCTCCTCCCCTCTCCTCCTTTCTCCTCTCCTCTCCTCTCCTCCTCTCCTCTCCTCCACAGGCGTGCTGCTCTAATGTACGGTGTTCAGATGGCTTTAGCTAATTGGCAGGGGCCCCGTGGTGGCGGCCGCATCTGCTGCCTGTTTGTCCCAATTAGCTGCTGGGAGCCTCTCCAGCAGTCGCGCCGCGCACACACACACACACACACACGCGCACACACACACACACTCACTCACACTCACACACACTCACACATACCGCGCTGCCGCGTCGCTCCACCGCCTGCCACCGACTCCACAATTAGCCGCTCGTTTGAACGCTGCCTCGTTTAGCACAAGGGCTCTTAATTACCTCACAGACGCTGCACCCAGACACCGCACCGTTTGCTGCATCTGTGTGGAGCTATACCCCCCACGGCAACACACACACACACACACATCTCTCCTCACCTCCCTTCATCCACCTTCTCATCATTCATTCATCAAAAAGATGACCAGATGAGTGTGTGTGTGTATAGGGACTAGGTGAGGTAGGGAAGCAGTGACACAGCACATTCTAACATGCTCTCCCGCCCGGCAGTCATGAGAGGAGCTTAGCTCCTGACGTAACTCCCAGCTCTTCATGTCACTCAGCACAACACACACACACACACACACACACACACACACAGGCTAAATTCAATATACTGACCTGTACGCAGATGGGGACTATCAAAGAGGGAAAGCCTCTAGCTATGAATCTAATCACGACCCCACCAGAAGAAATGTAGTGAAACTTAAACCAAGATAGCACTTGATCAGTAAATTTACATTTGACATTTTTTACATTTTACATTAGTAAAACCTGGGGACCACCTGTACTGTAAGTCTGGTGACTGTGACGTACAATTGTCTGAGCATCTGTAAGATCTATGACAGAGTTTGGATTTCATCTCTATGGTAACTAACAGCCTACTCTGCAGCCTCACCAAAAACATTTAAACAGCAAATCACTGTGTGAGCCAGCTCTGTGTGTTGCAGATGTGCTTTGGTTTTCACAACATTGCTTTAGATCACGCCAGGCATCAGAAATCCATGTGCAGATCAGCTGACTAGGACATTTACGCCTACATCACTGTAAATATGCTGATTGACCTCCCCCAGAGTGACATAGCCAAACCATTTCCACTTAAACTGTCCATCTGTAACAGCAGCATGTCCTCCACCAACACAGTCCCCAGCCCAGCCACTCAGACTGGGCAATGCTGGCTTGAGTGAGTAAGCTCCGCTCAGCTCTCTGGTGCTGTGCTGTTGTGCTGTGCTGTGCTGTGCTGTTGTGTTGTGTTGTGGGGTTGAGGCCCAGTGCCCAGCAGCTCGGTCTCTCCCCCTTTAGCCCCTAATCTCTGTCAGCTGCCTGGGCCCGCCATCATGTGAGCTCATGTGAGCCAGCCTCGAACGAGAGCGGATTGGCAGGCCGGGAGAACGAAGCCTCTGGACGGCCTTAGGCACTTTCTTTCTCTCTTTCTCTCTCGTGCTCTGTCTCTCGCTTCTTCCCATGATGCTCCTCTCCTAACCCCCCACCATCCTCCCCCATGGGGCAATGCAAGGCAGGGAACAACCCCCCCTGCCACCACACCCACCCACCATCCACCCCCATGGGGCAATGCAAGGCAGGGAACAAACCCCTCTGTCCTTGTGGTCACATGGTAACCCATACAGTCAAGCCATAGATATCACACCACTACATACAAATAGTCACTCACTCACAAAACACACACACACACACACAGCCTATTGTGACTTTCCCCTGCAAACCTTTCTCTGTCCAAGGGAAAGATATAATCTATTCTTACAAATGACTGGTGAAGGAATGTCTTAAACATACCACAGGCATTATCTAAGTTATGATCATGTCTATAAAGATGTGTTACTTTAGACATATTTGTATAATATGTCTAAAGTAACAATAAGTTTTTCAAAAGCAGATGGAGTGCTATTTCAAGTGAAACTCAAATGCCGTTTTGCTGGCTTACGTTTACTAAGAGTTGTTTGTCTTATTGCAGAAATGAAAGATAGCTTTGTGTAGACTGTGATGATGTGTGATATAAACTCCATACCGTTTGGCTTGGTGTCCCGATCAACATCTCCATGTAATAGCCTCTCCCCGAATCACCTTGTAAGTTGTTGACCATGTCCAAGAAGTTCACGATACCCGACGGGTCGGACGCCAGAGACAGACCATTCCCAGATGTTTCGATTTTTCGCAAGGGAGTCAAGTCCAAGTCCACAGAGGAGTTGAACTGTCCCGTAAATATTTTAAGAGGAATGGAAAACATTGAACTGCATAAGGAAAAGGAACAACACAACAGCAACACCCTCACGGGTAGCATGCTCTGAGTTTTCTCCATGGAAAGAAAAATGCATTCAGAGCAAACTGATTATTCCAAATTTGAAGTGTCAACTTCTCGACGTCCACATGGTTCGTTAGTTTTCTGGTCGACGCCTCTCTACTCCAAGTTCCTGGCGAATCACTGACTGCCGAATGTTTGTCAAGGCTTTAGAAATAACAGTTTAACGTGAGAACGCTGGAACAACAGCTGTGTGCACTAGGATATGAAAGTGCGTCGAGTCGACTGCGCTGCTGCAAACGACTGATCAGGAGTAGAAAACTTCCTGATGGCCATATGACGGATATGACGACGCAACTCCAAACTTTCGCTCCTTGACAGAAAACATGTGACCTTGTGGTATGTAGTGACGGTAATAGCCTACCATACATTAATTGCCTCTATCCTACAACTGACTTTTTTTTCAACAATATTTTCAAACAACAATAATAAAAACAATCGCATGGTTAAATGATCATCATCATCATTATCCTAACTAAACTAACATGATTTATGTGCATAACATTACACGAATAAAATGAAGTAGACCTCTCGGGCTATGCAGAATGAACCAAAACAGCCAAAGAGAAGAGAGATAATGCACTGTTTTCGTTATTATTGAATTTCATAATAATATTTGGGACCTGCAGCCTCATGTAGCCTAGGCTACTTTATTTAAAGCCATTATAGGCCTATCGTCATTATAGGCCTAACAAAATAAGACTAAACCATTTTAAGATAAAATAATAATAATTACAAACAAAAAAACACATTTACATCTGCACTACTAGTTGGACTTTCTTTGAAAACAATGTTTGTAGGCTAGCCTACTGTATTTGTATTGGCCTGATTCTTTTACAATAATAATAATAATAATACATTTTATTTAAAGCGCCTTTCAAGTCACCCAAGGACACTGTACAATAAGAGAAAAGGATATAGACATAAGAGTAGCATAAAAACATCAAACAGAGACAGTATACAAGAGAACATAGACATAAAAGCAACATATACAGGGACAGTACAAATAGACAGTACACTTAGTAAAACACACTATACATTCAGCAGGGGACAGACATTGCCAACAAAAGTATAAAAAAAATTAAATAAAACAGTAATAGAGGAGCAAGTGGGATGGAGGAGGCCTGGTTATGAGTAGGAAGGAAAAGCAAGAGTGAAAAGGTAAGTTTTTAACATGGATTTAAAGGTGGACAGGGAAGTGCTTTGACGTAGTGCAAGTGGGAGGGAGTTCCAGAGTTTGGGGCCAGCCACGCTAAAGGCCCTGTCACCCATGGAACGGAGATGTGCAGTGGGGGTGGATAGGAGGTGGGCATCAGTGGAGCGTAAGGTGCGGGTTGGTTGGTAAGGGGTCAGGAGGCTTGAAAGATAAGAGGGTGCAAGATTATGTTGTGCTTTATAGACAAGAAGGATGATTTTTAATTTAATACGGTACAGGGAGCCAGTGTAGTTGATGGAGGATGGGAGTGATATGTTGCCAGGACCTGGTACGGGTGAGAACTCTTGCAGCGGAATTTTGAATGTATTGTAGCCTGTCTAATCTCTTTGCTGAGACACCAAAGAGCAGGGCATTACAGTAGTCAAGTCTGGAGGTTATGAAAGCATGAATGAGAGTCTCAGCAGTGGTGGGGTTAAGGGACGGGTGGAGTTTAGAAATGTTTTTGAGGTGGAAGAAGGCTGTTTTAGTGATGTATTTGATGTGAGAGTCAAAGGTTTTACAACACTAGCCTATGCTTACCCTATGTAACTCCATGCTTTCTATTAATTTAAGTGTTGTTTGTTAAATTTGTTTTAATACTTTTAATTACAAAGACCATATTCCACAGAGTGAGGGGCCTTATTTATTTGACCAAATTGCACGAATAGGCAACAGTTTAGGCTCTGACCGCTCACACAAAGAGAGTTTTATAACCCGCAATGAAAGAAGTCCAAGATAAGATGAAGAATAGGCTACAGATCCATTTCCTTTCGCTCGTATCTTCATCCCCGGGCTACAGTCCGCTCATCCATGTGATTCCATGAAAATGACCTGCTGACCTGATACTTAAGTGCCATTAAGGTGGAGTCTCCCCCGGGGCTATGATCACGTGACTGGTGTCGCAGGGACAGCATGATCAGCGTAGCCTACCGTAATAAAAGAGACGGAGAAAAAGAGTGCGGGAAAGAGAGAGAAAGAGAGATAGCGTCGAGACACCGGCCACTATGTGGCAGTCTGTAGAGGATCGATGCCCTAAAAGCTAGGCTCGCCCAATGCACTGCTTATCGCTGGACAGCAGTGCTTGTCGGTCTATTGTGTATTGAAAGGTAGAGGGCAATAAACAGAATTGCCAGTGGACAGAGGAAATTGAATGAATGTTTTTTGTGGACTAGAAACATGTCTATTTGTTTAGTATAGCCTATATGCGTAGTCCAGCCTACTTGGTCAATTATACCATCACAATTATTAAAGCCTATGCTGTTTTTTTTTTAGCTTTCGCGTGATATGCTAGCCTACTACATGGTGGAATGTGAATCAGAAAAACACCCGATTTGTGCTTGTATTTCTGTCTCTGGCCACATGAGAGCGCCGCACACCATTTTACGCCTCCGTTTGACCCCGCTCTCCCCCTCCCCCTCCCCCACTCGGTGTTTTCCGACGCACTGGGCAGCAAATTAGCCAGATTAGTGGAGTGAGCGGCCGCACAGTTTGGTGTGCAAATCTCCTTTTGCCGGAACATTGGTTCCTAATCTATAGGCAAGTGCCGGTTACGTTCTACTAATGAAAGGCACGGAGGATGTCCGTTCTGAGGAAGAGGCAGAGGGGGAAAAAGCTGCATTCTCCTTTCACCTTAAGACAGACAGAGACACTCCTCCTTCTATCCTCCTCTCTCTTCCCCCCTCCCGGCCCCTCCCTTGCCTCTGCCCAATCCCCTGTTGAGGCTGAATAGAAGAAGGAGCAGGGTAGTAGCCATGTTTCCCTCAGATGCAGGCAGAAAATAATATTGAAGTGTGTAGCCTACACAGCATCAATGGCTGGGCTCTCTGTCATTAGAATATGTTCAGTGGGTGGATTGGTCACTCCCTCTCTGTACTGCTGGCAGATGAGGGGATGCTTGTTAATGTCAAGTAGCCTACCACACACACACACACACACACACATTTATTTTTGTACGCTGAGCCAGGTGTTGGTCTTTAATATCCTTTTACAGTGTGTTTATATATGCTCATCAATTCATTCATGAATTAGTTTTCCTGAAATATTTAAACATAAATCTACAGATGATGATACAGCGTTGTACCATGCAGAGCCATGATGGATAGCCTCACAATAACAACAACAGCAGCAGCAGCAACAACAGCAACAACAACAACAGGATTTTGATTTTGATACAGACTATAGTGACTTATTTACTCATTCTCGTCATAAGATGCACTTCCAAGGATTCATCTCCGTGCCAACTGTTCATTATCCACCATGCTCCTCTGTTTGTCTCCGGGAGGGAGCTGTTTGCGTGTTTACATCTTTACAGACGTCTCGATGCTTATCCACCTGTTGTGTGTATGCTCACTAACACGCACACACACACACACACACACATGCGTCTGTGTGTGTGTGTGTGTTTTCACAGAAGGCGCGGGGGCCCCGAACATGGCGACGTAACACTTGTTAATCGGCAGCAGCCTTCACAGTGGCAGCATCTCTGGGCCACCTCTAAGCACATAATGCCTGTCTTAGACACTGGGCATCTGTTGCTATTTCCATGTGATATTGGATATTGTGTAATTACAGTCAGCCCAGAGGAGCTGGACAATCTGGGATTAAGAGGGGATGTACCGTAATGACCACGCCACATGTTTCTGCGTTAAATCTGATTTCCTACATGGACAGAAGCCACGGCTCTTTTGTAGTATATTGAGGGCAGAGGGAGCATTGTTTGCTCCTGGGCTGGGTGTGGGGTGTTAAGGGAAGGAAAGGTAAATTGAGGTGAGGCAGAGGGTTTAGCAAGACATGTCCAGTTTGCATTAGTCCCTGCTAATGCCGTTGTGTGTTTGCTTATGATGTCTGGTGCATGAGGGTAAGATGTTATGGAGGATACAGTGGAGGCTCTGGTGTGCATGAGGGTAAGATGTGATGGAGGATACAGTGGAGGCTCTGGTGTGCATGAGGGTAAGATGTGATGGAGGATACAGTGGAGGCTCTCTTTGTCAAAAATGCACCTGAAGTTCATGACTTCATCTGATGGTTTCATAAGACTGCTGCTTCTGGCTTCTCTCACTATTTCCTTCTCTCTTATTCCCTTGATCTCTCTCTCTCTCTTTCTCTCTCTCCCTCTCTTTTCCTCTCTCCTCTAATTCTGCCTCTTTATCCCTCCCTTCTGCTGTCTCCCCGATTCTCTTCCTTGCCCCCCCCCCCCTCTCCTCCTCTCCTCTCCTCCTCTCCTCTCCTCTGCTCTTCTTAATTTCCTAATTCAGCGCGTTCATCTGGATGTTGATGGAGACTCCTGGGGGGCTGGCAGCCCCACTGTGAGTGATATTGGCATAGCTGCTAAATTGGGCCGCGTGCCGCTCTCGCTACAAGTGCTCCCGCTTACTTCACAATCGCCTGGTTAACTCTCACATGTCGCTTGAGAGAGGGAACGAGGGAGAGAAAGAGAGGGAGCAATTATCTACCTCCCTCTCTCTGCAATTTCTCTCTTTAATTGAGAGCACATGTTTTATCTGCCTCTGATGTGTTCTGTATTCGTACACGGTTCGAGCATCTGTATATAAATTGCCCAGAGTATTCTTACATGGAAAGACAATGGCAGCCAGGGGTGGTGTGTGTGTGTGTGTGTGTGTGTCTGCCAAACGCCCTCAAACATACAGCAGATCTTATATTTGATTCACACCGTGGGTTCCCCCACTGGTATTTTAAATTAAATTATCTTCTCAAAAATGAAGAAGGAGGTTGCAAGGCTATGTTGGCACCACAAGCTCTGGGGTGAATAATATATATTTTTTTGTTTTGCATGAAATTAAATAAAGTTTGGTATGCCATCCATCCAGAATGTCAATATTAGCTCAGGGTGAGCTTGTGTTCATATGTCATGTCGGGTAATTCAGACCAAAAGAGTAATATCGCTGTTGAAAGCATATGATCTTAACGAGATTGGTTTTAGCTATATGATCAGCTCAGTCTATGCGTACATAACAAACAGGTTTGTCCACTGACGTGTTGGTCGTTTGGTCTTAATGACCTATGCCATTATAAGGGTAAGCCAGAGAGCTACTCACTCCCGGATCCAAGATTCCAGCCACTGACTTCTAGGCACAGCCACAAGATCTAGGCCAAAAAGCTCCCCATGAGGTGACCTAGGCCAAAAAGCTCCTCATAAGGTGATCTAGGCCAAAAAGCTCCTCATAAGGGGATCTAGGCCAAAAAGCTCCACATTCAACATATACATGAACCTCCATGTGAGGATTCAATTAGCCATTTAGCTTTGTCCGCCATCCATCTAGCTTAAACTTGAGTTGGATGTGTGGACTTTTCCTTTTTTTCCTACTATTTCAAAGAACCGGCAGATCCACACCAGACCACGG
>NC_055971.1:28950677-28975677 GCF_018492685.1 Alosa sapidissima | reverse complement strand
TAGCATCCATCAATGCGTCCTTGTCTTAAAGGTCAGTTGGGGACTATTGTTACTGGATTTGCAATCCTGATATTAGCAACATTGGCAATAGGCAAGTAGTGCAATGACTAAGACTAAAACGCTGATTCCGCCTCTGTGTTTTTTCTGTGATTAAGTTTTCTTGCATGTGGAAAGTTAGGCTCGTCTTAAAATGTATATGCAGTTCTTACCTAGAGTTGGCAAAAAAGGTCTAATTCATCCTAACATCCTAATCAGACAGACTGTTTCTGTGCACAGACTGTGTTTGCTAGGTATCAACCTCCACATTAGCAAATGGGCTTGTCTGTTTTTATTAGTTTATTTTATTTATATTCCTTTATTTTAACCCATCATCTGGCTTTCTGTAACTCCTTCTCTTTCTATGTTTATTATAAAAGAGCTTAGAAACAGAAATGCTGAAGTTTATTGACCAGGCATCACAAAGACGCAGAGGATCCTAATACATTCAAGCATGATCACTTAAAATCAAAGGCTTGTCCGAGAGCCTGTCTGGGATTGACCGGGCGTTTTTCGGGTTCTTGTCATTATTGGGTCAGACTGTGGGCATCTAACAAGTCCTCGAGTGTCACACTTGGTCTCCGGCCGTAACTTCACACCTGGCTATATTCGGACCCGGCACGCGCTCACACACACACAAACACACACACACACACACACACACACACATACACACACACACACACTGTTGTTCTTTGATGGGCATTGTTGTTTAAGTTAACAAAGGCGTATCGTATAGCCCCGATGCATCAGACGGTACTATTCCTGGCTAATGGCCCGGCTTTCGAGCGTGGAACCCGATCCCTCATCAGGTCACTTAGCGAAGGCGTGCTGACATTTTGCCAGTGATAGGCGACCCATTGTTTGGTTGTAAGGGAACACCGCTCTTCAGGAGAGTTGTCAAAACACCGGGGGAAGGCCCTGGAGGGGATCACCCCCACTGGATTTCACTTAATGACCGGCTGAGTGACTCGCCCGGCTGCCTGTGGACGACACATATACACATGCAGACCGAAATACTCATATGCACACATATATACACATATATACACATACAGACAAAAACACTTATTTACACACATATACACACATATACACACATATACACATGCAGACAGAAACACACATATACACATGAAGACAGAAACACTCATATATACACATGCAGACAGAAACATACATATACACACATATGCATGCAGACAGAAACACACATATACACATGCAGACAGAAACATACATATACACACATATGCATGCAGACAGAAACACACATATACACATGCAGACAGAAAAACTCATATACACACATATACACATGCAGACAGAAACACTCATACACACATATACACATGCAGACAGAAACACTCATACACACATATACACATGCAGACAGAAACACTCATATATACACATGCAGACAGAAACATACATATACACACACATATACACATGCAGACAGAAACATACATATACACACACATACACATGCAGACAGAAACATACACACACACACACACACACACACACACACACACATACACATGCACACATACACACATGCAGACAGAAACACACACATACACATTACACATGCAGACAGAAACACACATACATATACCCATGCATACACATACAGACAGAAACACACACATACACATGCAGACAGAAACACACATACACATACACATGCAGCCAAAAACACACACATATACACACATATACACATGCATACACACACAGACAGAAACAGACACACACTATACACATACGTGCACACACACAAGCCTTGTCTGTGTTGAAAAGGTTACTGATAGGATGAGTGTGATGACAGAGGGCACGTGGGGATCTCCATGACAGTGACCATGGAGACCATTGGATGGAGTCTGTCGGAGATCTCCCATCTCGATGGAGACCATTGGATGGTGTCTGTCGGAGATCTCTCATCTCCATGACAGTGAGGAGACCATTGGATGATGTCTGTCGGAGATCTCCCATCTCCATGGAGACCATTGGATGGTGTCTGTCGGAGATCTCCCATCTCCATGGAGACCATTGGATGATGTCTGTCGGAGATCTCCCATCTCCATGGAGACCATCGGATGATGTCTGTCGGAGATCTCTCATCTCCACTCTGGCTTTGGACATTCCTCCTCTACGGCTTTTGCAAGGAACTTTAATTACTCAAGTGGAGTCCTTGTCCCTGGCTCTTAAAAATATGAAAATAGAATATCTGTATTGTCATTGTACATGTACAATGAAAAGTGAAAAAAAAAAAAACACATAGTATAAAAGTACTAAACCTTATATTCAGTAATTACTATGTTTACACTTGTGTTCACCTCATACATCATTTCCTTTTGGTAGATACTGACATGAGGAGCCAGCATTACACAGTGTTATACAACACATGATATTATATCATAACATATGGGTATTATATTACACGATATACAATAATTTATGGGTATACAACATGATATACAATAATATATATAGGCATGTCACATGAAATACAATAATATATGGGCATATGACACTATATCCATGTGAAATATTCACATGGGTCACAGTGCAATATTTCTCAGAATCCCCCCCGGCCCTGCTCTTGCCCCCACCACATCCCTGTGGGCCCCTCTCCGCGTTGTTTGGGGGGGTTTATTGCCTGTCGTGGGGCTCATGAAATGGATGCCACAGCATATGTTTTCACTCCTCCTGTGATAGCAGGTGGTGGGCTGCACTAGATCTTGACCTTAAAAACACAGACATCTCTCCTCTCCTCTGCACACACACACACACACACACACGCACACACATGCACACGCACACACACACACACACACACACACACACACACACACACACACACACACACGCACAGACATGCACACACACACACACTAGCCCCCGTTCTCACTCATACTAACCCACATGCACATAAATACACACACGCATACTCCCCCTATATTCCTCCTCACACACACACACGCGGACACACATACACACACACACTCACACACACAAACACTTGCCCATACCCCCACCTCCCCCTGCGCACACACACACACACGCACAACCTTTCCATGGCAAGAGCAAGCCTGTGTAGCCAAAGGGCCTTCATTGTCATCTCAATTTACTGGCATTTAAACAACTGGGGCTTGGAGCCCACCGCCTGCCCAACCCCCCCCCCCCCCCCCCCCCCCCACACACACACACACACACATACACACACACACACACACACACACACACACACACCCTCCGCAGCCCAGATTAAACGGCGGCACAGCCACATCGGAACACGTTAAGGCCATCGTCACTTGATTCCCTTTATGGGGTTAAGGAGGAGAGGGTGTCCCGCTTACTCTCGCCCACACCTGGATTGCTATAATGCACCAGTTGGTGTGGAGACATAATCTTCTCACCGTATGAAGGAAGGTGATATTCCTGACCAGGCATCAGAGGGGAGAGTGTGTGTGTGTGTGTATGAGACAGAGAGAGAGAGAGAGAGAGAGAGAGCGAGAGTGTGTGTGTGTGTGTGTGTGTGTGTGTATGCAGGGCCGGAGTGGGGCCACTTTTCAGCCCGGGAGTTTCAGGGCCAAGACCGGCCCACTTTTTTAGTGGTGGTAGAAAATTGGATAAATAAGGCAACATTTCAGCTCTTATCCTGTAGTTTTTATTATAGGCTACCAATATTCCACTATTCCACAAGGATAGGTTGATAAGTTAACAAAAACAGGAAGGAAGAAATAAAGCATTTGAAATGTATCCCACAATTCCACTAAGTGGCATATTGAACTACTGTATTGTTTACATGTTTTTTTTTCTGCATGGGTCAGCTATCATGTTGTTGTTTGGTGATTTGCTCCTTTACTACACCCACTTCTGAGCAAACAAGGCGTTGATCATGTAGCCTCATGTATTGGAAGTTTGGCACATTTGGCAGCATTTTCTTCCAATACTTTTCGTCTTTTTTTCCTGGCCTTTTCAGTCCCTCATGGCGTCTTTCTACCATCCATCCTCCCTGACGCTTATCACTACGGTAGGGCCGGCCCGGCTGGTAGGCTATCTGAGAAAACTTTTTAGGAAAGACGGGCTATATGGACCCAACCAGTTAACTTTTCTTGGGAGGGGAGAACAACCCAAAAAGAAGATAGATTAACGTGGCAAATGTCAATATTTTTCCCTCGACCGGCCTAAAAGTGAAGCGGCCCACCGGGAATTCTCCCGATTCTCCCGATTACCCACTCCGGGCCTGTGTGTATGTGTGTGTGTGTGAGGTATGTGTGTGTGTGGGTGTGTGTGAATAACTAAGGGGAAATACATTAGCATGAACTCTTACTGTTCCCTCTTGCCCTATTTGGATGTTAGCGTCGCAGGTGCATTTATTGTTTTCAAAATGCGAATTGCCCCATAAAATAAGCCAACTCAGTCCACTAGCCCTATTTACATGGCTCAGTCCACTAGCCCTATGCTACATGGCTCAGTCCACTAGCCCTATGCTACATGGCTCAGTCCAGTTGTGGTCTCCAGCTACTGTACCACTGTGCTCTGTCGTGTCTTAAGCCCCAGTTACACATCTCTGGCGTGTAACTGTCTCGAGTTCCCCATCTGTTGAGGCGTGTCACGCGTGCAGTCTCCCTCCCTCGTGAGGCGACAGGTTTATTGTTCGTTAAGGACTCATGCATCATTAACAGCAAATGGCTTGTGACTCACTTACTGACTGACTGATTGAATGACTGGCCGTCCTGAAGTGGAGAATTTTCTCTTTTTTTTTGTCTCTCGGTCTCCTTTTCTCTTCAGCCCGCCTCTGTGTAATTGAGTCATTAGCTGCTGGTCCAGCAGCAGCTATACACCCCCCCCCCCCCAAGCCCTTCTTCGAGCACCTTCGCATTTATACGCTTGCCGGCCCTTAATCCGGCGCCGGCAACACACTCGATCTGTTTCTCACCTCGTCTCCTGCACGCTGGCGTCACAGCGTCGCCGCGCTGCTCCCATTTGCATAAGCGCCGGCGAAGGGCCGTGATTGCTGCTGTGATCGCGCAAGCGAGCAAAACGAGCCGGCGAGTGAATGAGCCGGCGGACGAGCCCGACAAGCCTAGCGCGCCAGCCTCGAGTCGTTACGCCCCAAATTGTTCCTTGATGCACCATTACCCAGAATGCAAGTGTCACAATTAAGACTCAGGGAGGAGGGCTCTAATGGCGTTTGTCATCTGTGTTTTTATGTCTCGTGTGTTCCCCGCATGGTCACAAAAATAAGCAGCGCAGATGATCATTCTCTCCGCCTGACTTATTAAACTCTCATCATCATCATCTGCATAATGGCCCTATAAGGTGTTTATTAGCTGTTAGCTTGCGAGTAATAAGTTCATTACTAAGACCAGTAATAAATGATCTATTATCTACGCGGAGGTAAAAGGGGGGAGAAGACAGAAATCAAAGCTGTTTAAATGCCCTAATAAACACATTAATGGCAAATTAGCATTCGACACAGTTAGTTAGCCTTAGTCAGCAGGGTTACCTGTACTAAGGTATTGCAGAAATGAAGGAAATGAATGTGTCACACCTACTGTAGCTCCATTCAGCAGAGCTGATGCTGTAGGTATTAGGCAAAGCACAGCAACATAAGTGTGATTAAGCACATTATATCAATGTGAGGTTGCTAATACTACTGCTAGATCTTCTTATGAAGACTTACCGTATCTTTGGAATCTTGTGTTAAACACAGTTTGTTGTGGAGAAACGTAGTACCAGATTATACCCCCACACACACACACACACACACACACACACACACACACACACACACACACACACACACACACACACACACACACACACACACACACACACACACACACACACACACACACACACACACACACACACACACACACACACACACACACACACACACACACACACACACACACACACACACACACACACACACACACACACACACACACACACACACACACACACACACACACACACACACACACACACACACACACACACACACACACACACACACACACACACACACAGCAGCCGTGGCCCACTGGTTAGCACTCTGGACTTGTAACCGGAGGGTTGCCGGTTCGAACCCCGACCAGTAGGCACGGCTGAAGTGCCCT
The DNA here is from genome assembly GCF_018492685.1 of Alosa sapidissima. Taxonomy (NCBI): domain Eukaryota; kingdom Metazoa; phylum Chordata; class Actinopteri; order Clupeiformes; family Clupeidae; genus Alosa; species Alosa sapidissima. The sequence continues at coordinate 28,969,501 of NC_055971.1, read as the reverse complement.
TGAGCAAGGCACCTAACCCCTCACTGCTCCCCAAGCGCTGCTGTGGTTCCAGGCAGCTCACTGTGCCGGGATTAGTATGTGCTTCACTTAATATGTGTGTGTTCACTTGTGTGCTGTGCGTGTTTCACTAATTCACGGATTGGGTTAAATGCAGAGACCAAATTTCCCTCATAGGATCAAAAGAGTATATATACTTATATACACACACACACACACACACACAGTTTTCAAATTGACATGAGATTACATAAAACATTGTGTACAACTCTCCTTGCTACAGTACAGCAGACAGACGGTTTTCTACACATGATGGACACATGCATCATCAGTGCTTGTCTTTGGAGAGCAGTTTAGACACACACACACACACATGGTCGTTCAATGGGATGTCTCGGGGACTCTGGCCTTTTCTGGGGTCTCCTCAGCCGTGACGTGGTGTAATGTGACAGGATGTGATATAGGGGTCTTTTGGGCATGTCTCCTCTCAGGGCCTGTAGTACTGCTCCAAGTGCTCCTCTGCTCATCCTCCTTTCTCTCTATCCCTCTCTCTTCCCTTTCTCTCTCTATCCCTCTCTCTTCCCTCTCTCTTCCCTTTCTCTCTCTATCCCTCTCTCTTCCCTTTCTCTCTCTTTCTCTCTCTATCCCTCTCTCTTCCCTTTCTCTCTCTCTCATATTGTAAATGCCTTACAGGCAAAAGGGAGATTAACTTGCTTAAAGTTCGTAGTGTATGAATCTCTGGGTTGAAATGCAGCACAATTCCTTAAATATACTGTTCCTGATATGTACAAATGAAAATGATCATCACTGAAGCATATGCTGATAAACGATGACCATGATATAATTACTACATTTCATCACTGTAGAGATTACATATCATAGTGATTACTTACTTTCATATATTATGAGATGTTTCTAAACATAACAGAACAACAGATCATACTGTATATAAATAAAGCAGGCAGTTTTCCAGCGTCTCCCAACATGTCATTTCTATAAAACTGTAAGTGTGGCGTGTTTAGAGATTCCCTTGTGAGCATTTGCCCCTCCTCTCCAAACTTCCCCTGCACGTTTGGAGCTGCGCTGCGTTGTCGTTGCGGTGGCAGTAATGGCAGACGCTGCTGAAGCTCCGTGGAGGCTAAGGCAAGCCGCTCTGTGGAAAGCTGCTTTTCTCAAGCGTCTCTGTCCTCTGTACTGTAACAGGGCCAGGGGCTGAGGGGCAGGGTGGGGGGGGGGGGGGGGGGGGGGGGGGCTTGCTCTGGTCTGGTGTGGTGTGATGGGGTGGGGTAGTAGGTGGGGGTTGGGGGTTGGGAGCTGTGGTTAGTCGTAGTGGTGGTGATGGAGTCAGGGTGGGGCTGGCTGGATCTGGGCTGAAGGGGTGGTGGGGTGGGTGGGGTGGGTGGGGGTCGCTGCCTCAGGTGGTCCGCTAACAGGATCTGAGCCTGTCAGGCGTGCAGAGTGGAGGGTGTATCTGCAGGCGGGGGGGGGTGTGTGGAAGGTGTGGGGTCAGTGTGTGGGTTGGGGTGTGAGGTTAGTGTGTGTGGGGTGGGGGGTTGGGCACCATGCTACTCCAGCTATAGCTACCCATACTGCAGCTACTCTAGCCCTTATAGTGGCTGTTGTTGCCACACATCAACATACTCACCAGCACCTCACCTCACCTCAGATGTGTGTGTGTGTGTGTGTGTGTGTGTGTGTGTGTCTGTGTGTATGTGTGTGTGTGTGTGTGTGTCTGGTGTGTGTGTGTGGAGAGAGATAGGAGAGAGAGAGAGAGAGAGAGAGAGAGAGAGAGAGAAAGAGAGAGAATTGCTGCTGTGCCACCAGCGCCCCAGCATCCATTGCCCTGCAGCCACACGGTGCAGCATCATCCTCATCCTCATCCTCAGCCTCATCCTCATCCTCCTCATCGTCATCGTCGTCATCGTCATCCTCAGCCTCATCCTCCTCCTCATCGTCATCGTCATACTCATCCTCATCCTCCCAGTCGCTAAGCCCCACAGCTCTGCTCTGCTCTGCTCTGCACTCACTCTCTCGCTCACCACCACATCAACATGCACCGCCAGAACCCCTGTATCTCTGCGCACTCCCTCTCTCTCTCTCTCTCTCTGTTTCTCTCTCTCTCTCTGTGTGTGAGAGAGAGTTTGTGTAGGTTTGGATATGTGTGTGTGTGTGTGTGTGTGTGTGTGTGTGTGTGTGTGTGTGTGTGTGTGTGTGTTTGTGTGTGTGTGTGTGTGAGAGAGAGAGACTAGAGCATGTGTGCCTGTCTATGTGTGTGTGAGAGAGCCAGTTTGGCAGCTTTGAACAGTGCATTTGTGCTCTTAGAAAATGAGATGGCGCGTAGAAGCATGTGGCCTTGGGATTTCTCTGCTTAAATGTAGAATTGGACACACATCCCTCACAAAGCTGAGAGAGAGACAGCACAAAACATATTTCTCTGTATAAATTCAAATTGCTATTGCTTTTCTTCTTAGTTAAAGGACTGTATCGTTACATTAATGGAATAATTTCCTGAACAACAGTGTTGTTGTACTTCTCTGTATCATGTATAACAACAGCACTGATTAAATACTGGTAGGCAACCGCCATTATATCTCGCTGGCTCAAAGCATGGCTCACTTGCTGATAAACGAAAATGAGCCGTGGCTGACATGGGATAAGACAACAGTATTGTGTCTGTGCTGAGATACAGAGGAGTCTTTAGCGGCTGGTTAAGACCTATCCCTGATGAGATGTGGGTGTCCGCTTTAAAGTGCCTGTAACCAGATTAATCGTAATGAAATAATTTCATGCGAAAGAGAGTGAAGCTATTATTGAAGAAGGGATTAAAAGCCGGATTAGAGTGGAAAAATGGGCATCGAATGAAGAGGTGGCCGGCTTGTCCCTCGAGCCTGAAGAAGTCTCAAGAAGGCGTCGAAAAAGCGAGCAGAAAGTAAAACTGTAACAAAGATGGCGGCGAAGCGGGAGCGTGAACTCATTTCCTGGTTGCGCGTCTGTGTTGTTGTCTGCGCTTTTATTTGCAGTTCGGGGCCCTAGATTTCTGCAGCACCCGGATGCGGTGCTTCGGGGGCTTCCAATGTTGCTGGGTCCTCCTATTGCCGTGGAGACGTGTGATGTGGAGCCTAAGCGAATGAGATGTGGCCTGCGCGGAGACGAAGGCTGGACTTGAACTCAAATCGAGGCTGGACCAAAAAAAAAAAAAAAAAAAAGAGAGAGAGAAAGAAAGGGGCGAGCCTGCAAATTCACAAGCAGTCGCCATCAACATGTCCAAGATTTGACAGGATTCTGTAGAATCAATGTCAGAGAAATTTAGCCACTGAAACGGAAAGGTTTTTAAAGGAATAAAATGGAATAATTTCCTAATAATTAAATTGACTTGAGTAGTTTTGGGGAATATAATCTTATTTTGCATTTCTTCTTATTTACTGTGAATTGCCACACCCTCCTATGGCCAATGATTTGTATACCTACATTTCTTTCTGACATTTTAAAATATGATTCTAAATATTTAAATACCTATTTATTATATTTATTATATTTATTTTAATAATAATTCTTATTATTAGAATCTGGAAATTATACATCAAACATATAAATTAATTTAACCAGCTAATTTGAATATTTTAAAATGTTCCCTTTTATTTAAAGCTTTTAAATTTATTTACATCCATTTCTGCGATGTGGATGATGTGTGTGTTTCTTTTATTTATTTTTTTTATTTTAAAAATATTAAAATGTTATCAGTCATTTGATGGGTTCCTTGAGCCTTCTGATTCAATTCAATCTGAAGCATGCTCACCACCATCGCTCACTGGACTGCATTGATGAAGCCTTAGTGGCCTTACAATGACCCTACACCGTTCTGCAATAACATGCTGCAGATATGATCCATTTAGAAGAAGACTACCATACAAACACTAAAAAACATGTTTGAGCTGCAGGAGACAGCCTCCCACCCCAGCTGAAATGTGATGTGAAATTCTTACTCCCTGTCTCTACCCACCTCCCTGGCGTTGATGGCGTGTTTGTGTGTGTGTTTGTTTGTTTGGTGAGGGATGCTATTATTATTATTGTCCTTGGGTACTGTGCGCTTCCTTTGGAGGCTGAAGGAATAAACGTCCTCAAGGTCAATGAGTAGGTGGGGGCCGGGGCTTTACTTAAGCTATGTCTGCCATTTACAAGTGCCTATGAACATATGCAGATGGATCTCTCTCGGTCTTCCAAAAATCTATTATGTTGACCAGGTTGAGAAAAAAAAAAACCTTACCGGTAGCCTGTGGCATTTCCAAGCTGTAGCAACCGTGTAGTTCTCTATTCAGCCATCAAAACCGTGTACGACGAAAAAAGTGCGGCACTGCCTCCTTACAAGCAAAACATTTTTAAACTTTACCTGCCATCAAGTAACCCAGTTCATTTGACTAATAGAGAGGTATGTCCGCATTATTCGAGAGCGAACGAGCTATTTGATGGTCTGCACTCACACCTTGTGTCTAAGAGGCGGGGGCCTCGGCTCCTTTAAGGCTATGAGGAATTAAACCGGCAGCGAAGGCAGGCGAGAGTGTTATTCTGTAATGCTCCAAGGCAGAGAGGGTAGCGCAGAGACCAATGCCATTATACCGGCTGGGGGAAGAAGATGCGTGAGCTTGCTGCCTTATGGCCGGAGAGAGGTGGTGAAGATGGTCTGAGTTTTGGATCTAATCATTCTGTCGACCGCTTTAGCTTTTCCACTCTTGGTTTTCATTGTTGTTGAATTCTCATGACTTCTTTTTCTTTTTCAGTTGCTTTTTAATTTTTTTCCAATTCCTTTTTTTCTCTTTCTCTCTCTCTCTTCCTCTCCGGACATGCTTTCGTTTTATCAGTTTCTTACTTCATTTCAATGACACATTTGATTCACGCATCCTTACTCTCTAAGTTTTGTTTTTTGCGTTCGTTTGTTTTCCAACCGTTTTGCCACCTGGTTGTAGTACGGAACTGCCGCCTTTTGCCAACGCCGCCGCTCTGACTCAGCATCGCACCTGGACGACTGTGCGCGCGGAAGCCCCTTTTAGCTGCTCTGTGAGGCGCAGGCGAGGCAACAGCCAGGAAACACCGGAGCACACGGCAGCCAGCGCGAGTCCCATCGCAGCTTTAACCTAGACAATCATACAAGCACATCCGCCCTTCCAGCGCACAGACGGGAGCGGGTGAGAAGGAATCGGAACACCAGCCTCTCGGAGCGCAGCCGTGTGACAGAGAGAGACGCGGAGGTAGCCACAGTGTAAAATCCCCTTCTTTTTGCGCGGAGAGCTGGACTGCTTTTCTTATAACCTTGCAACTGGCACATTTAAGGGTGATCAAGAATAACCACTGGACAAAGTGCGAGGACAGAGACGAGAGAAGCCTAGCTGAGGGATTGAAAGGAGCGGGGCATGTGGATATTGGCTTTTATCTTTTCCCAGAGCATCTTGAATGGTTAGTGAAATTTTTAATTTTCTCTTCATTAGTGGGGGAAACTTAATTGACCTCAGTTTCCTCCACGTGCTATGCAAAGCTGGCATAAACGGGGTACGTGAGGAGATGAAAGTCACCCGTGATGCAAATTCATTGAAACATTTCAGTGGTGCCACGGGTGGTCACCTATGCAAAAAGAGGTTGACGGGCGAGGCTGCCACTGCGCTGCGTTCATTTAAGCTTACCTTGTCACATAATTCCGCCCTAACGGCAATCAACTGCACGCACGACTTGAGCAGCACAACAGTGCATAAAATTATATTCACAAGTCGAAAACGCTATGCACGTTGTCAATATGTTTAGGATTATAATGGGGGGAGGGGGGTCGGAAGGGGGGGGCAGCACATGATGCGCCTTTCTCGTCATGTGTTGTCCGTGTGAACTATTAATTGATGCGACCTCGAGCTTAACTGGTGTTTTTTAAAAGCATTGATTTGTAAAGATTTTCTTTTCAAGTTGAACCCAAGCATTTTTACGTCCTTTTAAAAAAGAGATATTGATCTGTACCACGAGTGACGTACGTATTTTATATGATTGCATATTGGCCCCCACAAAACATTATTTTGAGTAACTATTTGAAAAACAAGTTGATAAAATAAGGGGAAATGTCATTTAAAGAAATTATTATTCATACACTACATTTTGGTATTTCCTCTGGCAAATTATTTACCACCAATAAATATATATAAATAATGGATTTATTGGAAAGGAAGCATTTTGCAATCAATTATTATAAACAAACATTAATCAGTGGCATTTAATTATTACTATCAGTTGGTACAATTATTTGTAAGATATTTTTGTGCTGCATGGTGGACCAAGTCTGTGTATTTCTGCCTTTACATGTTTTAGTGCTGCCAGGGTGTAAATAAGGAACATCTCTTTGGGTGACCTGGTGTGTTACGAGAGGAGAGACACTGTTGTGAAGGCGCGTCCCTCGAAAAGCCATCCAAATTAAAAACTAGGCGACAAATAATCTTACAGGCTTACAGAGATTAATGCCAGGGTGAGGACCGTTTGAAGGATCTGGCAGGCCACACAGCCTATAAGCAAACCTCCTCACAGGAGAGTGAAGGGTACAGCCTCCCTCGTCTTGGTGCCTCTCAGTTGTGAGCAAAAGGATGGAAAACTGTATGAGTGTGTGTGTGTGTGTGTGTGTGTGTGTGTGTGTGTGTGTGTGTGTGTATGAGTGTGAGTGTAAAGCAGTGTAGGCATGCAATGCGTAGAAGTGTGCTATGCGGTTCTTTAGAATGTGCATCTGTGTATGCGAGCGAGGTGTGTGTGTGTGTTTGTTTGTGTGCGTGTGTGTCTGTTTGTACGTGCGACTGGCTGTGTGTATATGCGAGCAAGAGGATATGTGTGTGTTTGTGTGTGTGTGCGTGTGTGTGTGTGTGTGTGTGCGAATGTGCGAATGTGGACACATATCTAAGAGCATGCAGCCACCCAAGCCATTTACCCCCCCCCCCCTCCCCCCCACACACACACACATACATAAATTAATTCTTATATGTTCTAAATATATTCTTTACATTTCAATGGTGGTACGCTTGAATACAAACATGCATGGATACAATGCAATCAGGTCTGGAGAGAGAGCGCGGGGCTTCGGCCAGTGGATGAACAGGCTAGGGTGTGTTCGCAGAGATAGAACTGGGGTGGGTGGGAGAAAAATAGAGCTAGGCGATCATGGTGGTGGTGGTGATGGTGGTGTGTGTGTGTGTGTGTGTGTGGGGGGGGGGGGGGGGGGGGGGTAGAAGAAAATGGAAAGAGCCTGACGGAAAATGACAGACAGCGAAAAAAATGAAACAGGCGGTTGAATGTGACAAGCGACCAGTGACAGAGAGCCAAACCTGTGGGGGGGTGGATACCTTCCTTTCTGATGAGATACATATATTACATATATATGTATGTATGTATGTATGTATCTATATATATGTGGGGTGGTGGATACCTTCCTTTCTGATGAGATGATTTGTTTAAATGATCAGAATGTGATCTGCACAGATACATACATATATACAATACATATATATATATATATATATATATATATATATATATATATATATATATATATATATATATATATATATATATATATATATATATAATACACATATATGTAATACATATATTACATATATATGTATGTATGTATGTATGTATGTATGTATGTATCTATATACATATGAGAATGTTGGAGAGGGCTTTAAAAAAAAAAAATGCTGCAAATGCTGCATGAAAAAATTCCCCCCTCAAAAAGAGAAGGGAGCAGAAAGGAAACGCAGGGCAAAAGCAACAACAATCCTCCATTGCAATGAGTAGGGAGTAGGGAAGGAGAGGGGAGCTTGGCTGTAGCCAGAGCATCTCCCTGTATGTGTCTCTTGCAGGCAATCCTCAATTCAGGCAGCTCGTTGATGTGAGAGTCACCCCCCCAGCAACAGCCCTCCACTCCACCATCCTCCCCCCCCCAAAAAAAAGAAAAAAAAAAAGAATCTGATTTATTTTGTAATAACTTCATATTGAAATACCACCTCCATCTTCTCAGCCCCCTTAGAAACTCATAAGAGAACAATAAGGCTCCACCATTAATCACTGCGCCTCAGTGCTGGGGATTGAGTGACTGCTGAGGCTGTCCATTGGAACAGGGGGAGCGTACCATCTCACAACAGCCAACCGGAGGAGGATTAGACCCTGTGGAAAATGTTAAAACGCTATCTTAGTAGGATGTTTAATCTATTTTAGAAGCCCGAGTGAAATGCTCCTGGTGGACAAAAATGTTCAAATGAATGAGAGAGGGAGAGAGAGAAAGAGAAAGAGAAAAAGATTTGATGTTTGAAATGGGATTCTTTTTTTGCGTGTTGAGAGAGGGAGATGGCTTATTTATTTTAAATTACATGTGGGTTTTCAGCTAAATTTCCTACAACACATAACCTTACAGTGCCATTCTGCAGCCCCCCCCGTATTTCTGGTTCTGTGCAGTTGTATTTTGTAAAAAAAAAAAAAAAATCGGGCTTTTTGAGTTTGATTTAGCACATGCTTCTTGGCCCGTCTCTATGGAAACGTCCATTATGCGCGCAGTAGTAGTGTGGAGTGTTAACTAAGGCTATTGTGATGCTGACCCGGAAGTACTCACCATCCTTTCTGCTGATACCTGCTCATTGTTTATGACTGACGCCTGAATGTCATCTTTTTACAGCGCATTTCTATGCAGGCTCATCTGAATGTGCCCTTGAGATTATTTCCATTTTTTACAAAAATAAATATGTATTATATTTATGAATGGCATGGCCAACTCAACAATATCATCACATTCCAGCTTGACATATTTAACACTTGTAATGTAACCCTCTCCGTTTAATAATGACATCCGGATTGATATTTCCTTGATATTTTTTTCCCGTAAAATACAAGGCCATATAATTCTTGCAATTTTCGAACAAGTCATTTCTGTGAGTGTCATCGGGCAGACAGCTGTGGGGAGAGACTCTGAGTTTTTTTTTTTCTTTTTTTTTGCCTTAATGATGCCCCAAGGCAAATCAGATTCAAACTAAACCTGACTGCTGTGGTTACGTCGTCATTATTAACCAGTGTAGCTACGAGAGCACACAGGCCCACCTGAGACTGTACACCGTCTGCAGACTCAGCTAAGACTGAAGCCCTGGCTCTGCCTAGCAGCCTACCAGCCTCCTGCTTTAAAATACACACTGCATCAAGGTAGTATAATTACATGAACGGACACCATGGCAAAGTTTTTTTTTTTTTCAGGAAAAAAAAGATGGAGAAAGAGATAAAGTGTGTGTGTGTGTGAGAGAGAGAGAGAGGGAGAGAGAGAGAGAGAGAGAGAAATAGAGAGGAGGAGTGAAAGAACATGTTGACCCAAGGAAAGCCAACATGCAGCCATTAGTCTAAATAAAGGTTTTGATTTGAGCAAATTTGGCTGTGAGAAACACGGGTTTCCAGGGAGCTAATCTTCTGGGGGCAATTAAGCCAGTGCACTGATTAGGCTCCCATCTGCTGGAGATGCCGGTCGAGGTGTTCCTGATAGACTTACAGCCCATTATCTGGTCAAAGCTTCAGAGCCAGCAGTGGACCGGGCCCAGACAGTGGACTCAGGCATGGGATAGTAAAGACCAGCAGAAACTTCAGACGTGGCCCCAAAAATCTGCAGGCTAATTTTTTCAGCTTGTATACTCCTCCCTTAACCTAAAAAAGGAATATATAAAAACAGATGTATTTAATTCAACCCTATACAAATAAATTACAGTGAGTGTAATCAGCTTTATACATGGAATATGACAGCAGTGATTTCCTTTTTTGCTATCTTTCTCTCTCTTTCTATCTTTCCCTCCCTCCCTCTCTCTGTCTCTCTTGCATTTGCCCCTTTTTAACAGATGTAATAAATTTAGCCCTGCGCCTTCCTACTCGAAGCACTATAAAATATTTTTGGGATTGGTGCCACCCATCAAAACCAATATTTTAGAGCAGCGTGCTGAGGCCCGGACCTCGACGCTCAGAGATGAGTCATTTCAGGGGACTGCTGTTTAGCATTAGACTGGGCCAGGGGTGGCACATAGCGCTTAATTGGCTCAGAAAAAGCATCAGTTGTTCCAGTGTCACATTGAATTATCACAAAGGTGTCAGACAGTCCAACTACTGAGGTTTTCCTTTGCGCTCAAGACTCTTTCCTTTTTGTGTAGATTTATTTTCCTCTCCTTTTTTCATTTAGCATCTGATCTTTTTGTGTTTGGTTTGGAAACATGAGCACAGTCACTTGCACCAGCACAGAGCAGGCAGGCAGCATCACTGTGTGAAGTGAGGACTTCCTAAAGGCTGTGTGTTAATGTTTGCATGTAGCAGGGCTCCCCAGAGAGTGGCACATACGGCTCTCTGTATAGTTTATGCCTTGTGCGATTTCATGGACGTCTTATCTTTGTCTTTGGATTTTCCTCTTCATGACATGCATGAAAAGTGCTTATATAACTAAAACACTGACCATTGATGGTGCACATACAATTCAATGAAAGGTTTTTTTTTTTTTTGTTAGAGATTCATTGATAGCTCCATAACGGCCAAGACAAATGGTATGATTCTATGAAACAAAATGAGAAATTTGTTAGAAATTCTAGTAGCATAATTTGCGTTGTGCTAGTATGTTCATTATTCCTCCAAACATGTTTGATTTGAGGGTTTACACACAAAACTGTCAGATGAAAAAGAAGCCATTTTAAGAGCTGTGGAGAGATGGGTCTATGGGAAATGGACTCCACAGCAGCAAGCTCTCTCCTCACATTCCACATTCCAAGTGGCAGACAGTTTATCCACCGTAACGCATAGCAAGGTGTTAGTACACAATGTTATGGACCAAAAATTGAAAATGCGATCCAAAATTTTATAGAATGGACAAGGAATTCTACACTTTATTTGGCTATAGGCTTTGTTGTAGCCAAATTCCCAGTCACCCCAATGCTGTTTATATGTAGAAACTGCCTTTTAAAATCCTAGCTTAAAATCAGCCCTCAGGTCACCTTTTTTCCATGCATTTAAATTCATTCATTTTTTTGTTCTTTTTGTGCTGTGCCGAATGTGGCCTTGCAGTGGGGGAAACAACAAAGATTGGCCTGTTTTCTGCAGGCGGGTGAGCCAGACCAATATCATGCCTTGTTAAGGTTCTCTCTCACTCGTGGCAGCTCTGCGGCTCTTCGGAGTGCATCACGGTCATTATCATCCCAAGCACCTCCGGCAAGGCATCACCACGTTGTCTTCGTTAGAGGTTCAGCGTTCCACACACACACACACACACACACACACACACACACACACACACACACACACACACACACATACACATACACACACACACACACACACACACAGTCATACATATGAAACGATCCTGAAGTTGAATTAAAGCCAACAGGGATTTAGCCGCTAAAAAACAGTCAGCTAGCCGAGTGCATTTAAATGTTTTCTGGAATATAACGTTCAAGAATAAAAAAAATTGTAATTCTATTCACTCCGTCAATTTTTTCTTCTGTGGTTATTCTGTGTGCACTCCTAATAGTGCCCATCTTATTCATCTAGAAGAGAGGCTGAGCCGTGTTGCACGGCATACACAATCAGGGAGGTTAAACTGGCCTGACAAATGTTTATGAAGTATAATTGCACTGAGGAGCTCTTCTGAGGCCGCTCTGGAGAACGCTTGCCCACAGCAGGGCTGCAGTACCAGGACGCCACTGTGCTATAATAACTGTTAGCCCCTTGTACATGCCTTGTACATACATACCCCTAATGTACACACACACATACACACATACACACACTCACAGACACACACACACACACACATACACACACACACACACACATACACACATTCACACACACACACACACACACACACACACACACACACACACACACACACACACATACACACACTCACACACACACACTGACTGGCTGCATAATGAAAGCTTCTGCATGAAGACCTTAAAAAAGCAAAGCATCCAGGAGTCTAATTAGTACGACGGCAAGGGAGACTGAGGCGCTAACTTTCAGTGAGTGTAAAATTTAATTACAAATCAGAGGATGTCCTCCGACCGAATCTGCTGAATAAGGACAGTATAATTGCACGAGCCCTATGTTAATGTCTTTCACATTGAAATGTTAACTGTATCATTTAGCTCCACATCGGGCGAAAGAGAACAGAGGGAAAGAGAGTGGGAGGAAGAGAAAAAGAGAGAGAAAGAAAAGAGAGAGAAAGGAAAAAGCCCCAGATGTAGATGTTTGATGAGGCATGTAAGAAGGTGGCACCGTTGGCATTTTTAATGTCAACATCTCCCTGTGCCCGCGTTTGGTGCCAATCTGAACGCCTCATCTCCCTGTGCTCGCGTTTGGTGCCAATTTGAACGCCCTCGTCTTATCTGTGGTGAACCATCGCAGAGCCTCAGGGCATCTTTCTCCATATCTGTGCGCGTGTGTGTGTGTGTGTGTGTGTGTGTGTGTGTTTTCTTTTGTCATGCTATGGTTTGGCCATCACGCTGGGCTTCAGTGATAACTAAGGCAGATCATAAGTAGGCTACAGCGTGGCAGGACCAGGTTCGGATAGACAGCATGACAGAGAGACAAATGACTGTGGCTCTCCTTCTCGACGTTGTGATTTATTTTTAAACATGGCAGCTACGCTGCAGATGTAAGAGCAAGTTTGAGGCGGTTATTTTTAGGTGGTCATTTTTTAAGGTGCTGTCATTTGTGTGTGTGTGTGTGTGTGTGTGTGTGTGTGTGTGTGTGTGTGTGTGTGTGAAATTGTGGATGTGCATCTGCATCAGTGTGTGTGTTTAGTGAGCTGTGGACATGAGGTTGACCCTTTTATAATTAGGGGAAACACGTAGGGACCTGGTGAGTCCTCAGAAACCCATATCAGGAAACCATTTCCCTTTTTTCTCTTCTTTAGTCCAGCCTTCTCCCCGCTCTCCTCCCCTCGCTCCCTCCTCCTATCCTCCTCACACACGCACTGTTTTAGGGGGCAGTGCTGGAGAGCCAGGCAGGACCCTAAGCACCACTGCAGGAATCGACTCAAAATGGAGGCCAGGCTGAAGCAGACTGGGGCAACTCACTGCTAGTGTTTTTTTTTTTTTTTAATAAATATATATTTATTTATCTGCCTATTTATTTGTTTATAATTTATTTAATATATAATATATAAATATATAATTTATAAAATTGCCCCTAAGGAAGATGATCTTGAGATATTTCAATAAGGGACGGAGTTCTTGTCCTTACAATGCCCTTGTCATATTTGGAGGTGCACACTGTCCTGTTTTCTCTTCTTTTCTCTGTCTTAGTAGAGAGGGCAGGGAGACGATGAGAGGAGAGTGAGATGGCTGATAGAATTATGTCGTGGGAGGTGGTGAACCTGCCTGTTTTCCAACCACAGAGCCTCCTGCTTGTCTAGGGATTTTTTTTTAGTGTGTGTGTGTGTGTGTGTGTGTGTGTGTGTGTGCGCACCATGTTGCAGCGTTTTGTCAGTGCGATGCAGAAAGGGGGCTGCAGGATGGATCTGTGCACAGTCTTCTTGGCAAATATGGCTTCCTGGACTGCAGTGGACGGAGACTGCCTGCGCGGGTCTGGGCCAGATCGAGGCCAAATCAGAGGCAGCTACTGGTCATGTATCATTCATAAGGTTGTCTTTCCACCTTCAAGAGGCCAGCTATTTTTTAGCTGTTTATCAGACAGTCTAACAACACCTTCAACTGACAATACATTTTTTAGTGTGGCGTTGTGATAGCCAATGTTTATCGTGTGGATTGAATTATTATGTAGAATCTTCCGAAGACTCTATTTCTGGTGTTAGCTGGCTTGTTCTGTATTCTGACAGTAATATTTTTTTAAATGTTTGATGAGAGTTTTTTTTTTTTAAGAGTATACAGACTAATTATCTTTTCAATTTAATCGTTTGAGAGAAGAAATAGACACTGGAGCATACTGTTGGGAATTTAATTTATACATTAACAATTGGCTGCCCCCCCCCCCCTCGCCCCCCGACACATGGGCCTTTTTTGATGTTTTCCTCCGTTTTGAATGTCCCATTAGGGTACGGGTTGCCCGAGGTTTATTAGGTACTGTGCTGCCTTTGCTATCAGCCCTTCCCCAGCAGTGATTATGCTAATTGGTGTTTGATCAGATGATTAAATTATAATTCGATTAATCCCGTGCACTAAATGCTTTGAATACATTTGCGTCAGCGTGGCCCCTTGGCGTGATGGAACCCCTGTCCTCTTGTCGGTACACAAGGAGCAGAGTTAGCCCTGACGCAGGAGGGAAAAGGTTTTGCTGTCACTGGCGATGGAGGTAAAGGGTAAAATTGGTGGTTTGATGGGGTAGAGGGTTGGTGTCTTATTTATTTAAAATGGCAAAGGAAATAGAGTTGAGTGCAGAATTCCCTCATTTGAAGGACCTCACACATATGCCAAACAAGGTCTTTGCCGAGACGTATACCCACATTTTTTTAATGCCTGTTGGGAGCAGAGAGCCTTTAAGTACCATTTTAGAATTCGCGAATGATAAGCCACAAAAAAAAATTCTTGCTAATGCACAGGGTTCTAGGCAGACCCCTATTTGAGCTGCATAGCCATTATGTGTTTGTGTGTGGTTGAGTCTTTTCATACTCTGATGGAGTCTCAGTGTGGATGAGCTTCAGGACATCACCTTTGAATTTCTTGAATTTCCCCTTGGGGATCAATAAAGTATCTATCTATCTATCTATCTATCCTTGCTTGTTTTGGCATACAGTGTACTGTGGTTTTTAGGTTTTTTAGGTTTCATTATAGGTTTATATGTGTGTATGCATCATGGGAATCAAATCCATGGTCCTGGTGTTAACATTTTCATCCACTAGTTGAACTACAGTGGCTGCTGGAAAGACTAGTCCACTCTGCTAAGGATAGCTTTAAGAAGAACTGTTTTATTAAAATATCATTCTCCACACACCTTCTTTTCTTTTCTTTTCTCTGATTGTCTAACACTCTGTAAAGAGCCATGAGACATGTGTAATGTTTTGGCGCTCTATAAGTATAATTAAATTGAAATTGAAATTGAACACATAACAATATAATAGATATGTCCATATAGCACACACAATAACAATGTTAAGAACGTTATCGTTGGGCATCACTTTGAGCGATTTTGTGAATGAGAGAAACACTGACAGCCAATCAGAATCTGTCACATTTTAAAGGATTCTCATAAACACATGACATGTTTCTGAGAGGCTTTCATTATGGAGGGGCAGTGCAGATGCTAATGTTGTTATTAATGTTGTTAATGTTGTATAGTTGTTATTAATGTTGTTAATGTTGTATAGTTGTAGTTACAGTCATCTTAAGCGCTGCAGATAGGCCTTAACATAACAGGAATTCCTCTTTTTGTCAATTTTCAACGTAATGGAACCCCATTTAACCCAATTCGTTCAAAACTGATGAAAAGGCTAACGATCCTACCTGTGACAACATGGTTACATATAGTAGGCTATACAATAGTGCAAATACCAGGTGCTCATGGCAGAGTCTCCATTCTCCTCAATGTAAGTTAGTGTGGCATCTGAATGAGTTTGAAGACGTTATTTTAACATAAAAGAGCTGCATTCTGTCGCGTTTTAATTCAGTTCTTAAAGTCGATCATAAAGGCCATCCACATGGTTCACCTCTAGTGCACCAGCAGTAGTGGAGGTTCTGGAACGAAGGCTTTCGCGTGTTTAAGCGATGCTGACGGGGCCCAGATTGCGATCGCTCTCTCGCTGAAGGACGGAGGATGGATCGTCTAATCAGACGGGCCGAGAGACGGAGGCACCATCCAGCTGCTGTGTCATAAGTGCTGACACACTTTAGCAGCTGTTCGCCAGAGACGCCTCCATTTGACTAAACACTCAGATCAAAGCAACGGGAGAGAGAGAGAGTGGGGGGGGCGCTCTCGTTAGCGTGGCTAGCGGGAGCTGAGCACGCAGGTTTGTGGTCGAGGTGGCCCCGAGACAGTAGCTGTGTAGCTCTATTATCGGCAACAAACAAATACACTTATTTAAATTGGGCATCTCCTGTACTGGACTGGCTTGAGAAAGCTGCATGTAACCTTGAGATGAAAAGTAAACAAATGTAACATTCTCCTCTACGTTATAACAAGCATGTGATCTGTAAGATGAAGTGAAAACATTTGAATAATAATCAGTGGTATCACATGAACTGCGACAGTGAGGTTGATTTTTCCGCGCTAGGTCGAAAGACAGCTTCTTAGAGGTAACGACATCAGCATGCTTAGCGAGTAACCTTGAAGATCACTGTCAGTTGTCGGATTCGGATCCATCAGATGCTTCAGTCAGGTCAGATAAATCATTTACCACAGCAAGGCCCTTTGATTTCCAAGCTCAACCTTCTCTCCTCTTGGAAGCTCTCCCCATAGTTAGTGCTTGTTTAGACACACACACGGTGGAAAAACACCAGAAGCCAACGTCTGTGGATGGATTATTTTGATAAAAACAAATATGTTTAAAAAAAAATCAAACCGTCTGACTTCAAAGACAGATGTGAATAACATGTAAGGGGATTAATGAGCATCCGGGGAGTTCTAACAGCGCTGAGTTCGCTCATGTATTGGGCAGATGAGCTAGTGAGACATTACCGCTCATATGGAGCGATAAAACGGGCTAAACCTGTTTCGCTCGCTCTACAATATGTCTGTATAATGAGTGGCTTTAAGCCATTTGCATATTATGGAGAACCTAACTGTTGCCCCAGTGTATACTTTACGTGTGTGTGTGTTTGTGTGTGTGTGTGTGTGTGTGTGTGTGTGTGTGTGTGTGTATGTGTATGTTTGTGAGCATGTGTGTGTTTGTGTGTGTGTGTGTGTGTGTGTGTGTGTTTATGTGTCATTGTGAGGCCCTGGCAGATATAAAAGGTCCAGTGATGAACAGGTGTGCTTTGTATCCTTACGACACATTAAAAAGCGTTGTCAACTGACTGACTAACACACACAAACACACACACACATACACACACATTTCCTGTGCAGAGTGTGTGTTTGTGTGTGTATGTATGTGTATGAGCTTCCCGCTGCAAGCGCAAACAGAGAGGAGTGTGTGTGAGGGTGATGGAGACACACACCTGCCGCCTCGCTACCACAAAGAAGACTCTGAGGCCCCCACAGGCTCCTCTTTCATGGGGTCTCTGGAGCGACGGGTGTGGGGCTCTCGCCAATCTCCTTCCTGCTCGCCTCCATTTTGTTTTGGAGCCGTGTGGGTGTGTGTGAGTGTGTGTGTGTGTGTGTGTGTGTGTGTGTGTGTGTGTGTGTGTCGGTGTGTGTGTGGCGGGGGGACTCAGGTTGGGGAGGGTGCTGGCGATGGTGAGCCAATGGCGCACGTTTTGGAACTCATTAACATCGCCGGCAGCAGCAACTCTTTGTTGGGACGCTCAATATATCAGTGTAGGAGATGCAAAGCAGGATAATGTCCTGGCACAACGGGGGTGATTGACTCCACACAGCCTTTTGACCAGTGAGACAGAGAGGCGCTCTGTGCCCCTCAATGGACGGGTTGTGGAGAGTGCACTGAGGAACTCTTTTATTTACAAAGAGTGCATCTTTCCAGCTCTCCTCCTCTCTTCTTCTTTCTTCTCTTCTTTTTTCTTCATCTTTCTCCCTCTCTCTCTCTCTCTCTCTCTCTCTCTCTCTCTTTACGGTCGACCTCTGTGGCAAACACTTGTTTCTGGAAGCTGTGCACACAAGTGGTGAATCTGACCAAATGGCGAGATGAACAGATCTCTTTTCATTGGTGCAAGTCAAAATATTTATATATTTCTCAAAGCTCCTCATTTCTGAAAGGTCCATCTTGAAACTTTGACAGTACCCCTCTTCTGTCCCCTCTGAAATGCATACGTCTCCTTTACAATTTAAAAAAGAGAGCTGAGACATTCAAGTTCGGCCTCAAAGGCAGCAGTAGCAGCTGTCTTAGTGACTTTAGGACATAAGGCTCATTGACATCAGATACATTCTCAAGAGTGCATCTGTCAGATAAAAATATCAGTGTCATTCTGTGCAAACAAAAACAAGGCCACATTTTGCACAAACGCTCACAGATCTCATGCTAATCTCTTCTTATCAGCAGCAGTGGTAAGGAACAGCAAAGCAAGACATGGGTTGATGATAGGAGTGTTAGTTTTCGTGGTGTTTTGGTTCTTGCGACCTTGAAAGGTCATCCGCTGTAGAAAGTTATTAAAAAATGTGACAGACATGATCTGTTTAGCTGTTGGCAGTGCTCTGGCCTCGTTTACTGCCACCGATTTAGCCATGCTAGTCAGAGCGCCATTGAGAAGGCCTGTCAATAGGATTAGCATAAGCTCCCGCATGTTGTTTTTGTTTCATTTGATTTGCTGGCAGGAAATTATGTTGCTAGTTTAGAATGCACTGAATTGCTCTGTGTGAATTTCGCAGAAATGTAGGTTACTGTATATATCTGCCCACAATAACGTCTCCATTTTGAAGCTGAAGAAAGCACATTGTATGTTTGTGTGGAGCATTTGCAACGGGTGTGATTTAGATTGCAGATTTAAAATGTGTCGCTTGGAGTACTTGGTGTCTATATTCACAAAATGGAGGATCCAAAATGGATTTTTTAGGGTGTTGGTCTTTTTCTTCACAAGTCAATAGGGATTTAATACTCCCTTCAGAACAAAACACTGATAATGATCTCAAGAAATTGAACTTGTTCATTTTCAAAACATTTTAATGTCCTTGGCTAATATTTTACTGACTGTTTCAAGCTTTTATTATTAGTCTAAAAATCTCATATCTAA
>NC_055971.1:28933177-28945677 GCF_018492685.1 Alosa sapidissima | reverse complement strand
GAAATGGAGGGGCAACCAAAGCGAGTGCATTAAAGTCAGTGGCCATAAGTCTCAGGCCATCCACTTCATACACACTGAAACAAGGGGGAGCCGTCTTAACCATCCGCCCATCTCTTCACACTAGAGGAAGCAGGTTAATATTAAATGGCGTCACAGTCTTTTATGCTGCCCTGTGTTGGCGGAATTGAGGGGGTGAGGGGGAGTTGGGGAGCGAGAAAGAGAGCGAGAGAGCGAGAGAGAGAGAGAGAGAGAGAAAGAAAAAAAAAGCTTGATTAATTATGGATGCACACAATCCATTATTGAACAGTGTCACTTCTTCGTCTTTATGGTTGAGCTCATGAAAAATTATGTCAATTATGAATTTCCCTTTAGGTTGTTAAGCGCTGAAGTGGAGGCGCTCAGACAAGTAAGACAAGCGTAACCCTTCGCCTGCCATGCGGCGGGGGCCACTCCCGGGTGGGCCGCGGGGGGCTCGCGCCGCTAATCAAGGTGATGCGCTGTATTAGCACCTCTGTAGCTCCGCTGCTAGAGCGCAGCGCTAACAACCTCCAAGTCATGGGTTCAATACCCAAGGACAGCGCGTGCTGATGATGATGGGTGGACTGTACTGTATGCCTAATGCAATGCCTGTTAGAAACACATCAACAGCATGGCGCCGTGGGCTCATGTTCTGAAGAAATAGGACTGGGATCTCGACTTGCGTCTCATGTTGGCCAGTCAGGAGCTCTGACAATGAAGACACTGAGGGAGGAAGGGAGACGAGGAGGCCCCGAGGTGTGCAGAAGGTCAAAGTGCCAGACGTACTGTACCTCACCTCCCTTGGGCTAGTGGAGCCAAGTAGACCTCATGTTACATTCCCAAAAATGTAAACAAGGATTGCATTCAGAACTGGGTTCTTGCCTGCAGGAACTGTTGAGTCAGTAATCAGGATCAGCAACCGGTTCCATACCAGAGCCATGCCAGAACCACACCAGAACCGGACCAGATGTGGCCCGTATGAACTGCTATCTGTGTGTGTCCTCGATCAGTCCCCTGTTTAGCTGTGTGTAGAGGCGTGTTTTGAACTTAATCCTTTAAGACTTGCCGCTCTGTAACGGCCCATTTACCCTTCCGGTTTTAAGTCTGTGTCTTTAAGCAGTCTCCACTTTGATGTGATGCACTAGTTTTCATGCGTCACATTTACCGCCTGCAGGATCATTCCACTGACATCTTTTGATGTTAGGAAATTTGTTGAAACCCTGCAGTAGACCTCTATTTGATGTTCATTTAGAAAAGGCACTCGTAACTCCAAGCAGATTTTTCTGAAAATGTCCCTTATAAATTAGCTTATAAATTAGTTTTTTTTTTTCATGTGTTTGTGGCATTGGAGACTTTGTATTCCTGTAGTGACCTTTAGAATAGCGTGCCCTATTTCCCTGAGGCAGAAGAAACAAAAATGGCTCCTGCATTGTTGTTGTTGTTGTTGTCACTGTTGCTTTGCCTCCCTACACTTCCCCGCGCCACACAAGCACAGGACCTGACAGTAACCGTGCCTCCCCCCCCCCCCCCCCCCCCCCCATGTTGGTCCCCTCTGTCTGATCGGCCAGTTCTGAGCCCCTTATCAGCGCCAGCAACCTTGTGCGTCTGGTCCGGCCGCGCCACCTCTCGTTAGTGCGGCTGCGACCGCGATGATGAACAAGCCGCGCTGCTCTGGCAACGGGAAAACGTTTGCCACGACTGAGTGAGCGCCAGCGAGCGAGCGATCATCGGACAATTATGGGGAATATTTCAGCCTGCCCGTTGTTGGCTTTGCGCATTTCGCAGATCATTTGAGCTGATGCCATCATGACACTGGGGCACTGCGTTTCTCACAGCTGACGCTCGGCAATTGCATGTGTGTGTGTATGTGTGTGTGCACATATATGCATGAGTGTGTGTGTGTGTGTGTGTGTGTGTGTGTGTGTGTGTGTGTGCGTGCGTTTGTGTGTGTGTATTTGTGTGCTTACTGCAAGATGCATTGGAATGATGACACTGTTAATATGAATGTTATTGAAGCTTTATAAAGAGACCAAATAAATTGTAGCCAACTCAGGCTCCTCTGTAGGGAAATTGGTGCGATTTCTGTCCAGAGGAATTACTGGAAATGAGACGTAATGTCTACAAAGTGGCCTTAAAGCACACACACTCAAGTGTCTAAGACCGAGCCTGTGAAATGCCATATGCTACCCAAATACAGATATTTGGCTTCTTCTAAGGACCTGAGTGGTCGACAGCTTGCTTCTACCATATGCTTGTTTATAATTGTTTGTCTGTCTGTTAGCATATGTGTTTGTGTTCTATGTGAGTGTCTGTGTGCACGAGCCAGTGCATCTATTTGTGTGTGTGTGTGTGTGTGTGCATACACTGCATGAGCGCAAATTCATACCCGCACATACATTTGCGTGTGTGTATGTGTGTGTATTTCAAATTTGTGTGAGTGTGTGCGTTCACGCGCATGTGTGTGTGTGTGTGTGTATGTGTGTGTGTAATGCCTGTGTGTCTTCAGCATCGAAGCCGATGGAGCAGAGAGAGAGAGAGGGTGGAAACCACTGCGATTTGAAACCTTGTTAGAAATTTATGAAGTGCTAAAATGTTTTATCCCTGGGGAGGACATTGCCAGCTGTCACTGGTAAGCCCTTTGCTGCCTGGCAGCGAGCGCCCGGGCCCAAGCCTGAGCAGGAGAGTGGGGCTGGGGCTGGGGCTGAGACAGAGACGGAGACAGAGACAGGGAAGGAAACGCGATGGCGCTCAGGGCCACTAAACGGCCCAAACCTTAGGTGTTACACTAAACACCACCAAATGAATAACACAAATCAACACCCTTGCTTCTCTCTCTCTCTCTCCCTTCCTCTCTCCCTCTCTTTCTCTCTGTCGCTCTCTGTTAATCTCTCTTTCCCTCTCTGTCTCTCTCTGTCTCTACAGGCCTTTTCCATCCTCTATCTATCTATCTATCTATCTATCTATCTATCTATGATGAAATGATGAAAGCCTGTACTGTAAAGCAAACAACCATGACAGTGTGTTGCTATGAAGAGATGCAAAAGCTAAGTGTGTCCCATATGCCAGGACATAAGAAAGGTTGCTCACTGTCTTCATGGGACCCTGCTGCTTGGCTCACTGAAACTGCTCTAATTCCTTATAATGGCGTGCAACTGTGGCTAATAATTTCTCTAGACAAATATCCTTCTGTTAGACATTAGATAAGTTGTTTGCACTTCCAAATTTTTTCAAGCCAATTCAAATCTACTATGATTAAAATGCAATTATATCTAATCTATGTATCTTCCCTCTCCCTCCCTCTCTCCCATTCCCTCTCTCTCTCTCTCTTTCTGTCTCTCTCCCTCCCTCTCTCCCTCTCTTTCTGTCTCTCTCCCTCCCTCCTTTCCTCTCTCTCTCTCTCTTATCTTCCACTCTCTTTTTGCAGTTTTCAGCGAAGATCTACATTCCAGCGTATATTTTGTCAATGCATCTCTGCAAGAGATAGTGTTTGCCAGCACCACAGGGACGCTGGTTCCCTGTCCAGCTGCGGCCGTGTCTCCGGCCACGCTGCGCTGGTACCCTCGCCACCGGGGAGGAGATCTACAACGTCCCAGGGATCCGCCACGTGCACCAGAATGGCACCCTCCAGATCTTCAACTTCCTGCCCTCCGGCTTCAGCAAGCTCATCCACGACAACACATACTATTGCACTGCGGAGAACCCCTCAGGGAAAATCAGGAGCCAAGATGTTCACATTAAAGCCGGTGAGTGACTCACTGGAACTCCTAACAGTATGGAATGACCACATACATTACAGTGTTAGTTATTCAACTGGATTTCTCTCAAAGTACAAACATCCCCCATATATATATCTCAAAGTACAAACATCCTCTCAAATGACAAATCTTATACAGTATACTGTACATGCATATAAACATGTATTATGACTAATATATATTTGCAAATGTATATTTATTACAGTCGCTTTGGTGCGTTTCTCAGATCAGAATGAAAATTCTCATAACTAATAGTTCAACCTCCTCCAACATTTAGTAATTTGTGCACATCATAGTAGCAATTTATCCTTCCTCTGAACAAATTGCAAATGCTTTTGGACATGTATCAGTTGCTTTCGTACAATTTTCTGCTGTTTTATAACATTATCATTTGCTGATGTCATGTCAGTCAAAATTAACTATACTTATGAATGCTGAATAGTCATTCCCAATAAAACTAATAGTCTTCATTTCATTGCTTGAGTCATTACATACAGAATTGTTAAACTAGTTATCACATTCTGTCACAATGCTGTAGAATTGCAAAGAGCCTATACAGTAAAAATGTGAAACGTACGTATTCAGTGTCTTGTACTCACTTACTCCCCTAACTACAGCAATGTGTAACTTTACTGTAGTTTTCAAATGGCTGTACAAGTAGTGTATAGTGCTGTCTTGAGCATTGAGTTCAGGTAGTTTCACAGACTTTTTTTTGCATTGGAAAAACACTGAGAGAATAAACTGTCATAATGAAAACATGACAAAACCATTTGACTATCTTGTTCATAAAGGATAGTGTCAAGACTTCTCATTTTGATGACACTGGCAGTTTTATTGACATGAAGACTTGCTTTTGAGGAATGGACTATCCATTTTGAGCACGTGACATGCTTTTGCAGTTTGCACTAATTGTTTTGAGAAATGCACTACTGTAACTGCTGTGCAAATGTTAATAGTGATGTGAGAAAAGCACCAAAGCGACTGAGAAAAACTGTAACAAATATAAACATTACTGTAATGCCAAAACCACTGGGTTGATGCCATTCCTCCTAACCAGCACTGATGAGTGATACCATGACTATTACTCTAAAACAATGCTCTGCATGTACTCCTTTTCCTGCATGAAGGAGCATGTGTTCTCTGAAACACTCTTTGTGTCCCAGTAGGGATGCAGGTAGCAATGAGGCCTTGAGCCACACAACCCTACAGGGAGCAACCCAAGCTCCAAGCACTGTGGAGACAAACCTCCACAGAATCAGCATCACTAATTGTTAAGGAAGGCTCATGCATTTTTGTTAGTATTATTTTATTTTATTACTTTATGTTGACTGCATGCCCACAGTCCTGCTCCACATTAAGAGGTAGGCAGAACCGTTCGTTAGGGGATTAAAAGGTTGTGGTCAGTTCTTCCGTGGGGATAAGACAAAGCCTCTGCAGACCCCTCCTGGTCCTTAAGAGCAGTGGAGTGCTGAGCGCCTGCTGGTGATTAAGGCTAACCAAGGACATGAATACAGGAAACCGCATGTGACTGTACATCCACAACGCAGCACCAACTGCCAGCTCCGCAATCATTCATGAACCCAGACCTTGGGATGCGCTTCTGAATGCTCTGCACTGGGCTAGATTTCCCCCCTGTATCCCCCTGTATTTGATTAAGCCATCATTGGTGTGTGTGTGTGTGTGTGTGTGTGTGCGTGTGTGCGTGCGTGCGTGCGTGCGTGCGTGCGTGCGTGTGTGTGTGTGTGTGTGATTAGTAAATGCACATTTTCACACTATTGATCAATAACATGTGGAGACATAGAACTGTCTTACACATTAACGGGACATTTTCCCTTGATGCTTTGGGAAGGGGAGATACCTATGCTGTTAGGTGCTAGGCATCATTTAATGAAACATAAATGTGACCATGCACGTTCCCATAACTCAACTCAGTTAAATGTGGGTAATGTTGAGTGTGCTTATTTTTGGAATGAATGGTTTTCCCTGCAGCATACTCCTTCAGAAGACCCAAAGAGATTTCCAGTACGTTGCAAATATACATTGTTTCCCCACAATTTGTGTCCAGTACACTGCAAAAAATCCTAGAATTCAAAATCTAAGTGAGATAAATAAGCTTAAATCAAGTGAATATGTACTTATTTTTTTCTAATATTTGCTTATTATAAGACATTTTTGCACTTGATTTAATTTTTTTTTGCCTTATACTAAGTGAAAATCTTCTTGTTCTATTGGCAAATCTTGCCAGATAATTATGCTTATTTAAAGTAGTACTGTATTTTTCACAAAACAAGAAACTTTCACTTGCAAGATTTGCCAACAGTACAATTAGATTTTCACTTATAACAAGGTCAAAACGGTGGAAAAAAAGTGCAAAAATGTCTTGTTATAAGCAAATATTAGAAAAATAAGTACATATTCCCTTGATTTAAGCTTATTTATCTCAGCCTCCATGGACGGTGTCCAACTTGTCATCCAGGAAGAGGTCTCTCATTCTCTCTTTCTCTCCAGTATGTCCTGAGCTCACTGAGTCGCTGCCTGTCTGTCTTCTGTCCCTTTGCCCCCCCCCCTCTGTTTCGGCCACAGTATTCCGGGAACCGTATACGGTGCGCGTGGAGGATCAGAAAGCCATGCGCGGCAGCGTAGCGGTCTTCAAGTGCATTATCCCTACCTTCGTGGAGGCCTACGTCTCGGTCGTCTCCTGGGAGAAGGACACCAACACCCTCGGCTCAGGTATGCCCGTGTCTTAAGTGCTCTGTGTGTAACACGTGAGGGAACTGGGTGGATTTGGGTTTCCTATGTGCTGGGGTAGAAGTAGTGAGTTATAACGCAGCTTATGCATCGAGATTGCTCACCTCTTCGATGTATTCAGAGATTTGCTGAGAAAATTGGTTATTTTGGTTTTCCACATTTTTTGTACATGAAAAGGAGGATTTGTTACTCTAGACCTTTTTCTTTTCTTCATCATGGTATAATTCACCATGAGTATTTCAATATAAGGACTTTGGTTCTAGTGTTGTAACTGGTGAGGAGGCAAAATGGCCGACCCAAATAAAGCAGTGGTTTGGTGTGATCTGGAGAAAGCACTCTTGCCTTCACAGATTCATTTTGGTGTCATAGTTGCCCAATGACCACTTCATTGAGCATGCAGACATTCATAGCCAGATTCAGCAGCTTACATGTTCACCCTTTACTAGGCAACTGGACACTGGGGTGGTTGTTGTTTGATCTGTTACTCTTACGGAGGGATGGCATTAAATCATGGTGCCCACAATCCTGCACCCCCACCCACCCCCCATCCCCCATCCCCAAATGACCGCTTCGCCCTCCTCTGGCTCAAAGTGGCCCGTCGGCTCCCCGTATCGACCCTGGTCCAGCGTGATTGCGGCCGCTGAGTGCACTGGTTGATCACTTACATGTTAAATGGACGGGCCGACTCTTCGATTGCCTCCTCCCCTCCGGGTGGTGTGGGGTTGTTTTTGTTTTTTATTTGGGGCAGTTAAAACGCTCATCAGGCGGGACATGGGGGATGAGGATGGGGTTGGGGGAGGGGTGGCGTTAAGGGGTGAGGGGGGGGGGGGGGGTGAGCTGGGGGTTGGAACAGGATTGTTAGTAGGCCAGGATTGTTCACATATGCTCACATATGTTCAGCCATTTTGATTAAATGTGTCTAAACACAAAAAGATTTAAAGGGTTTAAGCCAGGATTTGATTAGATGTGTCGAAATACAAAAGATTTCTGCTTTAAGCCAGGGATTTCAGGATACGAGCCCAAGTGCATTGCTGGCCTCGATATCGCCAGCCCCTTTTCAATGCCTGCCTTATGATGTCGGCGACATGTCGCCTGCCGTGTCCAAAAGATGCATGCAGAGATTCATATCAGCGGAGGGACACTGCTGCAGAGCCATGGCTGCTGAAATGTTTCTATTTCGCTTTAAAAAAATCAATATGGCCCCTGATCAATAAACATCAACAGTCATGATTGGATACCATAATAGGGTTGTCATGGAAACACTCTTTTCTGGTCTTTTCTCTTGTTTTGAGTCGGTCTGGCTGACTGGCAAACAGAAAAATTGAACTATCGTTTTTTTTTGTTTTTTTTAACAACAACAACCAAACACACCCCTGTCAGAATTTAGAAGTTAGATATGTTGAGATTTCAGATGTGTCTGTGATCTCACACATGTGTGATGTGTTATGTTAGCAGGCTTC
Organism: Alosa sapidissima; assembly: GCF_018492685.1. Taxonomy (NCBI): domain Eukaryota; kingdom Metazoa; phylum Chordata; class Actinopteri; order Clupeiformes; family Clupeidae; genus Alosa; species Alosa sapidissima. The sequence goes on along the minus strand of NC_055971.1, from coordinate 28,937,696 downwards.
CTGTGTGTGTGTGTGTGTGTGTGTGTGTGTGTGTGTGTGTGTGTGTGTGTGTGTGTGTGTGTGTGTGTGTGTGTGTGTGTGGATCAGAGCTGCGATTGTGTATGCTGTGGGATCATGTGGCCCATTGTTTCTGCGCTTGGCGCAATGAACAGGAAGGAGCGAGTGCAACCTGTCAAAGCCTTCAGTGCAGCCTGGCCTCTCACCACTCCACTGTAAATATTTAATGAGTGCGTGGTTCAGAATGCACTTTACCTTGTCATAGAGAGGAATGGTGCACCACCCTTTTTTTTTCTGACCATGTCTTGTGAGGGTTGTGTGTGTGTGTGTGTGTGGCTGTGGCTCTATATGTATGTTACCTTTGCTATTAGCTATCAAAATGAACATCGGAGAAAATGGACTTTATTTTTGTCTTCACCATTTTGAATCTTGAGTAGTTCGGTGAACCAGTGGTCCACGCAGGAAGCCTCTCCTACTGTACTTGTCAGCACCAGGCAGAACCATTTGCCGAATTACTGCATATTTAAAACCGAAAAGGTTCCGCTAAAAGGCTCGAGCTAGCAAGGTGTCTCCCGGAGGAGCAAACCCTTTGTCTCTAAAAGTGTTGTTTGAGGGAATTCGCCCCCCCCCCCCCTTTGAGTGATTTGTGAAAGAAAAAGATGGCCTGAAAAAGCTACAGACAAACACCATCTCAGAGGACAGGAGGAAAAAGCCCATCTTGACGCACTAATGAATGTTTTATCTTTCCTTTCTTTTAGCCCCTGCACTGTACACACACACACACACACACACACACACACATACACACAAACACAGTCACACACACACACACACACACACACACACACACACACACACACACACACACACACACACACACACACACACACACACAGACAGACAGACAGAAAAAAAATCTTTCCTATGCATCAAAACTCGACTCACTGAGGTCAAGACTCCCAACATATGCCCAGGACGTTATGAGGTCAGGAGATACGTAGATACAGTATAGTGCGTCCGTTATAATTGCCCTGGACAGATGGTAAGGTCAAGTAGAGCCACTTCCTTAAAACCAACAACAACTGGCTCAGGCCTTTGATGAGGTACATCATTGCATACTAATTTTAGGCCAGTCAGATTTGCCCTTTCACATCAACTACTGTAACATTGAGTGTACTTGGTGAAAAGGTTTGAAGAAACTGTATGCATGTTTTGTTTCAAGTCTTTGGGGAAGGTTGCATACTATTAAGAGATAGTTGTAGGTGAAAATAGCTTGCTTAGCAAATGAAGAAGCAAAATGTCAATGTCTGCAATGATTCAGGTCAACCTTGAACATGTAGCCCACAAATTAGCATCACACTGTATCAATGCTGTAATAATATATTTTCAAACATATACAAATAAAGTAGCTACATTTCTGACCTTGAAATGAAATAGTCATCATTCAAGGATTTCTACAGTATTTTTATTTTTATTTTGGTTTATTTTAGGCATTTTGTTTTTTTGTTTTTATTTCATCAATCGTCCCCAATCAAATGTCCTTACTGCCCCTGGCCAGCGTGCCAGTCTGCCAGGCTAACACATGCACTCAGTGTGGGCAGACAGTGGATCAGTGGCAGCGGCCATCTAACACTGACGATTTCCTGGCAAATCACAGAGAAGATGAAATGCGTGATTACATAGTGCAGGCTTGTCTTAATTAACCAACTGTGATTGAAAATTTAATTACAATATGAATTACCTCTCAAAATAAGGACTGCTTAGTAGTCATTTGAAGCGGAGGCCTTGCTTTCAATTTGAATGAGAGGGGCCATGGCACAACAGGAAGGGAACATGGACACACACACACTTAAACGCACACACACACACACACACACACACACACACACACACACACACACACACACATACACACACACACATACACACACACACACACACACACACACACACACATGCATGCACATACACACACACACACACACACACACACATACACACACACACACACACACACACACACATGCATGCACATACACAAAGCCCCCCTTTAATGTTGCCACTAACTTACCATTACCCCGTCATGCATTTTAAAATGTTCCTACGCGTTCCTTTTTTGAAAAAAAAAAAAAAAAGCAGGAGGCCGAGTGTGCGTCTCTCTCTCGCTCTCTCTCTCTGCTCTCTCTCTCTCTCTTCCCTCTCTTCGTCTCCCTGCTTTTGATAAACAATTGCTGGCGTTAATAGAGAGATGAAAGGCTGATGCATGTGTATGTGTGTGTGTGTGTGTGTGTGTGTGTGTGTGTGTGTGTGTGTGTGTGATGAAAGGCTGATGCAGGTGAGTGGGCTTCACTGAGAGCCAGGGTGCCAGCGCCCAGCCGTGCCAGGGAGAAGAAACGCTCGCTTGTGCACCCATAGTGTGTGTTTGTGTGTGTGTGTGTGTGTATGTGTGTGTGTGTGTGTGCGCGCGTGTGTGGTGTTGAATGGTGCATAGGGCCGAATAGGGAAGAGAGGATGATAGTGGTGAAGGTCTTTCTTTTATTTCTCTCTTTTCCGTTTTTCTCTTGTCTTTATCCTCCCTCTCTCTCTCTCTCTCTCTCTCTCTCTCTATCTCCTCTCTCTCTCTCTCTCTCTCTCTCTCTCTCTCTATCTATCTCCTCTCTTTGTATGGTCCCATATAGCCTTTGTCTGTTTGCTTGCACATACAATTTGCTGTTTTTCATGTGCTTGCTTTGGCGGTGAACGTGGCAATCGCCAAGGTTACTGTACGCTCAGGCTTAGAAGGAGGAGTAACTGCATGACAATGACCCTTTTGGTTTTTAGTGACCATTTGGCGTTGTGGTTCTCGGCAATGGTGACACCAGGAGGATGCTATCCTGATTCCGGAGAAAGACATTACAGACTCTTGCTCCACCAATCCTCTGTCTGGGTCCACACAGATCATTGATTGATGTCATTTTGAATTACAGTATTACAGTCTAGGCGGCCATGTTAGTCCCGCTATCATTTAGCCTGCTCTTCAAGAATGATGCTGTCACAGCCTCTGAAAATATTTGACCTCATACATAGCTCCTGCAACATGTGCAAAATGCATTCCCATCACCGTGCACAATATAGTATGCTGTGGCACATTTAGACATTTTACTGTAATATAAGCAGAGTGGCACCTATAATCTATAATCATAAGCATTGTGCATTGGTATCTCCCCTGTGCGGTTAGCTGTGCGTCTGGCTGCATGCGTTGGTCTCTCCCCTGTGCAGTTAGCTGTGCATCATACGTTGGTCTCTCCCCTGTGCAATTAGCTGTGCATCATGCGTTGGTCTCTCCCCTGTGCAGTTAGCTGTGCATCTGGCTGTGTGCGTTGGTCTCCAGGCTGGAGAGGACGTCTGGCTGCATGCGTTGGTGCGTTGGTGTTGGACGACTTAATCAGGATCTCCTGATCTCCGCCTAGGGCCCTCAGGGAGCTGTGGGGGTTAATTAGTGCTGTGGGAATCAGCCAACGAGTGTGTGAGTGCGTTTGGCTATGCATATGTGTGTTTGTCTGTGTGTGTGTGTGTGTGTGTGTGTGTGTGTGTGTGTGTGTGTGTGTGTGTGTGTGTGTGGACACCTGTGGGGGATCTTTTGCCAATGCATCCCCAGAGAGATGCACTGATTAGTCTGATTTTGGCACTGGTCAGGTCCAAATCTGGCACATATGTGTGGTTGTGTGCTCTGTGTAGTGTGTGTGGTTGTGTACTCTGTCTAGTGTGTGTATTTGTGTCCTGTGTCTAGTGTGTGTGGTTGTGTACTCTGTCTAGTGTGTGTGGTTGTGTGCTGTGTCTAGAGTGTGTGGTTGTGTGCTGTGTCTATAGTGTGTGTATTTGTGTGCTGTCTACTGTGTGTGGTTGTGTGCTGTCTAGTGTGTGTGATTGTGTGCTGTGTCTAGTGTGTGTGTGGTTGTGTGGTTGTGTGTGTGTGTGTGGTTGTGTGTGTGTGTGTGTGTGTGTGTGTGTGGAGAGTGGATGATAGAACACAGTAGAACGTGTTTGTTCTCTGTCCCTTTTTGAGAACACGACAGAGTAGAACGTGTTTGTTCTCTGTCCCTTTTGGGGCTGCAAATGATTTGCAGTCATGAACATATTTTTATTTAAATGGATTTTTTTCATCATTATACTGTATATTTGTTGTTCTCTCTCTCTCTCTCTCTCTCTCTCTCTCTCTCTCTCTCTGTCTCTCTGTCTTGTTGCCTGTGCTATCTTTTGCCCCAAAACTGCTCAATTCAGCAATACTCATTTGAATGGTCCGTGTAGAGGAATTATAATAGGTTATATTTTCTATTCATAGCAGTGACCTCATCACAATCTCCCCCTCTCAAGCCATGCTTAGGTACATTCGGTTTTAAATACATGCCACTGCATTAGGCCCATAAACCAATTTCCCAAATGATTACCGGTAGGTTAGTATACACGTACTGTACACTTGCACTCACTGAGCATACTACTTTATAGCATACAACTACAGATACCACAGGGTCTTAGTATGTTA
>NC_055971.1:28918177-28923177 GCF_018492685.1 Alosa sapidissima | reverse complement strand
CGCAGACACGAACACGTGCACACAACACACACTCAATCACACAAGCATCATCACAATCAAAGAGCATCAGTGAGCCTTGGCTAAAGACGGAGAAGAACAGACTGCTGATATCTCTCTAGCATGTCTCTGTGTTGTAGCCTGTGCGATCGCCCGTATGCATTTGCACTGGGATGTCCCGATTGTGCATGTTTAATATGTGTCTATGTTAGCACATACAGAACACAGAGATTGCAGGCCTTTGGAAAACATCACTGTGTTAGGCAGTGTGCCTTGTGGAAGACAATCTCTTGTTCAGAAACAGCCACTCATCCGCCACCATATAGCTCTTCGCTACATAGAGCACAGTCTGGTGAATGAGTGGATGCTCCCGTACGCAGGGAAATGTATTTTTAGGAGCAGTAGTGGCGACTCTTGGCTGGAGATTTGGCAGTGGTGCGGCTCTCCCATCTCTGGCTCTCCCCCTCTAACCCTCTGAGGTACCCTGGCCGGAGGAAGAGGAGGAGGAGGAGAGGAGAGCAGGGTAATTCCATTAGCCTGCTGCAGTCCACTGATGGCAGGCCATTAGTCTAGTAGCAGCAAGCAGTATGGGAGTCGCAGGAGAGCTGGAGAGATCTTACTAGCACTTTAGGCATGGGAGTCCTGACCCTACCACCCCCATCCTCCACCCCATCCTCCACACCCTAAGATGCCCTCCTCTCTCCTCGCCTTCATACCCTGGCTCTGGTGGTGGTGTGGGGAATGGGTCGCAGAGGTGTGTGACCTGTGGAGAGCTTTTAGGATGGACACTGGGATGGACATGGCAGGGGGGGGGCTTCCCCCAAGAGGTCGCCGTCTCTTTGCCTGCTCAGCACAGGGTGGAGTGGGGGAGGGCCGTAAAAGCACTTCTGCATGATCGAGATGTGGCGTGGTCCAAAAATGGAAGGAGAGAAGAGATCGAGGGAAAGTAAAGAAGAACGACTGAAAAGAGACAATGTGTGAGAGAGAGAGAGAGAGAGAGAGAGAGAGACTTGACTTTAAATGTCTGATAGTGTGACTGAGATATGTGGACATGTTTAGTCTCACACATGTGATAGCAAGAAGACTGATTTTTGTGGCAAGTGCCAGATTTGGATGATGAACAGTTACATGTACAGAAAACACAGTAGGAACTGTGATAAAACAAAATTGCATTGTCATACATTATTTATGTGGAACATTGCAAAAAATGTGTCAACATTCGAAAATGTTAACAGATATAGCAGAGCCGATAGTGAGATCTGTCTGATGAGCAAGATGGTCAGATTTTCTCCCTTTGGTGTTGGATGAATCGTCAGAGCAGCTTGCAGTGACGAACACATAAATACACACTGAGAAAATGCCCTCAGTTATCCAAGGAATCGCTGTTCAGACAGAGGGGTGGTCTCAGCTAAACAAACACACATACACATACACACACTCTGTGTACATCAGCTCAGATGTAGAGCCTCATCCAAACAGGATGTGACTCTCCTGCACTTCCTGTTTGGGATGATGTGACAGTCGCGGTCCATCGGGGCAACCTCTGTTCCCCAGGCGACAAAGCCTGTCGTCATCACATCCGCAACCGGGAGAGCCCACTGTCGCTCAGAAAAAACCCCTGACGCTATTCCCCCCCCCCCATCTAAAGCCGATCACGAACGCCTACACAGCCCCTCAACAACCAATCAAAACCGGCCTCCCTGCAGCCACGGCGACCAATCGCGAGTGCCGACACAGGCAGTCGCGAGTGCCTGACGGAGCCAATGGCGAACGCCCACTCAGTCGGCAGCGAACACCCCCCTGGCCACTCGCTAGGACCCCTGCAGCCAATGACAGGAGCACTCTCAGCCAATGAGAAAGCCCCACGCTGCAGGAGACTCTTATCACCTGAATACAGCTGCTGCTGCCTGCACCCCCCCCCCCCCCCTCCTACACACACACACACACACACACACACACACACACACACACACACACACACACCACCATCATCATCATCCCCCTTAGAGAGGAGAGGGAAAGGAGGGAGAGGGAGACTGAGAGAGAGAGATGGGGAGAGGGAGAGAGAGAGAGAGAGAGAGAGAGAGAGAGAGAGAGAGAGAGAGAGAGAGAGAGAGAGAGAGAGAGAGAGAGAGAGAGAGAGAGAGAGAGAGAGAGGTCAGAAAGGGGGATGGAAAAACAAAATGACAGAAAGAGAGATAATGAGAGAGGGAGAGGGAAATAAAGATATTATTATAGAATGAATGTGTCAGACTGTGAGTTTTTGTGTTTTAGTGTGCATTTGAGAAAAGACCCTTTAAAGTCTTCACATCAACACCTAGTTTTCACTCGGTAATTTTTTAGCATTTTAATCATAAATATAAAAATTATATCTTCTATACCATATATGCATTTTCATCTGCCCCTAGCAAGCCAAATGTTCTCATGTCTTAAGGGTATTTTTGTTCTCTCTCCCTGATATCAATGCAATAGCTACATTCTGTTTTAGAAAAAAGAGCATTGGTTTTAGCTGTTGAACTGGGAACGAGAGGGAAAAAAACAGAGAAAAGAAAATTCCGGATTGATTTTCCTGTTAGTTATGCTGTACTTTTTGTTGCCATGGCAACGTGGTCAGATTCTCTAGGCCTCCCAGGGCAAGTGTAATTGTTGTCTGTTTCTTAAAGCCAAATTCTACACACACACACACGCACGCACACGCACACACACACACACGTACACACACACGCACAAGCGCACGCACACACACACGCACACGCACACGCACACGCACACGCACACGCAGACGCACACGCACACACACATCAAAGATCCAGGCCTGCACTGCTCACAGTGATATGCTGCTGATGCCACCACGTCCTCAACATAAGGATTTGTCCTGGAAACATAAACAGGAGAGAGGGAATGAGAGAGAGGGATAGAGTGCAATAGAGATGAGAGAGAGAGAGAGAGGGATAGAGTGCAATAGAGATGAGAGAGGGAGCGATAGAGTAGGCGTATCACCATGTGCTCTCCTCCTCTCCTCTAGGAGTAATTAACTAACAGAGGGTGTGTGTGTGGTGTGTGTGTGTGTGTGTGAGAGAGTGTGTGTGTGTGTGTTGCTAGCTGGAGCCCCTGCCAGCTCAGCACTAACCTGTGCCTGAGAGGCATCCCCCATCTCTCCCTCCCTCTCTCTCTCTCTCTCCCTCCCTCTCTCTCTCTCTCTCATTCTCTCTCTCACTTTGGGTAACACAGAGCACCTGACTGGGGTAAAGCACACAGTCGGCTGGGATCCGGGCCACATCTGGCTGAGCTGTGGCTGAGATCTGGCTAAGACCCACACTCAGAGTCAGCATCTAGGAAGCTGTGTGTGCCTTTGGTCTGCTCTAGTCTGTATTGGGGATGCAATGGAGAGAGCTAGTAGATGAGCTGCCGTTTGTTGTTTTCTAGCTTTTATGAAGAAGGGACAGTGGAGGGAGAGAGATATTGTTTAAGCGATAAACAAGTCAAGTCAAGTCAACTTTATTTATATAGCGCATTTCATACACAGAGGTCATTCAATGTGCTTTACATAAACAAAAGCAAACAGGAATAGCTGATAAAAGCATAGAAGGGCAATAGTCAAAGAATAGTTTAAAAAGTAAAGAATAATAATAAAATAATAATAATAAGAAAACATAAAACACACAAGGTGATAGTACATAAAAGCATAAAAGGGCAATAATTTAAAAGTGTTTAAAAAGTAATAATTAAATAACTTTAAATATGATAAAATAAAAAAAAACAAAAAAAACATAGAAACTATTAACATTTTAGCTGAAAGACTTTCCCAGTGGTGTAGACTACGTGATATGCAGGACAGTATACCCACTTAAAAATAGGCAAAGATACGTATTAACATTTGGGGTTGATCACAGTATACCCACTACAGCTACAGCTAACTACTACATCACAGTATAGCCACTAAAGCTAAATAGACTACACCACTGTCGATAAACAATTTATTTTATTGAACGGTGGCGATAAAATAGAACGGAATCATAATCTACGCTGCGGTGCCGGTGGCGGTGGCGGTGGCGGCAAAAGTGTTTGTTGATGTTGTGCAGGGTTCCATAAACAATGAAATCTAAGGAATCAAATGTGGAAAGTGGAGTGTGCAGCTCTCATGTTGGCGTTTGTGTGTGCGGGAGCCTTGAGTGTCCCATCAGCGTCCGCCCTCCGCACCCCAACTGTGGAGCCCAGTTGCCCAGGCAGGTCCCGGCCCAGGCTCCAGAACCACGCTGAGGCCCAGGCAGGTCCGGTCCAGTCAGGTGCTGATGATGTAGCACTTAGCCCCGATCTCAGGAAGGTCCTGTCCTGCTGTTTTGTGGCGTTGTGATGCCTTCAGGGCTGTGGTCAGACAAGCTCAATGTCCATGGCAGTGGTCAATGAGAAAATCAGCCAAATAAGTCTAATTAGTAAGCTTGCACATCAAAGCAGCCAATGTATGGTGAGAAAATGGGTTGTGATCACTCTGGGTGCAGTGACATGTTTTTTATTTTTTATTTATTCGTGCAATTTTTGTGGGATTTAATATAAAATTGAGACTCTCTCTCTTACACACACACACACACACACACGCACACACACACACACAGTATGCAAAAGATGCTGAACACGTGTGGACATTGAAATGAGAAGAGAGCAAATGGCAGCAGCGGCTGTGTGTGTGTGAGCTGTGAATGTTCTCTTCCTGTGTCTGGTGTGTGTGTGTGTGTGTGTGTGTGTGTGTGTGTGTGAGAGAGAGAGAGAGAGAGAGAGAGAGAGAGAGAGAGTGATTATGGCTGATTTCTCCTGTAATTGCTGGGTTATGAGCTCCAGCCTTCCCCTCAGTAGAGCCACTAACAGCGCAGCTAAAAGCAGCAGACAGAGGCATTTTAGCAGGAGAGGACTCCTTAATCCTCACAGACAAGCTCACCACAAAGATAGCTTTGATACAAGCTGCTCAACCAAACGAGCAAACTGAGAAATATCTAGCTGGAGTGTGC
>NC_055971.1:28888177-28900677 GCF_018492685.1 Alosa sapidissima | reverse complement strand
TGTGTATAAGCGCATGCGTACGTCTGTCCATATGTCTGCATGTGTGCCTGTGTGTGTGCCCAAGTGTGAGTGTGAGTGTGTGTGTGTGTGTGTGTGTGTGTGTGTGTGGTGCTCCTCTGCTCTGCTCTGATCGGGTACATATTGTCTCAGGCCTAATCCTGTCCACACCTGATCCTGCTAATGGGATCGCCTCCATCCAGGCCACGGATCAGACCAATCAGGTGTGTGTGTGTGTGTGTGTGTGTGTGTGTGAGTGTGTGTGTGTGTGTGTGTGTGTGTTGGGGGCTGGTTCCAGTGGAGTCATGGGCAGCTTTGATGTGTTGAGTTTTGTGCTGCACCGTTGGCCAGTTTCAGGTCTGGTTGTGTCTGGTCATTGGGGAGGCCATGCCTGTCCATGTGCGTTTGGAAGCCCTAGATTACATTCACCCTCTCATCGGATGTATAAATCTCCCTCTTTCTTTCTCTCTCTGTCTATCCCCCAATCCCCCGTTCTCCCTCCTCTCTCTTCTCCTCACCGTATGTATAAATCTCCCACTCTCTCTCTCTCTCTGTCTATCCCCCAATCCCCCGTTCTCCCACTCTCTGTCTCTCTCTGTCTATCCCCCAATCCCCCATTCTCCCACTCTCTCTCTCTCTCTGTCTATCCCCCAATCCCCTGTTCTCCCTTCTCTCTCTTCTCCTCACCGTATGTATAAATCTCCCACTCCCACTCTCTTTCTCTCTCTCTCATCTACTGTGTTCCCTCTCTTTCTTCTGCTCTCCTCATGTATGAATCTCCCACAGTCTCTCTCTCTCTTACTCTCGTTCTCCCCCCTCTCTCTCCATCTGACGGATGTTCCATGCTCTACTGACAGTAATTAGTGTTGAAAAGGACATTTTTAGCGGAGGCTTTCAGAAGATATTTAGTTTGCTAGGTCCTCCTGCCCATCCCCCACCTTCCCACCTTCACCCTCTTAGCCAGGCCTTATGTGGCAGCTACTGCTACTTCTACTGCAGCTACTCCTACTACTGCTGCTGCTAGTGCTGCTGCTACTGCAGCTACTCCTACTACTGCTGCTGCTAGTGCTACTTCTACTGCTACTTCTACTGCAGCTACTCCTACTACTGCTGCTGCTAGTGCTGCTGCTACTGCTACTTCTACTGCAGCTACTCCTACTACTGCTGCTGCTAGTGCTGCTGCTACTGCAGCTACTCCTACTACTGCTGCTGCTAGGGCTACTCCTACTGCAGCTACTCCTACTACTGCTGCTGCTAGGGCTACTTCTACTGCTACTACTACTACTGCTGCTACTATTGCTACTGCTACTACTAATGCTACTACTGCTGTGGCTACTGCTATTGCTACTGCTACTGTAGCTACTACTACTACTACTACTACTGCTACTGCTACTACTAATGCTACTGCTGTGGCTAATGCTATTGCTACTGCTACTACTGCTACTACTACTACTGCTGCTGCTATTGCTACTGCTACTACTGCTACTGCTGCTGCTACTGTAGCTACTACTACTACTACTACTGCTACTGCTACTACTAATGCTACTGCTGTGGCTACTGCTATTGCTACTGCTACTACTGCTATATATATACAGAGAGAGAGGGAGAGAGAGCATATATATACAGAGAGAGAGAGAGAGAGAGACATGGTGAAGTGACTAAGAAAAGCAGACTCTAGGGAAGAGAGGAAGACATATCCAAAGGGTCACAATTCTCACATTAAGAGAATTAAGTGAGACGAGGGGTGGTGTGTGTGTGTGTGTGTGTGTGTGTGTGTGTGCACGGGGGTCGCACAGAGGAGTTTTGGAAGGGGGTCAGTTAAGGTGTCAGCAGACTGTTGGGCGACCCGTGTGCATCTGTGTCGGCCCCCACAGAGCAATGCTGCGCTGAAGGTCAGCCACTCACCAGGGGGCAGCAGCTCTCTCTCTGGGCCCCCACCGAGCAGCTTTGGCCAGCCTTCTGCTGCCCCCGGGGCCCGCTCTGCCCTTCCTTGGCCTGGTCAGAGGGGCGCCTCTTCCTGTCACGGGCCCCAGGCATCGACAGAGGGACAGAGAGGGAGGGAGAGAGAGAGGGGAAGAGAGAGAGAGAGAGAGAGAGAGAGAGAGAGAGAGAGAGAGAGAGAGAGAGAGAGGGAGCAAGCACTAGTAATGCTGCTACTACCACTACACACACACACACTTGCTTTTACACAAGGTGACACACAAGGTGAAAAAAAGCATCCCCTGCCACACTTCAATGTTCATACAGTATGTGCATATAGCAAACAAAGACACACATACAAATACACAAACATACTCACACACTTATCAACCTCTTTACACACACACACACACACACACACAAGCATGTATCAGGGCGACAAGCCCCTGCAGACAGGCGGCACATGCCCACTGTGCCAGTGTTTCCAGGACAGCCCCACGCAGCCGTCTCCGGCCTGGCAGGGGGGCACAAGCGGACGCGGGCACTGGTCCCTGCCATCTCAGGAAGCAGACACCATGCCAACCGCGGGGGCTCTGCAAAACGACCCCAGTGACTCCTGGGAAGGGTCCACCTGTCTGCCCAGCCGATAAATGGAAATTAGTCCAGATGGAGACTGGAGTCACATTCACTCTCATCTTAGCATGGCACTACACACTTTATGTTTCACCTTAAAGCAACACTATGCACTTTATGTTTCACCTTAAAGCAACACTTTTTTAAAACCTTTACAAGGCATGCTTACATGATGTAGCTATGTGTTCATGACAACACTGAATTCAGCTTGCTAGTTATTTAGCTTGCTTGCTTATGTCAGTACAAGATAGATAGATAGATACTTTATTGATCCCCAAGGGGAAATTCAAGGATTCAAGATGTGCTGTTATCAGTGTTCTAGAAGGCAAGGCTGTTACTATACACTAGCATCCATACCAAATGGCTACATGCCAACTAAAGGCAAACATGCATGCATGCATCAGTGTGAGTGTCATTCTGCTCGGTGCTAATGCCTCTCTGCATGGCTGTGTGCGGATGTGCTCAGTACACGCAGGGCTACACAGAGCTGAAGAGACTGGGACTGTGATGTATTGACATTGAGGTGAAAGCTATTGGGCATGTGAGAGGGAGGAGAGAGAGAGAGAGGAGGGAGAATGAGATAGGGAGGGGAGAGCGAGGGGATGAGGGAGAATAAGAGAGAGAAAAGGAGGGGGAGGGAGAGAGGGGGAAAGAGACAGGGAGAGAGAGAGGAATGGAATGAGAGAGAGTGAGGACAAAAACGAGGGAGAGAGAGCAGAGGAGAGAAGGGGAGAGAAGGAGAGAGAGAGAACAGTGGAGAGAAGGGGAGAGAAGGAGAGAGAGAACAGCGGAGAGAAAGAGTGAGAGAAAGAGAGATATGGGGGGAAGAAAGAGTGTGTGAGAGAGTGAGAGAGAGAGATGGGGAGAGAGAGAACAGGGGAGAGAAAGAGTAAGAGAAAACAGGGGAGAGAAAGAGTGAGAGAGGGCAGCTGTGATAGCAGCTCAGGGGAGTGACTACCCATGAGGCGTTTATTCTGAAGGTGACGTCCGTGTCTCCCTCTGATACCTTTGGAGGTGTCTCCTCTTTCTCTCTCTCTCTCTCCTTCCCTCTCTTTCTCTCTCTCACCTTCTCTGTCAGTCTCTCAAATTCAAATTCCCAACTGGTTTGTTAGCATGACAGTGAAAATCCTGTGTTTATCGAGGCAGCACAGCATAGAAAGCAGGGAGTCTGCTAGAGTATTGTTAATCTAATGAATAATAATGTTGATAATAATTAACCATATTTTCATCTTTAGATATTTGAGAGGTTTAGGAGTGCAATCAGCATTCATATTGAGAGATGTGGGAGAGATCAACTCAATTTAATTTAATTCAAGTTGTATTGGCATGACAAAAGCATGGCATAGCACTTCTGAAATCTAATAATAAACTCAATTGATAACATAATAATAGAAAAAGTACATTCTCAAACACATTTTTTAATTCTGCATTCTCTGTCTCTTGCTTTGGCCATGATGGTGGGTGAGTCTCTCTCTCTCTCTCTCCCTCTCTCTCTCTCTCCCTGTCTCTCTGGTTGTCACAGTAACCATCTCACCTTTTCTCTGCTCCCTTGGCTAACAAAGGGGATATGTGGTTACAGAGGGAGGAAGGGGGGGCAGGCAGAGGGGGAGAGAGAGGGAGGGAGGGAGAGAGGGAGAGAGAGAAATTGAAGGAAGGAGAAAAAAATCATGCTTCGTTGAAGACAGGCCAAATAGGTGTTTTATGTGTGCCTCCTTTTCGCTTCCAGATTCTTGGTCTTCTTTTCGTGTCATTGTAGTAAATCCCCTTTGAAAAGGGAAAAGCTGTCAGTTTGCCTCTGCCACGGCTTCTCTTACTCTGAGTGTGTGCGTGTGTGTGTGTGTGTGTATTTTGTTTGCTTGTGTGTGTAGAAATGGAGATAGGGGAGTAGAGAGTAAGAAAGCGAGTGAGACAGATAGAGAGAGAGAGAGAGAGAGAGAGTATAACAGAGACTGTAGAGACAAAAGGAAGAAAGCACACATGGCAGGAGGACAGGAGAGGCATCTCTGACAGAAGGTCTGGCAAACACGCTGGCTTCCAGCTCCTTCCAAGGATGTTTTTTGTCTTCTTTCAGGCAAGGCCACAGTGACATAAACGCACACACACACACACACACACACACAGGCACACACATACACAGGCACACACACACAGGCACATGCATAAAGGCAACATCCATGCAGGAATGCAGGATCCTCTTGCTCTGGTAAAAGAAACAAGAGCACACATGCATACACCACACACATACATGTATACATACATGCACACACACACACTGTACATACATGCACACACAAACACACACACATACATGCACACACACAAACATACATGTACACACACACTGTACATACATGCACACATGCACACACACACACACACACACACACACACACACACACATACACACATACACACATACAGCACATGTACACACACACATACTGTACATACATGCACACACACATACTGTACATGCATGCACACACACATACTGTACATGCATGCACACACAAACACACATACACATATAACACATTCACACACACAAACACATACTGTACATACATGCATACACACATACATACATACATGTACACACACACACACACACACACACACACACATACTATACATACATGCACACACATACATACATGTACACACACACACACACACACACACATGCACACACACACATACATACATCAGTGGCGATTGCTGCTCTTTGGAACAGGCGAAGCGCTGATAAAAATCGTCAATTATTAAATGAATATTATTAAGGTGCTATATTGTTTTTTTGAGGGCAAAAATTATCCCAAAACCCAGAATAGGCCAAACAGTAGGCTATAGAGTAAGCATGGCATCATGTAGCTTACACCGTTATATAGCGCTACGTAACTTAGCCTAAATACACAACTGAAACAAAAGCAAGTCACAAACTCTGTAACTCCACATTACGGTTTTATTTACAGTAGCCTATGCTATTTACAAAGACAAATAGAAACCGACTGTATTGCTCCCAAATTATGAGAATTTCAGCTGCAACTTGCCTTGCCTCTCGACTTCACCTGTCAACACTAACGTTAATGCATCCCTTGAACTTGAACAACTTCCTGTCAGATCGCGACATATGCTGTCAATCAGAAACAGTCCAGCCTCTATGACGGTTCCTCCAATCATCATACAGAAGCTCGGCGTCCAGGCCATCCCACTGTCCCATTCACTCCCAGAGACGCCGGGCTTCCCTGGAAATGACAATTTTGTGGCGCTTGTCCAATAAATGTGTAGCTTTTCTGCACTGAGATCAGCCCACTCTGTAAGCGCCATTGAAAGTCCAGTGAGCGTCTATGGGTTTTTTGCATGTTTTTTTGATGGATCGTGTCATCACAGCAATGTATTACGGGTGCGAAATCATGATAAATGACCGACAAAACCTTAATGCTGAACAAACTAGCCATGAAGATGAACATGTTTTCAGCATGTTCTAGTTGGAATAGTTGGCTAGAAGCTAATGTAATAGTGTTATTTGATGCGATTTTCCGTGATATTTTAGAGGAGGCTGAGTTCTATTGTATGTATGCCTCTGACATACATACATGCACACACACACATACATGCACATACACACAGTGCAGATATAGGCATGCTAAACAACTCTGGTCAAATAGAGACAGCTTTGCTGACAACTGTAGCCTAGATTCTGTGTGTGTGTGTGTGTGTGTGTGTGTGTGTTTTGAGCAGGGTCGGACTGGGAGCAAAATTCGGCCCTGTCAATTTTCTCCTGGACCCGCCCACCACTGGAGCGACGAGCACCCCAAAAAAAAAAAAATCCCCCCATAAATAACAAACACACAGTAATTATGCTGTAGCAACACTTCATGAACTGAACCCAAACATTTCGATTTGGACCTATAGCCTAATCACAATAACACGGGGGTCCGGGGGTGTCTCTCCGGGATTAAAAATAAATAAATCTGGTTGCTAATCACACCGTTTTAAAGTGATTTGAAATTGAGAGGGACAGGATTCAGGGATAGGCTACTAAAGACAGGCTCATCTTCTGTCTGTCTCACGTCATGTTACCCCATGCATTAAACCACATGTCACTGCTTGACTGTGAATGAAAAATATAGGCTACTGAACATGGAAATTGTCAGAAATTACGTTTTGTGCCAACATGTTGTAGAAACACAAACAGCCTTTATTTGGTGCAAATCTTCTCCTTTACTTTGGTTATAGTCCGCGATTCACATTAACTGTAGGCTATCACCACAAGTGTATACTAAACGTTTTTGCCCTAGTTTGTGTGCCGTCATCACATTTTGCAATACCTTCGTTACTAACCTACCAGTTGACAGCCTACTTTTTACCTGCATCGACGATTGATTGTGCATCTAATGTAACACTCGGTGGAGAGACCAAGTTTACAAGTTTCACTTTCACTGTCGTTGTGAGCTAAAAGGATAGGCCTACTATATGGGAAATACTTTTAAGTTCCTTAGTAGGATCAGCTCCAAAAATGAATGGGTTTTCTTTAACCTGTGCTACACTTTTCCACCAAGCTGTGCGAAAATTGTAGGCTACCCGTTTTTTTATGTTGACAGAACCGCACTACAGTAGCCTACATGGTGCAGTAAATGAGCTCTAGGTAGCGCGTGCAACTAAGTCTATAAACAATATATTATATATGTTTACAGTTAAACTGCAATAATGTGAACACCAGCCAGTGGAGGGCACTTATACAGCCTAGGCTACCATGCACTCCAACTAACGGCTGCTTGGACAAATCCACTTCAGGGGTGGGGCAAGGGGGCGCGATCGTAACACACACTGAACCTGTCGTGAAGAGGCCAAAATGATTGACCTGTCACCCCCCAAGCCAAATGGATGCAACTGCATGTATAGGCTAGTCTGACGTAGTCATACTCAACTCGGAATGGCACCCAGGCTATGTATAGGCTAGGCCTAGGCCTAAATGACGGGCCGCAAATAGGCTAAATAAAAAAAAAAAAAAAAAAAAAGATTTTTGCCCGGATGTACAGATTACCAGTCCGAGCCTGGTTTTGAGTGTGTGTGTGTGTGTGTGAGTAAGTGTGTCTCTCTGCCCCATGCACCACTGAAATGTAATAACATTATCGTTACCAGTTAATTATCCTGGACTCCTGCAATTACGATCATAATCAGAGATGACTATTTATTCCACAGCATCTTTTATGGCCTCGTGTAGAGCACCGGCTGCCTCTCCCTGGACACACACACACACACACACATACATGCATACAAACTTTTATGGCCTCGTGTAGAGTGCCGGCTGACTCTCCCTGGTGCCTCTCCGGCGCACAACGCAATACCCATTAGCTATTTAGAGCCATCACAATTTAGGTTTGTTCAACACACACACACACACACACACACACACACACACATGCATACAAACCAATATACAGACACATGTTATGCACATATGTCAATATAAACACACACACACATACACACACACACACACATACACAAGTCTGCCTCTCTGGCTCAGAGACAGCACCGTCGGTAATATTCATTTTTATTTTCACACTGAGCCATATGCCTGCCCTGATTTTAATTGATCCATATTGCTGTGTCTCGCCTCTGAGGCCGGACTGCTTTAGTGAGGCGTGTGTGTGTGCGTGTTGTGTATGTGTGCGTACGTGTGTGTGTGTGTGTGTGTGTGTGTGTGTGTGTGTGTGTGTGTGTGTGTGTGTGTGTGGGTGTATGTGTGTGTGTGTGTGTGTGTGTGTGTGTGTGTGTGTGTATGTGTGTGTGTGTGTGTGTGTGTGTGTGTGGGTGTGGGTGTGGGTGTGTGTGTGGGTGTGTGTGTGGGCCTGGCAGAGCATCTGTGTCCTCCTGCCGTTTCAGCGTGGGCTCGGCTGGGGCTCCCCATAAAACCCCTGCGCTCAGGAAATCCTCCGCTCGCTGCTCCGCTCGTCAAATTAGCCTGATGGCGAGCCGAACGCTGGACCTAACGAAGACTAACGGAGCCAGGCAGTCCACACACACGAGAGACAGAGGTGTCATGTAATATCTGCTCCTCTGGCATTCAATCACAGCCAGTCTACACGCTGTGCAGCCTTCGCCGTCTGGTGGATGTGACTGACATTAAAAAGCTAGTCATTTTTCAGCATCTCTCTCTCCCTCTCACTCACACACTCTCTCTCTCTATCTCCCTCTCTCTCTCTCTCTCTCTCATTTTCTCACGCAGCCTGTCCATCTGAAATGCTGTCAGCAGTTCTCTTTTAGTGCTTTATTAGTTCCCATCACCAATTGCTCTGGGTTTAATTGACATGGCTGGTTGATTGTTTGTGTGATTAACACCACATTTGGACGACCATAAACCCGAGGTGAGACACAGCGAGCAGGCAGGCAGATGTTTATCACACGTCTGGCTCTGGCACAGGCGCCGCGCACAGATGCCATAAAGGGGATTTCTCAACCCCCACCACAGATGGCTGGGGACAGGAGCAGGTTTGAGCCAGAATCACACCAGAACCGGGCCGGATCGGGGCCTTGTCAGCTCTGTCACAGATGCCATGAAGGAGGAAGACCCACAAACCAGATGGCAGGGGGATGCTAGTGTAGTTTTTGGGCCTGAAAGTCAGCAGATCAAGAGCAGATGCAGAGACAGAGCCTAACCAGATGGCAGGGGATGCCAGGGAGATTTGGGTCAGATCCACCACACTAGGCTAGTCTGGGCTAGCTCTGTCCCTTATCTCCCAGCCTAACGTTGCCCCACTTGCTGGATGGCTGATGACCCTGTGATTGATCTGGATTAGGTGAACAGCACCATCACAGAGTCAAATCAGCACTGTCACAGAGTCAAATTAGCACCATCACATAGTCAAATTAGCACCGTCACAGAGTCAAATTAGCACAGTCACAGAGTCAAATTAGCACCATCACAGAGTGAAGTCAGCACCGTCACAGAGTGAAGTCAGCGCTGTTACTGTTACGTCTGGCCATGCACAACTCATACAGCAGCTGACTAATTCACGACCATCAGCTAATTTGTGCAAGTTCTATATACTATTAGTAAAATTCCAAAATTCCACAAATATCTCCTCTTAATGTATTTCGACATGTGAAGACAAATTTATTTATTTATTCCAGTCCCCCTTAAAATAATTATAATTGCAATGGCAATGTTGTTGCAAGCTAAAAGGAATATTGTGCTACAAAATGTCTCCCATGACTTGATGTATGTGGGAGTGGCCACCTGCTACAGCCTTCTCCAGGGTCTCAGTTTCACCTTCACTCTCTAGGTCACTGCCCACGGACCCACTGACCCACCTCGGCGCCTCTCATCTCCCCACCGCAATCCCCTCTGATGAGACTGGAGATGCAATCATGTCATGGTGCCAATATTTACAATGACCGCAATCGGCCCTCGCATGGTCTCCCCCGATTGAGGTGCTGCCGCTCCTCTCCTCTCCTCTCCTTTCTTACACCGCGTCCGCTTAATTGGTCTCATCTGACTTTAATTACATGAAGTGTAGGAAATAGCAATCTCAAGTAGATCAAATTAAGCTCTATGCAAATCCTGAAGTGCCTGACTCCTGCTCCTGCTTGTGTGTGTGTGTGTGTGTGTGCTGACGAGAGAGAGAGACAGAGAGAGAAGAAGAGGGAGGGGAAAAAAAAGGTGCCATGTGACTCCCGCTTCATAGCAGCTAAATGGGATCTTAACACTGGAAATCACCTCCCCACACCATTAGAATAGTGAAGCAAGGCTCTGCCTACCCCCCCAGTGAGAAATGACTAATCTTTTGTGTGAAATTATAATTCTAAAAAAAGAGAGAGTGGAGAATGAGAGAGAGAGAAAGTGAAGAATCATCAGACAGAGAGAGAGTGTGAGAGAGAGAAAGAGCATGCAAATTAGAGGCAAAGGGCCTGCACTACCAAGAATCTCCGAAATGGTATAGCTATTTAAGGACGTGAGTCACCCACAAGAAAATGATGTACATCCGTTTGAACACCAGTACGACCTCTTTTAAAACACAATGTTCTTGTAAATGTAAAATAAACATTTTACTTAAAAAAGTACTAGCCTATGCAATACGTTTTATCAGTATCTTTATAAAACATAAAAAGAATATTCTATTCTCTTCTGTTCTATTCTATTCTATTCTAAAAATTGGGTTCTATGGACCTATTGATTTGTTTCTGATTAGCCGAGAGACGAGCACGATGGATCCTGTTGTTGTGTTGAGTGTGGTGGTTGTTGATGGTTTGTGGCTTGGTTAGCTGCAGCTGGTGAAGTGGCATGTCACTCCAGGCCGCATGCACATCGAAGCCTCGCATGGCTCAGTCGCTCGTGCCACGACACCTGTCATGGCGCGTCAGCCACGGCCCACCATCACTTCTGACAACTGACCTTAAAACGCACACGTTGCAGCGCGCATCTGAAGTGACGCTAACATGTTGTTGCTTGCGCAGCGCAGTCATCCCAGCCCCAATGGCCGCCAACACAGGCGGCAGCTGCGTTTGGTGGTGGTGAGAGTGCACTTTGGCGTAGGATTCATCAGCGGCCTTGCTTGCTCTTGCTCAGTCGCCAGCAGCCTCACTGGCACGCCGATCTGGCAGGCAGTAACGCTCGCCAGTTACTCAATGATTGTTGAAAACTCACATTTTTGCTTATGTATACATGTAAATTTCACATGCTGTTCAAATGTTGTGCTAGTGTGTGTATAACAATAGCAATAGCAACAACAAAACAGTTTGTGGTAAAACAGCTGCACTAGCTCTTTGCATTGGATAATAGTCTCTGCCCAACAACCACAATAACAACAGCAAAAAACACTAAAACAATAACACAATGTGGCTAATTCTCATCTGCTACAGATTGTGCGTATAATGGGCATAGTAATAGGCCTTAATGTTCTTTTTTCCACATTAACTAGGACCTCATTCTCTTACTCTCAGATGGTACGGAAGCGCTTCCTTCTGAAGTGTTTTCTGACATGGTGTAGCGGAGGACGTGACCCCTTTTGGCCATGCGCTCCTGCCCAGAGACGAGCGCTTAATTAGGGTCACGGTGAGGGCGAGCGCGGGCCCCGATACCGTGTCCTCTGGAGCTTGGGGCCGGCAGGGCGTCGGGGCGTCGGGGCGTCGCCCCCTCCTCATTACCAACGGCTCACTAAGTTCTGCTCCCGCCTGTGAAGCCAGCCGTTTAAGGAGATCAGGACGTTTGGCCTCAGCGCCGGTCATGGTTTTTTATTGTCATGTTTAAGGAGAGCAAGGAGGTCACCTGTGTCCTCCCGCAGGGCTATTATATCATAAGATGAGAAGTGTAGGCCAGACTAAACGGCACGTTTGCCAGTGCCATCACAAGAGGCCCATATCTGGCACTGGAGGAAATGCCTGACTCTTTTCGTCCCATGCAGTGGACTGTGTTCTCTGGAACAGTTTAGAATACAAGATGGCCTCATTCTGCTGCCTATGTCTTTACCATTGAACCTTTCTGTTGAACATGATGTCAAAGAGAGACACAGACATCAAAATGAGATCTGTTTCTCTTTCCATTGAACAGTGGCTAACAGTATAATAAGCTGCAATGGAGTTTGCTTGTTTTCTTTGCTCTTTGCCATCATTCAATCACCATGTAGGGCCTGTAACAGAAACTTGTGTGTGTGTGTGTTGTGTGCATGTCCATGACTTAACAGTAAATATTGTATGACCACAGCTGGGCCATAAGATAACAGAAGCCACTTTACTTGTGATGATGGACCCTGAGGCAGTGGATCACTTTGTTTATATGTGTATATTTGTTTTTGTTTTGTTCTTTTTGTGTGTGTGTGTGTGTGTGTGTGTGTGTGTGGGTGTGTGTGTGTGTGCTTCTGTCTGTGTCTCTGTTTGTGTGATTTCTTCATCTCCAAGCGGATGCAGACAAGTTCAGTAGTGCTGTTTAATTTATGCCAACGGCA
>NC_055971.1:28879907-28882407 GCF_018492685.1 Alosa sapidissima | reverse complement strand
CCACAGTTAAGCCGCGGCAGTAATTAGGTTATGTTGGCAGTCGGTGCTGCACTGTTGTTTTTCACCAAAGCTGCAATAATGGCCGAGGGAGCCTTGATAAAAGATTCTGTTTCCAAGTCAATTTTTCTCTTCATCACGTGCGTCCAGGACACAACGCTCCATGGGTGCGGCATTAATCATTTATGAAGTTCTCAATGTGTGGGGAGTATTCACTTGACAGCCTCAACTTGGGTTTATTCAGCGTAGATAACGTCTAATACTACATATGTGGAATACTAACACTGTATATATCTTCTTGTCTCAATACTGGACAAATACTCTTCCTCTGATACTGACAGTATTCTTTGCTGCACACATACTCTCTCTACTGCTAATCTACAGTACTCAGTAGCTAATATGTCACCCATTCTCTCTCCCTAATGCTGTTTACATGTGCAAATGCCTCCATTTGTCTCACTACAACAAAGAAGAGTCAAATGGAAACACAGAAATTGTACAGGATTGTTCTTCTCTTAATATACTGTAGCCACCATGCAAATGCACTATGCATATATAGCCAGCTGCAAATTCTGCTTTCTTATGAGCACAATCTTACTCCAGCTATGCTCATTTAGAAAGTCTACCATTTATAAATCAATAGAATTAAATAAATACACACTTCAATGCTCCAACCCACTCACAAGTTTCAAATAAATGTCCCTTTCTACTTTATAGAGTTAGTTGCAGTTTCCCCACTCACTCAACTGTGTGTGTGTGCGTGTGTGTGTGTGTGTGTGTGTGTGTGTGTGTGTGTGTGTGTAAAAGAGAGTGCTAGGTGAGAGATAGAGTTGTGTGAACTCGAACGCAGCAGGACCTGAAGAATCGTCCTTTCTTCTTCTCCCCACACCCTCCACTCCAACCCCACACCCTCCACTCCAACCCCACACCATCTCAGTTTCTAAGGCCTCATCAGCCATGCACTTTCAAATCGGAGCTGTTGATTCCTCCAGGCATGTGTCTCTCTCTCTCTCTTTCTTTCTCTCTCTCTCTCTCTCTCTCTCTCTCTCTCTCTCTCGCTGCCGGGTAGGCACCACTGGACTAGGTAGAGCTATTCTCCTGTGCTAGGCTGTGGCCAGTGCTGCCTGCCTGTCTTGAAAGAGGGACTTCCTGTTGGTTGAAAGATAGATAGATAGATAGATAGATAGATAGATAGATAGATACTTTATTGATCCCCAAGGGGAAATTCAAGGTCTCAGTAGCATACAGACATCACACACAACAATCACTAACAGCAGAAAAAGTAATAAAAGTATATAATATAAAAAACACAACTAAGCAATAAGGACAGTAGAAGATAAAGAATATACTGAAATATACTGAAATACAAATTATGGGGTTGAGGGGCTCTTAAATCACAGAGCAGACACACACACACACACACACACACACACACACACACACACACACACAGAGCTGTTAGAACACAGTAGTTGTAAACAAACACTTGCACACATTAACACACAGAGATAAGTACACTCATTGAACAGATATATCCACAGGCACAGCTCATCAGCGCAGGCACACGCACACACACACACACACACACACACACACACACACTCTCACACACAAACAGACACTGGCACACTAACTGCTGTGCATTGGTTATTGGCAAAAGATGTCCACTCTAATTATAGATGAATCTCGTATCTCCCATAAACGCGACGTGAATATTTATGCACCATTGCCGTGCAGCGAGGATTGAGGATCGTCGAGTGAGCGAGCGAGGAGCATCTTGAGCGCGTTTCAGTCTATTACGCACAGATGTTCAAACAAGCGGCGGACAACTTTAGCTCTTAAATCATCTGTAACAAACTGCAGAGAGGGGGAGGGGGGAGCCGGGCTAAGACCCAGCCAAGTGTAATTACCACTCCGACTCCGACTCAGACCGGCGTCGGTCCGCTCGCAAGGCTCGCCCAGTGCCCACTGCCAGCGCCAGGAGAGCCGGTTCTGGTGCTGGCACCACTGTTTGGCTGCCCGGGCCCGTACGGCTATTGGGCATCAGATAATGGTCATTATCACACCTTAGGTGAACGCTGCTCACATGGCCTTTATTAAAGGGTCTCATGCGGCTCTGAGCATAGTGTGCCAGGAAGAGAGAGCCATTTGTATGGCTACCTTACTATCTAAACTGATATTAACAGGCGCACTTTGTGTGTGTGTGTGTGTGTGTGTGTGTGTGTGTGTGTGTGTGTGTGTGTGTGTGTGTGTGTGTGTGTGTGTGTGTGTGTGTGTGTGTGTGTGCGCGTGCGCGTGCACACACTTTCTAGGCTGGTCCCCAGGGTACTAGAGCATGTAAACTGTGTTTATTTCTGCATCCTCATCTGATGGGGGATTAGAAGGAGGGATCAGGGATAATCATCAGCCCACTCTCCAGCCAGATCTGGCCCTGATCCGGCGCGGCTCCGGCAGATCCTCTCCAGATCTCCTCTGGCATGAACCTCTAGCTGGGTCAAAGGTC
>NC_055971.1:28857407-28874907 GCF_018492685.1 Alosa sapidissima | reverse complement strand
TATAAACAATGCATGGCAATGAGAGGGAGCAACCAGGGCTGATATATTCAGTGTAGTCATGGTGTTGTCAGCCTTGCTGCAGCGTGCCATGCTCTTTTCAAAGGTTGCATTTGAACTCCCCAACCCCTCCTAGCATGCAAACACATACACACACATACATACACACGCACGCACGCACGCACGCACGCACGCACGCACGCACGCACGCACGCACACACACACACCACACGCACACACACACCACACACACACACCCCCCCCCCCCCTGTTCCTTTGCTGGTTGCCTGTCTAGCACAACTGCATTTGAACCAGGAGCGCAAATCCCTGCAGGATATAAAGTCCTGGACTCTAACTAGGTCAACGCTTACAATAACTGCAGACTCTTCTCTCTCTCTCTCTCTCTCTCCCTCCCTCCCTCCTTCTCTCTCTCTCCCCCTCTATTTTTCTCTCCTCCCATTTATGCCACAAGGTCAATTTGTCAGTTTATATGTATCAACATTAAATATTAAGCATGCCCATTTTACCGATTAACCACTCAACTGGCTCTCCCGCACTGCCTTTCATCACAGCGGAGCCCCTGCCAGTGTCGCAGCATATTGCCCAGCATTTGTTTTCTGCTTGTGTTGTTGTTATTGTTGGTGTTGTTGTTGTTTTTTTTTCTCTCCGCAGATCTTTAGCTTGTTTGTAGTCTAACGCAGAGGGTTTGGATACACAGATTAGAGCACATTTGGCAAAACAAAGAGGTTGTTGATAGATAGTTACCGTTTTTATTATTTTTTTGGTGAGTGTGAGGCGTTCTCGTGTGACTGCTGTCAGCTGGCGTTATTGCCAGCTGACGAGAGCACTGGAGAGGAGTGCGTTTCTTTATTTTAAATAAGATATTCTGAATGAAAAGGAAATGCAGTGGTAGGACAAATGCCAGTAGGTGTCATATCTGGTAGCGAGGCCTGCAGTTGTCTCAGAGGTGAATCTGCCTCAGATCTCCATAGCGCTGCTTCTCTGATAAACACAGTGAGCATGTAGCATGCTGCTACTGTGTTTGATGGCTGTGATCCATTTGATAGGTATTTCTGTTTTTCTTATCCGTTACCCTCTTTTCATTGTCCAAAAGGAACAAATCTGAAAAGCACCCGGCTCTATAAAAGGGACCGTTGTGCAATGTACTTAATTAATGATAAAGGGTCTAGCTACGTGAATCTTAAGGACACATTGCTAAAAATATCAAATCCCAATGCATAACACTGAATCACTCTTCTTAAAGCGTGTACCTCTAAACAGCCCATCAAATAAAAACAGAGAGAAACAGAGAGAAACATCCCTTATCCCTCTGACATTCAGAATGGTCACCATGATTATGAATGCCTTGATTCCAATAAGCAAGAAGGATATGGCTTAGCAGAGATAATTAAACAATGATTGCGATTGCAAAAGCTTCCAGGTGCACAATTATCAATGACATAATAAGGATTTTGTAATCTTGACTAAATATTCACTGTTGACCCCAATATTTACAATGACCCCCCTGACCTACAGTAGAGTACAAATACAATCTGGGTATAACACAGTGCAATACAATCAGGGATAACCTGGGATAAAGGCACAATACAATCAGGGATAACATGGGATAACCTTTAGCAGACTGTGCCAAACCAACATACAAAAGTATGCATTCCTTAATAAATCTGGCCAGCATAGATTTTTTTCCAAATAGAATAGACTCGAATGGGTTAAATATACTCATGATCCATCCATATCTTCTGTCCTGTCCTGACTGGGTTAAATATACTCATGATCCATCTATATCTTCTGTCCTATCCTAACTGGGTTGAATATACTCATGATCCATCCATATCTTCTGTCCGGTCCTGATCCATCCATATCTTCTGTCCTGTCCTGACTGGGAGCTGCCTGTAGCTGATTGTGAGATCCATGAGGACGTGGAGGTTTCCCAAAGCTGAGCTGTCTCTTTGTATCCATAAACACACAGGCACCAGGCACAGACAACTGCTCACAAACCCCCCCCCCCCCCCAATCAGATCCGACACCCGCTCTCCCCCCTCGAGGCTAGTGCATTAGTGCGCTAACACAGGTGTAAAAAAAAAAAAAAAAAAGACGAAAGAAAAGTCTGCTCCTCCTGGATGGGAGCTGACAATCTGGTACGGCGTAGCAGTTTGATCCTGCTGAATTAACATAACACCGGCGTGCGGGGTGAACTTCAAGTGACGCCCTGAAACAAGAGAGGGGTTTGATCACCTGGTGATGTTTGCGAGGGGCGGGGTGGGAGGGCTGCTGGGATATCAAAGGGCCCCGTTGTCGTCGTCGTCGGGCAGCCAGAGGCGGGAGCACATCTGGCAGGGGGAATCCGCGCCGTAGCGTAGCGTGGCGTAGCGGAGCTCTGGAAGCTCGCCGAGTAATTGGCTACCGTGCATAACAGAGTGGAGCTACACTGAGCACGGCTGGTCCCCACTGCACTCGCTCTCTAATGATGATGCCTAGTCAGACTGAATGTTTATGATGTGTGGGAATGTTATCGTTTAACTCTCTTTTTTCTCTCTCTCCCTCTCTCTCTCTCTCCCTCTCTCCGCTACTGCTGTATCCAATACACCAATCTCTTTTACTATCTCTATTTCCTTTTCTCCCTCTCTCTCTCTCTCTCTCTCTCTCTCCCTCCTCTCTCTCTCTCTCTCTCTTTTTCTATCTCTATTTCCTTTTCTCCCTCTCTCTCTATCTCTACTTCTATCTGTCACTTTTCTCTCAATATTTTCCATTCCTTCTCTCTCTCTCTCTCCTTCTCTTTCTTTCTCTCCTAAGATCCCAGATTTCACATCACACCCTCGGGAGCCTTGTATATCCTGGACGTGGTGACGGATGATGGGAACTGGAACTACCGTTGCTTGACGCGGCATCGCTACACAGGCGAGACCAGGCAGAGCAACAGCGCACGTCTCACAGTAACAGGTGCGCTCAGTGCACAACAAAGAGTGCCTTCAGTGTCATCAGTCTTCTCTGTAGGATTTGTGTGTTTCTGTTTGTTTCAAAACACCAGTCATTATTGCAGACCTTGTTGTGCACTCTTCCGCGTAATCTTTTGGCGTTCCCGATTTGCTAATTGAATACAGTGCTGTTTTTTTAATACTGTTGCTGAAAGACATACCTGGGCACACTTACAGTATGGGTATCACATTATATCAGTTACCATCAGCTATCATGTGTTATATGAGTTTACATCCTCTTACAATATCTATTTTTGGTATGCTCATACTAGGTTTTAGGGTTAGGGTTAGGTTTATGATCTAGTAATATACTATGCACCCACACATGATGAGCATCCCATAGTAGTTACCCAGTTTCTTGTTATAACACTTTAACAGTGATTATGTCAGATCTTTCTAGTTCTAGTTGAGGAATCCTATGGCCTCTACTACTCTACAATCCAAAAGCCGTTTCAATGAGGGATTATCTGCAGTGTATGCCTAATTAATACGACTGACACTCCCCCTGATGCTGTTGATAAACTGGACTGCCCTTAAATCTCCTGTTGCTACCCCCCCCTCCCCCCCCCCCCCACCACCACCACCACCACCACCAGAACCCATCAACTCAGAGCCTACAATCCTGGATGGCTTCGACCGGCGGGAAGTCATGGTGTCCCACCGGGTGGAACTGCCCTGCAAGGCCATGGGGTACCCGGCCCCCAAGTACCGCTGGCTGAAGGACAACAGCCCCCTGGAGCGGGACAGCCGGTTCCGGCAGCTCAGCACGGGCCTGCTGATCGAGAACGTGAGGCCAAGTGATGCCGGAAGCTACGTGTGTGAGGTGTGGAACTCCCTGGGCAATGCGGCCATGGTGGGGCAGCTGCAGGTCAAGCGTAAGTCTCAAGGCTTCTCTTCTTTTGTTTTGCTTTTCTTGTCTTTATGGGGGATATTGCGGCCACTTTCCGTTTGGGACAACTCGGTGAAAACAAACGCATGGACAACTTGTAGCTTGTACGGTAGTTTGCAATCCAGCTGTCGTCAACTTCACACTGTAACGCTTTTGCCACTGTGACTCAACAGAATAGTTGTATGACATCTTCAATGAACAAATACAACAATGTGGTTTTGTTTTCACCGAGTGCAACCCACCATAGATTTGACTTTATGTCAAGAGGAAATGATGACATGCTTTTATCCTCCATAGAAAGGACAGTGACTGGGGGAGATAGGAAGAGTGGGTTTAGGAAATGACCTCAGGCTGGACTCGAACCTGGGTCTCGGTGGGTCCATGTGTGGGACATCAAGACCCAGGTTGAGACACCAATGTTAACGCTGTGCTACGGTTCCACTGGCTTCACTTGTTTACTTAGCCACATAGCCTAATAGCTAATAGCTTATGGTCCAGTGATGGTGTAAATGTCAGTGGCTCAATGGTGCCAAAGGGTTTAATTTACCACTAGCATGCTAATGCAGAGATTGAGTGACACTCACAATTAACTGCAGGCTGGGGACTATGGTAACCTCTGCCCACAGGACAAGTTCTGTTAATAGTTCTGTATAAGCATCATAGAGATTTCTTTAACTTTTTTCAGAGATGAATATTCTCTGGGCACAGATGCTCAGAGAAAAAGGTCTCTTTCCAAAGAAACTTATGGTGACCCAACAATGCCCTCTTCAGGGTTGGATCACGCCAGGCCTAGTAGCCTTCCTGACTCTTCAATGAATCTATTGAGGGATTACGTATTAGTTGAGGATTATCTCTTAACTAGGTTTCACGGACGTCTACTAGGAAGAAGGTTTTCAAAATGCATCATTCAACTTCATAACGCCGACTTAATGTCATCATGTTAGCGGTAACACTGAATGCTAAATACAGCATGTCAATATAAACACAGGGATGATTCCTGGATGAAACCTATGGTTAACTGCCCTGACTTCAGTGTGCATGACAAAATTGACTGTAGGACACCTTGTCAGACACATGTCTAAGAGTTTATTTTTAGCCGTGTAGTGAATTGATGTCAATGTCATTGATAATAGGGATCAAGTTGCTAAGCTCTGTCAGTGGATTTCCAACACTTCAGGATACAAATCGTCTGAAAATATCCCTGCCGATCCATTAAGTGACTGATTGAACTTGCATCTGAATGTTCATGTGAACTTAGTAGTGGTATTAGGCCTACTGCTAATAGTAGCCTCTGATGAAAGTCTTCACCATCTCTTTTTAGCTCTCTTGTCATGCTAATGAAGTAGGCTAAGTGGTAGTCATGCCCCCACGTGAGTTTCCTCTAGAGCTACACAAGAGCCTTAATCCGGCCTTGACCCTGACCTTTACGTGACCCTCAGTCCCAGGTCAGGTCCTCTTCTCCTCTGGGAAATGGAGTCTTAGTGGTCTCACTGACCTGATGTGGTGGTAGCAGATGTAGTCAATTTTCTACTGTTTGCTAGTTAGCATGTTTTTTTTATGTGGATATCTGGGCAACACAGAGCATTGGTGCATTCAAGTAGCTGTTTCTTTACATTATGTTGCTATTTTTAGTTATTCATTTTTGAATGTTGTAAACTAAAATCCCTATGTAGGAACCATTTAATGCCAGGTATTATCACCATTTTTAAAAAAACACAAATCCCCAATACAGACCCAATAATTACAGATGCTGGTTGGTAGCAGGGGTCATGAATATGAATGAAAATCAAAACTAACTATTTAATTTAACAACTTATTCAGAGCGAATAATACGTTTCACCTACATACTTCCTTAGGTCTACTGCCATAACAATTTCGTTGACTTCCTTCTCTTTCCTCCTCCTCTTCCTGTGGTACCTGTCGTACCTGTGGTACCTGCAGAGCCCCTGAAGGTGGTAGTGAGCCCCCACACTCTGAAGAGCAGCGTGGGCAGCCAGGTGTCCCTCTCCTGCATGGTCACTGGCTCCGACAAATACGAGCTGTCCTGGTACCGCAACGGGGAGATGATCTACCGCGAGAAAGGTGCCAACCAAGAGACGCTGGTGATGGATGGCATGGTGAAGAGTGATGGAGGGGTGTACCAGTGCTTCGCCAGGAAGGGGAAGATGTCCGCCCAGGACTTTGCACAGGTCATCTTGGAAGGTGGGTAGATGAACCAGTAAGATAGATGCTCATCCTCGCTGGATTATTTGGCACCAGTGTTTGGCACCAATGGATTGTTTGAATGTCTTGAGGAGCACAAAGATAGATAGTCAGATGTTTTAAAAAGGCTTATCTTTACAATTTAAACAGCTAGCTCACTAGCTAATTGTGGCCTTTGTGTATATGATACATGATGCATTTTAAATATAACATTTCTAAAATGTAGATTATTGTCAACCTATTTATTGTTATAACCTTTTAACCCTAAAACTGATGATTGAAATAGTATTTATATTTTGCAACACTGGGGCTATATAATGTCAGTGAGTATGTGCCATTGTTATGCTGTTTATCTTGGCACAGCTATGTACTTTGCACAGTGTGCTGTGTTGATTTTCTTTATGGATGTGTGTGGTATGTGGATCTTCTATGTATTTGCAGCTCAGCACAGCACAGTGTGGGTGTGTGCGTGTGGTGTGTGTGTGTGCGTGTGGTGTGTGTGTGTGTGTGTGTGTGTGTGTGGTGTGTGTGCGTGTGTGTGTGTGTGTGTTTTCACGTGCCACTGCGTTATGTGTGCCTGGCGTGATAATAAACCTGTTGCGGAGAGAGCTGCGGCACAGACGCCATTATTGGATTTACTCCACCGGCCTGAGACTGCTTACCTGCACCCGGTTGCCAGGGCAACTGCCTCCCTTGACCACGGAACTGTATAAAGAGGATATTGATAATCTATAATGATGTTGAGCAACCCAGGGTTATCAGAGAAGCGCAGAGGGCCCAGATTTCAAAGGCCCCCATTCGCCATCTGCAGTCGCTCATCTCACTAAGTGCCCTTGAAAAAGAACAGAGGATGAAGAACAGAGGATGAAGAACAGGAGAAAGAGGAAAGAAAGAGAGGGAAAAAAGAACGTCAGACGTGTGTGTGTGTGTGCGCGCGTGTGTGTGTGTTTGTATGTGTGTGTGTGTGTGGTTTCATGTTTGATTAGAATCACTGGATGGGGGCGGCCTCTGCGTCTTGGTGTTTCTGGAAATATACAGTAGTGATGATGGTGTCATTGACTAAATTTGGAACCATATCAAAGTCTTATTTTAGGCAAATTAGCTTTACTGAGCAAATGAAGCCCATATGAATATGTCTGTGGGTGTAAATAAACATGTCTTGTAAGTGAATGTTGCATTTATTTATTTGATTTGTTCCTTTTCCAATGATCTGTTTGTGTCATCGTATACTTTTCTCCTCTCTCCTTTCCTCTCAACCACCCTAACCCATCCTCACCCAAACCCCCACCCACCCCTACTAAAACACCCCCACCCACCCCTACTAAAACACCCCCAACCACCCCTACTCAAACACCCCCAACTACCCCTACTCAAACACCCCCAACCACCCCCACCCACCCCTACCCAAACACCCATCCGCCCACCCACCCACCTGTCCACATCTCCAGACGGCACACCAAAGATCCTGTCAGCCTTCAGCGAGCGGATGGTAAACCTGAACGAGCCCGTGTCGCTGGTGTGCAACGTGAAGGGGACTCCGCGGCCGGCTGTCACCTGGACGCTGGACGAGGAGGCCATCACGGACCTGGGACACTACCGCATGGGCCAGATGGTGACGCCAGAGGGACACGTGCTGAGCTACCTGAACGTCTCCCACGCCAAGGTCAACGACAGCGGCATCTACCGGTGCTCCTGCAACAATTCGGCCGGCGTAGTCTCCTACCAGGCTCGAATAAACGTAAGAGGTGCTTGTCAGCTCAGCTTTTCCAACCTAAAATAAACACAGCCACACTCACACCCAAAAAAGAAAAACACATTGTGTTTGTTTGTGTCTTTGTTGTTGCTAAACTGTGTTGCTGATTTGGAGGGATGGTTAAAGAAATGGCTGGTCCGTCAGTTGAAGAGGTTCAAAACATTTTAGCCATCAAGCTGTTTCTTTGCTTTATTAGTTGGCCTTTGATTTAGAGGGATTGCAAATAAAGATGGGAGTATCCAAGATATTTGTTGCAGTCTAAAGTTTTACCTTACATAAGATGAGACAAGACATTGTGTGTTGAACAAAACCTGGATTTTTAAGGCCCTGTTGATAAAAGTCCCATTTTAGTCAAAGGTTCATTATCAGTCATAAGTTTACACAGAAGCCTTAATCATCCCTTCAAATCATGCTGTTTTCCAGTAGGTTAACCTCTGCCTTTCACTTTCAAGATCTTCTCTTCCAAATGAGACGTAGTGCTGCAGCATAACATGTATTATTATGCTATACATATTCTATATACTCAGCATATGTATTATTATGCTATACACATTCCATATACTCAGTATATGTATTACAGTATTATGCTATACATATTCTATATACTCAGCAGGCTTCTGATAACAAAGATGCGGTCCTATTAACACTCATGGGCTGCTTAAAGAATTAATCTCTCAATTTGTACAGTTTATGTTTAACTCATTGACATCAGGCGCAGACAGCTCAGGTCAGTCTTCAGCTAGATCACTGGGCTTATTGGTAGCCAAGGTTACGCTTCTGAAGCCACACCTAAGTTCTTCTGCTGGAGTTGTGCCTCTGTGTTGTGGGCTCAGTCCAGCTATGCGGCCTCATCTCATTCTCTATTCTCTCAGGTCATTCCCCACCTCCTCTTCTCCATCTCTTCTTCCTACCTTCCTTCCTTCATTTCTTCTCATTTACTCTCACTCACTCTCTCTTTCTTTCTTTCTTCTTTCTTTTTCTCTGTCTGTCTTTCCTTCCTTCTTTCTTTCTTTCTTTCCTTTTTTCTTTATTTCTTTGTCTATCTGTCCCTCTGCGTTTCATACTTATCACTCATCCTATTTTATCTATCTATCTATCTATCTATCTATCTAGCTATCTATCTTGTCTACCTGTCTATCTATCTACTTGTCTATCTATCTTATCTACCTGTCTATCTATCTATCTACCTGTCTATCTATCTTATCTACCTGTCTATCTACCTGTCTATCTATCTTATCTACCTGTCTATCTATCTATCTACCTGTCTATCTTGTCTTCCTGTCTATCTATCTATCTACCTGTCTATCTATCTTATCTACCTGTCTATCTATCTATCTACCTGTCTATCTATCTTATCTACCTGTCTATCTATCTACCTGTCTATCTATCTATCTACCTGTCTATCTATATTATCTACCTGTCTATCTATCTACCTGTCTATCTATCTATCTACCTGTCTATCTATCTACCTGTCTATCTATCTATCTACCTGTCTCTCTCTGTCTTTCAGGGCCCGCCAACATCCGGGACATGAAGAACTTGACCGCCATCGCTGGGCGGGACGCCTACATCCACTGTCGGGTGGTGGGCTACCCCTACTACTCCATCAAGTGGTTCAAGAACTCCGACCTGTTGCCCTTTAACCACCGGCAGCGCGCCTTCGAGAACAACGGCACGCTCAAGCTCTCCAACGTGCAGAAGAGTGCCGACGAGGGCGAGTATACCTGCCGCGTGCAGGTGCACCCGGACCTCGAGATTAGCAAGAGCCTACACGTCACCGTCAAAGGTGTGTGTGTGTGTGTGTGTGTGTGTGTGTGTGTGTGTGTGTGTGTGTGTGAGAGTGTTGCATATGTGCACATTGAGTTGCATATGCAGGTCTGTATATATTGCATATTTATAATGCGTATGATATGCACAGATGTGCACAGATACATAGTGTGTGTGTGTGTGTGTGTGTGTGTGTGTGTGTGTGTGTGTGTGTGTGTGTGTGTGTGTGTGTGTGTGGGTGTGTGTGTGCTCTATTATACATACTCTATCCCCTGTGCATCAGCTAAGAGTGTGTGCACTCACAAGTGTATTCTCATGAGAGTGTGTGTGCTCACGCACACTCGCTTGCACATGCCTCTGAGTGTGTGTGTGTGTGTGTGTGTGCGTGCGTGTGTGCGTGTGTGCGTGTGTGTGTGTGTGTGTGTGTGTGTGTGTGTGTAAAGAGCGGTGCTGAAGTGAAACTCCTTATGTGCAATTGAGTTGGCTAATTTGCTCAGCTGGCGCGGCCGACTGGAACCCCCCTGGGTCCATTAGTGATACTTTGTTGTGAATTAAATAAGCGCTGAAGTGCTGCTTTATTTCAGTGTTATGTTAACTCATTGATTCTCAGATGCCACCGACTGCCTGGCTGGCTGGCGTGCTTTGTGTGCTCTCCGTTTTTGGGGTGGTGGGGTCAGAGAACAGTGTGTATGTGTGTGTGTGTGTTTGGGGGGGGGGGGGGGGTGGGGGTCGTCTCTGGAGGAAGCATTACGCTGAATCTGTCTTACACTGAAGAGGAAATCACCCCACCTTTTTAAATTTTTTTCTGTTTTTTTTTTCTCTCTGCGTTGTCTTTTTCTGCTTGCTTGGCTCTTCAGCTCATTAGCTCTCTCTCTCTCTCTGGGGTGAAGTGAGGCACACTGCCGGCCCCTTTGAAGGTGACGTGTCCATGTGTCCACACACCCCGCACCACCCAGAGGCACTCTGAGCACTGACCGGCCTGATAGGTCATCGTATTTTCACTTAACCCGATTGGTCTTTCTATTATTATTATTTTTTTTTGTAAAAAAACTGTGGGGCACTGTGTATTTTTTCTTGGGGTTGACAGTGTTAATGTTTCTCATTTTATCTCCCTTGGTCTGAGTATTGAGTTAGGTCCTTGTTAAGCGCCTCTGAATTGGACTGGCTTTTAAAGGACGTCTGGCTGCTAGAGGCTCAGATGTGTATGTTTAGATGTGTATGTCTAAAAAGAATGGAAAGTATTTGAGATAGAGTTATATCAGAAATGTTGAAACTTTGAACAGCCATGTAAAAATCTCCAGAAATTTCTCTCTTGATGTTATTCACAAATGTGTGTCTATGGCTGTTGTGTGGTTGAGTCACTAGACTGAAGGGCCATTGTCTGTGATAAACACGGATTAAAGCTGCAGTTGGCAAGATTGTTTTGATCATATTCACTGAAACCGACTTTATGCTCCGACAGAACAACATAAATCAGCTGGTTTTAGAAAAAAAAAAACACACTTCTACCTCCACCTAGAGCCTGTTATTTGTTTTGCAAAAATCCACAGCTCCTGGGTTCTTCTGGTCCAATCAGAGCAGGGCTGTGTGAGATCTGACTGTTACTGTAATCACAGTCTGGAGCAGTCTGGTGCACACTGACGAGCACAAACTTGATGAGAGGGTGCTCGGTGGTAGTGGGGGAGGGGCATGAGAGTTGTAAACATTCAAAATTTTGGCTAAGTCCCCTCAATCTGTCAGACTTGCCAACTGCAACTTTAAGGCTGAAAAGCAGTAAAACAGTTAAGGGCCGTTTACAAATAACGATAATGGCAAAAATGTAGCACAACTATAAGTATAAAGATAACGGCATGGAGACCAGTATTGTTGGGGATCACTTTCAGAGCCATTTTGAAAATGATAAAAAGCTGACAGCCGATCAGAAACCATCAAATTGGAGACATCACATTCATCAACTGGAGTAGAGACGTTCCTTATCGTTGGTCAGTGTAGACGCTTTTATCGTTATGTTATCTTTATCATTTTATTGTTATGTTATCTTTATCATTTTATTGTTATGTTATCTTTATCATTTTATCGTTATGTTATCGCTTTTATCATAGTTACAGTTATCTTTATAGATATCATTCCTGGTGTCTAGAAATAAACAAAGGAACATGATCATTTGATCTTGATCTTGTTGACCTGATCATTGACCACTTCTCTGCTGTCCACCAGAACCTCCCCATATCCAGCCGTTTGAGGTGCAGGGCTACTCCATCGGCCAGCGTGTGCTCATCCCCTGCGTGGTCATCTCGGGCGACTACCCCATCTACTTCACCTGGCAGAAGGACAGCAGGCCCATCCCGGCCAACCTGAGCGTCACCATCGACAACAACGAGTTCTCCAGCCTGCTCCGCATCGCCAACCTCTCGTCCGTCCACAACGGGAACTACACCTGCATCGCACACAACGAGGCCGCCGCCGTCGAACACCAGAGCCAGCTCATCGTCAAAGGTACGACGCCCGGCCGCACCCGCCGCACCAGGGATTCATTCAGATCATTTGTTTCTGCAAACTTCTGCAAAGACTGTAGCCTGACGTAGCTATACTTAATTCTATTCAAAATGTCAGTCTGACACCGGTTGCATTGGGACGTGATTATGGGGTTTGTTTCAACCGATACAGGGGACAAAATACCTCTGCACACAATTGGATAGACCTAACCAATCAGAGCAATGAAATAGCCTATCGTTAATTCTGTAGGGAGAACAGCCAAAACAGCCTTCTTTTCGACAAATGCCTTAATGTCATTTTCTGTTCGCTATTGCACGGTCAATATCTTGCTCGATAGTGACATCTAAACGTCTCGCTTCTCTAGCAACTGTTGTTAACAAAATCAACCGAAGCAAGCTCAGTTGACATGAATAACGAGGAACCATTGCTTACATATCTATGCTTGCTTATCTATCCATCATTGTATAAAGCCAGCCCTGATGATTTGATTGGTCCACACAGTTCTCAGGTTTTCATAGAAGCTTCTCAATGGAACAGTCCAGACCGAATTTTGCCAACCTCACAGTTTGTGGGCGGGTTTAAATTCGGCATGCTTCCGGGCTACAAAGACTGAGAACATCTGAATGAATTTTGAGAAGAGGGATGAGGTGACATGGTGCCTATTTAACAAAGCTGGTGAACTATTAACAAAGCTGGTGAACTATCAGCCTCTTGTACAGCAGATTTGTGGTCTTGGCTACAAATGTCAATATCTTGTGCTCATACAGTATGTGGCAGTTTGGGACATGTACATGGACTGGTCACTAGGGGTCTCAGGATAGTTGGATTTACAAAAGAGAAAGCAAAACAACTGGCTAAATACTGACTTCACATGACTGAATCTTGTCTGAGCAATGATAAAGAAATAACGTGTGTGTGTTTATGACTGTCTAGTTCCCCCGTCCTTCGTGGTGCAGCCGATGGACCAGGATGGGATCTATGGGAAGGCCGTGGTGCTTAAGTGCTCCGCAAGAGGAAACCCACGACCCACCATCGTCTGGAAACACTCACGAGGTAAACACACACACACACACACACACACACGCAGACACACACATACACACACAGACACACACACACACACACATACACACACACACTCTCACACACACACACACACACACACACACACACACACACACACACACACACACACACACACACACACACACACACACTGTCTCTTCTGTCTCCCCTTTCCTATAGGTTAAAACTGCTTTCTAGCTGTAAGCAGCTGGCCCTATTAAGTCTGGTCCAGATAGGACCTCACTAACAATTCACAGGTATTCACTTGACCAGACCAGCTAGAGAGGAGGTAAAAGCCAACCCAGACACTCAGTTGGCCCTCTGTTGACCTTGGCTAAGCTACAGTATACAACACAGTTTCATCCAGAGCGTCTCTTACCATAGCCCCCCGAGTGTGACCGACAGGCACAAAGCCAGTCAGTCATCTGCAGTATACGGCTGGCCGCCAGACAACTGGGTGAGGGGACACTAGCGTTTGTTGCCATGGCATCGTGGGGTCAGCTGGCAGGCCACCTGAGGCTGGCCTTGATTCTGTGATAGTGTGTGTGTGTGTGTGTGTGTGTGTGTGGTGTGTGTGTGGTGTGTGTGTGTGTGTGTGTGTGTATGTATGTGTGTGTGTGTTTGTGTGTGTGGAGCTGGGAGGGACGTGTAAGGGGGTGGTCCGGAGGGTGGGTTGGTTAGCAGGTTTTGGGGGCACAGACAGAGGGGGAGCAGGTGGATGGCATGGGGGTAGTGCCCTTGACCTGGTTTCCCTCCAGAGGGGGACCAGGCCGGTTTGAACGACCCCCCCCCCCCCCCCCCCCCCCCCCTCTCATGCACATATACCCACCCCCACCCCACCCCCCCATGACTAGAGCGGGAGGATCAAAGGCTACGAAGGGAAAACAAACAACGGTGAATCAGGTGCTGAGGCAGTGGGGGGTTGTGGTGGTGGGGGGGTTGGTGCCGCGTGTGCCCAGGATCAAAGGGAGGGATGGGAGATGTGGATGTGGAGAGGTGGACTGTGGGCTTTGATGGGATTTGGGGGTGGGGGGTATATATATACGTGAAGCCCTGCTGTCTATTTCACTCTCTCTCTCTCTCTTTTTTCCTCTCTCTCTCTTGCTCTCACTGTCTCTCTTCATCCCTGTCTCTCTCTTTCTCTCTCTGTCTCTTTCTTTTCCGATCTGCCTTGGTCTCTCTCTCTCTTTCTTCCTGCCCCTCTCTCTCTTTCCTCCTGCCCCTCTCTGTCTATTTTTCTCTTTCTTTCTCATTTCTCTTTTCTTTCTCTCTTCCTCTCAATCTCTCTGACATTCTCTAACTCTCTACTCTGACCGAGTATTACTCTATCTCTCTCTATCTCTCTCTTTCTCTCTCTTTCTGTCACTGTCTCTCTCTCAAATAAAAAAATGGCATGCCATTCATAAAGAAAGTGTTGCCAAAGCATACAATCTCTCTCTCTCTCTCTCTCTCTCCGTCCCCTGGTCTGTGTCCATTGAGTAAAGATTTGATGGACACACCAAGCCTAAGTGCTGTAATGTGAGTGGACAGTGTGAGTTGTCTCGGCTGATCCCAGGGACGGCATGACGATGAACCAGAGCAGCAGCTGGACGAGTGTTAAATGAGACGAGCTGCGCTGTGGACGAGTGGAATGCAGACGAGCTGCTGCTACTGTCCACTTATCTTCTCCTCCCGCTCTCTACATCTCTCTCTCTCTCTCTCTCTCTCTCTCCCCCTCACACACACACACACACACACACCACACACACACACACACAGATACACAGACACTCAAATACACACACACACACACACACACACACACACACACACAAACACACACACACAAACACACACACACACACACACACACACACACACACACACACACACACACACACATACTGTATGAATGCATATTTGCTGCAGCATTAGGTCATTTTGTTTGCATGGGGACTTGGGAACTCCTAAGTATTGTAGTTGTGTGGTATTAGCACACACATGCGCACACACACACACACACACACACACACACACACACACACACACACACACACACACACACACACACACACACACAAACACACAATATTTAAGCATGTATTGCACTGATGTATAACCCCTGCTAATCTTAATCCTTAGTATAATGTACCAAAATCTCAAACATCTTTCACGAGCAAATCTCTCAATCCAATCAACAAGCCAGCATATGTTAACACACAATGAGAGACGCTAAATCCCCCACTGCCTTATGTAAGAGTGGCTGGACAGCACCAGATGAAGCATTGTTCCAGACGAGCTACATGCAGATTTGGGTGTTTCCCCAGTTTTAAGACGTCTTTCCCCCTGCTCAGTCGGTCAGCCCCGTGTAATCATCTACTGTACGTCAGAGGTCATCCCCTTGTCTTGGACAGATGTTTACATTTCTTTTTTTTTTTTTTTTTTTTGGGTGGGGGGGTATTTTTGTTTTTGTAGATTTTTTTTTTCTTGTGATGTTGATGTACTGTTTGTGTCTACCATCTGTTTGACCTCAGAGATTCCTTACCAGCAGAGCTGTAGTCAAGACCACCTTTGTCGAAGACCAGGACTAGTCGAGACCAAGTCAAGGCCGAATCTAAAATGAAACAGACAGAGTCCGAGAGAAAGATGAAAAGAATTCTGTGCACCACTTACTTACCTATGTGACATTTTTCTGTGATGTTAGAAACCCTGTATATCTACTTCTACACTACTATGGCATACTGGTATAGTATTTTCACTAAAAACATGAGTTTTGGAAGACATTTGATTGGCAATGTACAGCCATTATAGATGGATTTTGAACAGCACAAAATGTTATTTTTCTGAACATGGACACTTAGCCAAATCAATGATTTTTTTTTAGATTTATAATAATAATAATTGAGTCCGGACTTGGGTTCAAGACCAGACTCGAGTACTACAGCTCTGCTTACCAGGCTGTTTCTAGCGTCCATGTTCAGTTTTGATTCATATGTTTGAATAGTAAAGAAGTCAGAATATGCTTCATTTACACTAATCAGTTATACTTTTCCCACATAGAAATCAGTTGAAATGTAAGGACGTTTTATTTAAAGTCATGGTTACTCATTATTCAATTCAATTCAAAGCACTTTATTATATGCAACAAGTATGCTGAATGTGTTATAGATACATAAAGATTTATAGTGGAAGTTCAAGTTGATACTGGACACTAGCATCTAGATCTGTATGTATTGGTTTGGAAGTGAAGCACAGTAAAGGTACACTATGCAAGAGTTTCACCTTAATATAACCTTTACGAAGCCAAATTTAATGGTAAACGAACTTGTAATAGTTCACCTAGCATAGCTATACAGCATAGACGTAGCGACCGAGAAAATCGACCATGCAACTTCAAGAACGGTGAGAATCATGAAACATTACCTTGTCAGTAGATATACTGTAGCTCATAGTTTTTACCTGTTGTTAATCCCACACCTCCACAACAGAAGCATTTTCATTGTGTACAGAGGGGATAAGTCACAAGAAGTTTGCTATTTACAACAGCAGAGTAAATTATAAATATATTGCAACTCTAGAGGGAGCTCTACAGTCTCCAAAAATACCTAAACCTGCATAGTGTACCTTTAAAAGTATACAGCGCTGCTTTTCAACACTGGAATGTGAGGCATGGCAAATGGAAGCATGACACCAACGTTCCGTCTTCCTTCTCTGTTCTCAGGTAAAGGTGTTCCCCAGTTCCAGCCCATCCTACTGAACTCGGGTTCCCGCATCCAGCTGCTGGAGAACGGTTCTCTGCTCATCAAGCACGTTCTGCAGGAGGACAGCGGCTACTACCTGTGTAAAGTCAGCAATGACGTTGGAACCGACATCAGCAAGTCCATGTACTTCACAGTCAAAAGTAAGTCTGCCCCTTCTGGGACACGCTCTGCTTCCTTTGCACTCTTTCTCTCTCTCTCCATCTTTCTCCTTTTCTCCATCTTTCTCCCTCTCTCCATCTTTCTCTCCCTCCATCTTTCTCTCTCTCCATCTTTCTCCTTCTCTCCATCTTTCTCTCCCTCCATCTTTCTCTCTCTCCATCTTTCTCTCTCTCCATCTTTCTCTCTCCATCTTTCTCTCCCTCCATCTTTCTCTCTCTCCATCTTTCTCCTTCTCTCCATCTTTCTCTCCCTCCATCTTTCTCTCTCTCCATCTTTCTCTCTCTCCATCTTTCTCTCTCCATCTTTCTCCCTCTCTACATCTTTCTCTCTCCGTCTTTCTCTCTCTTCATCTTTCTACCTCTCTCCATCTTTCTCTCTTTTCAGCCTTTCTCTTCCATCTATTCTTTCATTCACTGAACAGTATATAATTCACTTT
>NC_055971.1:28795285-28851907 GCF_018492685.1 Alosa sapidissima | reverse complement strand
CGAGGTTAACTCCACTCTACAGGTGCGGTACTCACACACTCACACAGACACACACACACACACACACACATACACACACACACTCGATCACTCACACACACACAAGTTCTCAAACTATTTGCGTACGAATATATATATCACAGCTCCATTTGCGTACGAATAGATATATCACAGCTCCATTTGCGTACAAATAGATGTATCACAGCTCCATTTGCGTACAAATAGATATATATCACAGCTCCATTTGCGTACGAATAGATATATCACAGCTTCATTTGAAATGGGCACAGCAAATCTCATGCTGTAGATGAGCTGAGTGAGGTTCAGCGATGGCCTAAAATCTTACAGTAATAGATCTGTTGTTTTGTATATGCTCCCAGTATGGGGCTGAGAACAGTTTTATTAGTTCTGCCAGAGCGGAACTTCATCTTCTATAAGTGCTGCTCACACTCTGAGTCCACACCCAGCAGCCGCTGCACTGTTTTTACTGCTGACTTCCTCATTTCTCATTGTCTCACGTGCTGCTCTATATGTTATAGTCTGTTCTCTCCGGGCGCTACAGACTGTAAAGCAAAGATTCTAGAACAGAGCTCCGCTCTAGAATCTTTGCTGTAAAGCAAGGCCCCTCATAGGCAACAGCTGACAGAACAGCAGCATCTCACGGATAGGCAAGCAAGGATCACACTAACACAAAGAGGAAGTGGCAAAACACAAGGGAAGAAGGAAGTTATTTATTATTATTATTATTATTATGTATATTTATGTATATATATGGAAACACAGCAAAAGCTTAGAAGCAGGCTTGCAGCAGTCATGGTTGCCAATTTACAAAACAAGGGAACGATTCAAAGTCAAAGTCAAAGTCAGCTTTATTGTCAATTTCTTCACATGTTCCAGACATACAAAGAGATCGAAATTACGTTTCTCACTATCCCACGGTGAAGACAAGACATATTTTACCAATTTAAGTCCACAGACAAACATAACATTCAAGTAAACAAAAAAGTAAGTAAATAAGTAAGTAATTCCTTAGATTTATAGCACCAATCAAGGTCTGACAATGTAATGTTCTGAACTCAGGCACAGTACCTGAGGTCCCTTACACACCTGGTACCTGTGCTGTGGTTATGAACCCCATCACCTCCCGTCTACAGATCCTGAG
Source organism: Alosa sapidissima (assembly GCF_018492685.1). Classification (NCBI taxonomy): domain Eukaryota; kingdom Metazoa; phylum Chordata; class Actinopteri; order Clupeiformes; family Clupeidae; genus Alosa; species Alosa sapidissima. The sequence goes on along the minus strand of NC_055971.1, from coordinate 28,850,745 downwards.
CCCAGTGCGCGGCGATTCCGGTTTCTTCTCCTGCCACGCCATCAACTCCTACGGGGAAGACAAAGGCATCATCCAGCTCACAGTGGAAGGTGGGTGTCGTGTCGCCTTCTCTCTCATCCTCCCGCTAAATATGCCAGACATCCCATAATTAAACAACATATGGCTGCTCTCTCCGCTGGCGGTGGTCACCTCACTCTAACCCAATGCAAACTGTTTTCAGTGGAATTAAAAGCCATCTTGTGAACACTCATGGTTAATGGACTGTGTTTAGTGGCTGATTTGAGAGTAGTTACATCTCAGTGTACTTTCAACCACTCCTCTGCCCACTATAAGCAGTAAGTGCTATCAGGTTAAGCACTGCGCCCTGAGATCAGTGCAGCCTCTGCAGAGACACCTAAACCTGTAAGGAAGGTGTGGACTCAAACAGCAAACCCTTTGATTCCTCAATAGTCTATTTAGACTCCTCATCTTCTGCTGCCCCACTTACTGTATCATATGTAATATACTGTACACTAATAATACACAATACATCTAAAAACACCACCTTTATCTCCAGCTCAGCCGCCATTTTATAGATATATTTTATTTTTTGTTTTATTTGATTATTTGTGTATTGATTTATTTATTTGTAAGGAACAATGTACAACAGAAATGTTGCCCTTTGATACATTGTATCAGAGTTAGTTATAACAAAAAGACTGCCTCTGCTGCCGTTTGGTGCTGTGGTGTTGATATGATGCGTGCTGCTTCTATTGTTGATCTCGTGGCTGTGCTGACCCCTCAGAGCCTCCGGACAGCCCCCTGGTGGAGATTCGCGACGTGCAGGACCGCATCATCACCCTGCACTGGAACATGGTGTTCGACGGTAACAGCCCCATCACAGGATATGACATCGAGTACAAGAACAAAACAGGTACGGAAACACTGTGATGTCAGGGCTCTTGAGCCAGCCCCCTCTGTCCAGAATCTCGTCCAGTGGGTGAGAATGAGGTCTTACATGTCCCTGTAGTCAGCCTCTCTCTCCATAGTCCCTGCTTTTCAGTTGAAGCAGCAGGCCCTGTGAAGTGTTAGCAAACTCTTCAAGAGGTTCAGGAAGTCAATTTATTGTTATTATTATTATTATTATTATTAATTGTTGTTGTTGCTGTTGTTATTGTTGTTATTACTGTGTGTTGTTAATTATTGGTGTTGATGTTGATGTTATTGTGTCATGAGTGGTATCATTCATGAGTAGGTCAGTCATGTTTGGACACATCCCCGCAGAGTGAATGGAAAACATGTTGAGGTGTGCTGTAAGGTTCTTACATGGGCCTCACGCTAAAGCCCTTGATTGGATCACGCATCACATCACCTCACCTGAGACTGTGTGCTGACCTCAGACAGGCCTTCGTCGGCTGGGTCAGGTGGTTTAGGATTCACAGAGCTGACCCGAGCTGAGTAGCCTGACGAGCCAGACCCACATTAAAATGTAGGGTCTGGGCACTCACCGTTCACAGTGCTCAGTCCGAGGGGCGGGATAATTGGTTGTCTTTCAAATTCCCTCTGCTCGCAATAGGACAGCGCTATGAGTCCCATGCGTTTCCCACCAGCGGAGCTAGTTGGCTAGTTCAAACTTTTGCCAACTTAATAAAAGCTTAACTCGTGTCACACTGTTCGCCAACAGCAACATTATCTTATTTGTTTTCAAGTAGCAGGGAATTCAAGCCAAACCGTTGCAACTCTGCCATCAATCATTATGTTAAGCACGCCTAACAACTTTATACACGATTTGATTGGCCTGATAGAAGTTTAATTTTTCGAGCTCATAAGCCAACGGAGAGTTGCTAGACTAGCCCTGGCAGCCAATGTAATTTGCTGCCGCTAGGGTGCGTCTAGATTTCTAGGCTACGAGCTGAGAGCAGTGACAGTGAAGCACATGGGCATCACATCAGGTCATGCTCATGCCTCATGCACTTACTCACTGTAACTTCTGACAAACGGAAACTGGTCAGCAAATTGGTTTGCAAATTGACTGATTGACAGAGCCATGTGTAGTGAACAAATGATTGGCTGGGTATTCCCAGCAGTCAACAAAGTTACGCTTTTGACCGAGTGTTCGCTGTCCGCTGTTTATCTTAACAGCCGTATGATGATGTAGGCCTTACAGCGGTTAGCTGATGTTGTAGGACACTACACATATACAAGCATGTCTACTGGACACAGGATCTCCCCAGCCGTATGATGTAGGCCTTACAGTGGTTAGCTGATGCTGTAGGACACTACACATATACAAGCATGTCTACTGGACACAGGATCTCCCCAGCGGGATGGGGAAATGATTGTGAACATAGTTATATTCACAGATTTAAGCACACACACACCTGTTTGTTTTTTAAATACTGTTTATGGATTGTGTTTGAATGCGATGTGGTGATTGTTAAAATGCAATGTTGATGTTACTTGCACTCATTGTGATGATACTACTGATGCATCACTCATGTGATGATACTACTGATACATCACTCATGTGATGATACTACTGATACATCACTCATTGTGATGATACTGCAGTGATACTACTGATACATCACTCATGTGATGATACTACTGATACATCACTCATGTGATGATACTACTGATACATCACTCATTGTGATGATACTACTGATTATGTCTGACTTTCTTTGTCTCTTCCTCTTATTTATGCATTACTCCCTCTCTCCCTCCCTCCCTTTCTCTCCCTCTCTCTCTTTCCCTCTCTCCCTCCCTCCCTCCCTCTCTCTCTCTTCCCCTCTCTCCCTCTCTCTCCCTCTCTCCCTCCCTCTCTCCCTCTCTCTCTCTCTATCTCTCTCTCTTTCCCTCTCTCTCTCTCTCCCTCCCTCCCTCTCTCCCCCTCTCTCTTTCTCTCTCTCTCTCTCTTTCTCTCTTTCTCTCTCTCTATCTCTCTCTCTCTCTCTCTCTCTCTCTCTCTCTCTCTCTCTCTCTCTATCTCTATCTCTCTCTCTCCTCCAGCTCCCTGGAGCTCGGCCATCACCACCAAGAACATCTCCCCGTCCCTCTATCAGGCCACTATCATCGACCTGCACCCCTCGTCCACCTACAACATCCGCATGATCGCCAAGAACCGCATCAACAGCAGCGCGCCCAGCAACGAGCTCACCATCACCACCGACGAAGCCAGTGAGTAGCCGCGCCGCACGTCCCGCACGTCCCACACGTCCCGCACGTCCCACACGTCCCGCACTACTCAGTACCAATCTAATGTTTGGGGTCACCTACACATGCCCTTTGTTCATGCACACATACATGAAAAGTGATCGAGTTAGGAAAATAGCTCAATCCATTTGATTTGAACTACTATCCTTCAGTGAGTAACCATGCCTTTAGACTTATGTATTTGTACTTAAATTAATATATCTGTCTGGAGATAACCAGGGCAAAATGTGGACTACATTTGGGTGTTAATAATTAAACATTGATGCCATTTGACATTTTTAAGTCAAAGAATTCCTACTGTAGGTGTTTGGCCAAAGGGCTAGCCAAAGGTACAGGGAAGAGCTACATGTAAGTAAGTGAATGGTGAGACCAAAAAGAGTCTTTTTTTAATTCTTGGTTAAAAATAATAGTGGGTCAGGGGGACCCGTCATACCTGTGAGAGTGGGTTATATTTGATTGTTTTTGCCTCCTCAAGCCACAATGCTGAGTGTGTCATGCGGGTCAAGGTCACAGCTCTCATCTAGTGGGCTTTGCTGGCCTCTGGTGGTCATCTGATGTACTAGCACCCAGCAGTGCTGCTGCAGCAGCTGTATCTGGGTGTGACTGTCTGGAGCCGTGGCTCTGCCCCTCTCTCGCTGGAGGGAAGCTAGTTATCTGCAGCTTTTCTGCTCCAGCCACCCCATCAAACCAATTAACCCTAATTTATTCATGAAAAGTTAATTCCTCACGAGCTCGGGCTGAATCATAAAGCTGTGGCAGCAGCTCTTGTTAGGCAAACAGTGGCCATACATATTCATAACCGCAACATGCAGATACTGTTGGGCTGCTGAGACTGTTATAGTTTCCTAATCCATACCCTACAGATATTTATAGCTTATCTGTTAAGCCTTGCAGTATGTCTGGATATTCTTGCTCAAGGCAAATGACACCTATTTGTGATGTTCGCCTCTACAGAAAACAAAACAGAAAAATAGAATAGAAAAATTATGAGATTTACAGATCAATTAATTGACCATAGCTGCCCATTGCCTTGCCTCAGGGTCAGATTACAATAGATACAGATCAAAACTGGACTGCTGTTAGGGCAGATACATAATTTAATTGAAATCAAAATCGGATTGTGTGTAAACTGATGGTTTCCTCCCCCTCTCTTCTCAAATGAAACCAAGACTTATCAAGACAAGACAAGACTCATCATTATTATTGCTGATTTTTAAGTAAAAGCTCCTTTGCATTCACTGCTTACTGTGTTCACATGAGTAAGTAATATGTGACCTGTTCTGGCAAAATGAGTCACAGTGACCCAAAATTCAAAACTGGTTACAGGCAGGTACAGGTAGGATTTGCCCACTTGAATAATCATTTTTCTAACTTTATAATCTTGGCTTGACTATGAAACTTAGGGACATTAATTCTGAATGCCTCTTCTTTCATATATCCCTAAAAAAGAAAAATCGATATTATGTTTTTTGAAGTAATCGGCCTGTATCTCAAAATTAGAATGTGCGACTTGTGACTCATTTTGTCAGATTAGGTCACATATGAGCTTGAGTGCTTCACTAATTGAACTCTCTGATGAGGGAAACTACCTGTGAGAACAGGTAGAGAAGACAGTGCTTCAGCATGTGAAGGAAATACTAGATAAATAACTGGACTAACATGCTCAACACTTTGGTATAGTCTCAACAGGGTGCTAAATCCTCCTGAGCGTCAATATACTTTACTAATATACTAATGTACTTTTAAGAATAAAGGATAGCACTTTCAGTTCACAGTTCACAGGAGCTGTGAGGGCTATCCTTTATTCATAAAAGTGATTAATGGATTCCATCCTATGTATTCCACTAACTCAGCTCTCTAATGAATAGAACTGGTTGACCTGATGCTGAACCTGAACCCTAATGACCAGTGTGTGTTCAGGTGAACCACCTGCGTTTAACCGTAACATACCTGTCTCCGCTCCACCCCTCCAGGTCCCGACGGCCCTCCACAGGAGGTGCAGCTGGAGGCCCTTTCGTCCCAGAGCGTCAAAGTCACCTGGAAGGTACACTCACCTCACCTCACCCCACGTCACGCTGCGCCATATCGCGTCACAGCAGACACCACCGTTGCGTCTGGAGATAAGAGGCCGGACGGGACTAGAAGATAAGAGTGTCTGAAGATAGGACGTTTGCTTTTCTTTGTTGTTGTCTTTTTTTTGCTGTTCATTGATCTTGGAGATCAGGCCAAATTAAACAAATGGCGGAAACGGAGATGCATTTGACCACTGCTGGCCACTGTGTCATCTGTGCTCAACGTTAGAAATGGACACGAATACGGCCTCCACCTGCCCTCTGCGTTGATTGCTTTTGTCTGCAGACAAAATGGATCAACACATGAAACGAAAGTCTGTTTACATGTGAAAAAGGGAGCGTAAACTAGGCTTCTCCCTACACTGTGTCCACCATCCCATACACACTGTGGGGGTGTGCTGTAAAACCACAAACGCCCGTCTAACCTCGTCCAGTATGTGGACAGCTCAGTGTTAGCTGATGTTATGTGGACAGTGAATGAAGTGGATGTGTTTATAGTAATGCCCAGGGGGTATTCTAAGTATGTGGTTTGGTAACAAGCCTGGGTAAGTTAACCCTAAGTAACACCTGGGCAACACCGGGTCCGTAATTGAAGCGCTGTGTTCGTGAAGCGCTTGGGAATACTGGTCTAATTTTTCGAATGTACACGTTGCTATCACATCTGATGTAGCCAGTTCCATTGATTATAGAAGTGAATTGATGCAGCAGATGCTCCAAGAACAGAGTGCTTCATTTAACATGCCTGGTGTGTTCTGTCAGTGAGGCTTCATTCTGCCAGCCATCAGGCTCTTCATTTAGGATGCTTATCATTTCCTCTGAGTTGATTTAGTCTCTAAACCACAACAGTGCCACCACTGTATCGAACGTAAGCTTTATCTTACTAAGTGCCTGGTCATAGCAATCCCACAATGCATCTCTCCTCTCTCCTTCCCCCCTCAGCCTCCTCTGCGGCACCTGCAGAACGGCGTGATCCGCACCTACCATGTCAGCTACCGCGAGTACACCAAAGAGCAGAACCGCCAGCTCACGCGCATCACCGTGGACGCCACTGGTGACCAGGAGACGGTCACCCTGGACAACCTGCGCAAGTTCACGCTCTACGAGGTCATCGTCAATGCCGAGAACCGAGCTGGCATGGGCCCTGCCTCTCAAGAGGCCATCATGCGTACCCTGGAGGATGGTGAGTGAGCCGAGGATGTGTGTGTGTGTGTGTGTGTGTGTGTGTGTGTGTGTGTGTGTGTGTGCGTGTGTGTGTGTGTGTGTGTGTGTGTGTGTGTGCGTGTGTGCGTGTGTGCGCGTGTGTGCGTGTGTGCGCGTGTGCGCGTGTGTGCGTGTGTGTGTGTGTGTGTGTGTGTGTCCATGGGGCAGAGGAGAATAGCTGTTATGTGATGTGTTTGGTTCTGGCACTGTTTTATGTACGGTATGTTGATGACCTATTGTATTATGTAAGGTTGTATTGAATAGATACTCATTTGAATATGGTGTCATCCAAACACACAGGTTCTTAGTGTAAACAGAGATTATTGTCCTCTCCTGGCTCCTGTGTTACCACTGTCTGCCACCAGTGGGTGCTATTACTTCCTGCTTTGATACAATGTAATGTAGGTAGAAATACACATTGTAACTTCTTTCTCTCTCTCTCTCTCTCTCTCTCTCTCTCCCTCTCTCTCTCTCTCTCTCTCTCTCTTTCTCTTTCTCCCTCCCTCTTTCCCTGTCTCTGTCTGCAGTTCCTAGCCAAGCCCCTGGTAACGTTGTGGCCACCCCCAGTTCCCCTGAGGCCATCTTTGTCTACTGGTCCCCCCTGCCTAACGACACACTCAACGGTGTGCTGCTGGGCTACCGGGTCATCTTCTGGGCCAACCTGGCAGACGGAGGTGAGGTCCTCTCCCCATCTCACCACCACCCCTGTGCACTGAGCAGCGTCACCCCTGTCTATATAGATGACGTGTTCATACTGCCCAACATTCCCTGAAGAGCGTGATGATTCTCCGCTCTTTGCTATGGATACTAATATATAAGATGTGCTGGCACATTGACTTAAATGTTAACGTAAGCATGCTGTTTTTGCAGCCTGCTGAAGCACTTTACAGTTAGTCACCACTAGATGGTGCTGTAGCATAGTTTATGAGAGAAGGCAGAGTACTCATCTCTTGTAGAACAAACTGTACCCAGGCTACGGACAGATCTTGGTTGGTGAAAAGCATCTCTGGAAATGCATAGATATAGACATTTATCTGTTGATTTCAGAACACTAAAATCATGTTCAGTATCCGTGTTCAGTATAAGTATGTTGAAATCTGTATGAATTCCTTTTTTCACAGCTTATGGACCCTTTCAAGAGAGTTCCATTATCAGCATCATAGTTGGCCCCACAAGACTTCCTTTTTAACATTCCATGTTATCTTAATGCAGAGGAAGTAGATTGGGGCCCAAATAGAACGTTCAAGCATTGTTTTTGTTTACCTTGTTGAAAGGGTCTATATTGTACAACAAATCACTGGCTTTCAGTACAAGCAAACAATGCGTGTGTGTGTATTTCATCTTTATTAGATAAACAGCTCAGGGACACATCAGCTGGACCCATCGCCTCATGTTTCCGTATTTTATTAGCTAATGACAAGATGGATGTCCTGCAATGCCCTGGCCAGGCGACCCAGGGCTCCCGGTGTGGCAAGGCGTCCAGAAACCTCTGCATCCCCAGCGGGAGATGAGCCTGCAGCGGGGTGGGGGGTAGAGGGCCGGAGCCTCCCGTCTCCGCAGGTCTAAGAGTGTAGGAGACCCAGAGACAGGAGGAGGGACACAGATCCTTAAAGGGGAAAAATAAATACAGGATCAGGGAGATTCGGTTAGAGAAGCAGGCTAACTTTAACCTGACTCTCGCCAGATGAATTTCGCTCCGCCTAGAGTCAGGTTAGGCTAACTTCACCACTGAAAGGGACTCATAGACTAATTTGTCCATGTCACAGGATTTTATTATTAGTCTTATATCTAATTAACATTTGTTTATGTCGTTTTTTTAAGGCTCCATTATATCCACAAGATATTCCATTGTTCATAGGAGTAACTCTTAACAATTTGTGTGTTTAAAATGGCACCGAAATGCTTAACAATTCTTGCGCTTGTAGTTCCACTTGTTTTCTGTTCTCTATTGGTCTGTGGTGCTAATGTTTCATATGTGTTCCTCTGTGTGTGTGTGTGTTCTTATGTTTGTGTGTGTGTGTGTGTGTGTGTGTGTGTGTTCCTGTTTGTGTGTTGTTGTGTGTGTGCTGCAGAGCTGGGTGACATCCGTAACATCACCACACTGCAGCCCCGACTGGAGCTCGATGGCCTGGAGAAGTTCACCAACTACAGCATCCAGGTGCTGGCCTTCACCCAGGCCGGGGACGGCGTCCGCAGCGGACAGATCTTCGCCCGCACCAAAGAAGACGGTAAGAGTTAGAGCCCACTTCACGGGCCAGAATCAGAATTGTGCTTTTATAGCCAAGTATGAAGCACACTAAAGGAATATGGATTGCCCAGTAGTAGAAAAATATACGCATAAGGTAGTCAGAAGCAGAGAATACGCTGACCAGAGCAGAGCCATTTGTTTTAGGCCAACACCCAATTTTGGTCAAGAATGACAAATAGGGAAAGTATGAAATAGTGTGTAAAAACTAATTTTCACACTCCACTGAATTGTGTGTGTTTAATGGTGGTGTGTGTGTGTTTAATATTTGTGTGAATATATATTTTGATAGCAGTGTGTGTGCTGTGTGTGTGTGTTTTAATGGCGCTGGTGTTTGTTTTGTCCAGTCCCTGGCCCTCCGGCTGGTGTGAAAGCAGCAGCTGCCAGCAGCACAGAGGTGTTTGTGTCCTGGCTGCCCCCTCTGAAGCTCAACGGCATCATCAAGAAATACAAGATCTACTGCTCCTTCAACTACCCCACGGTACACACACACACACACGCACGCACGCACGCACGCACGCACGCACGCACACACACACACACACACACACACACACGCCTGCTATGTAACACGAGCTACACACATAGACAGACAGACAGACAGACAGACACACACACACACACACACACACAGACACACACACGCCTGCTATGTAACACGAGCTACACACATAGACAGACAGACAGACAGACACAGACACACACACACACACACACACACACACAGACACACACACACACGCCTGCTATGTAACACGAGCTACACACATAGACAGACAGACAGACAGACACACACACACACACACACACACACACACACACACACACACACACACACACACACACACACACAGACACTTCCTCAAGGTTTAGCTGGGCCATCCCTGCTACATCACTGTGAATCGCACATGTAGGATTGAAGATATTTATGTATATATATATATATATATATATATATATATATATATATATATATATATATATATATATATATATATATATATATATATATATATAATATTTATATTATATTTCCACTTGAAGTTGCAGATTTACTATCAGAGTTTCAGAAACAGGAGGTGTGAGTTTTTTTCATATGAAAACTAAACATTTTAAACAAACTGATGACCCATGGTCATGCGACCGGAACATTCTCTCAGTGGACAGAGAGACCCTGATGGATCAATGCTGCTCCTCCAAGATATTGAATGCTGGACAGTTACACATTTCAAACGCTGCTGGTGTGTGTGGGCAAGTGACAGAAAGCGTCAGTGCACTCACGTCAGCACCTTTACATGCTGGTACAGAGGGAGGGATAAAACATGCTCCCAACGACGCGTAGGGAGATCGACTACCTTACTAGCTCACTGGTGTTAAACAAACAGCAGACGCTGGAGTCATCAGTTAGGGGAAAAGCTACGCGTTTAAAATGTCATAGTTGCACACTCTGTTCATAAAAACAAGTCACCTTTGAACATCACTCAGCTCAGTAAACAAATAAACAAAGCACAAGGTAAACATGTGGTATTTATGGGACAACAACAGCACTTAGGGTAATGAATGTCCTTTCACCCACTTGTAATTTAGAGTCGCAGAGGAGTTACGATCAGAGCGAGAGGCAAATCAAACGCTGAAATGTTGCGCAATACATAATCCTCTTGTAAGTGTCCGGTTCGCATTGTGCTTTCATCAGACAGTCTGGTTGGTTCTGCTTCTCTCTGCTGTGCTGTCCAGACGCCACAATTTGGGCGTCGTGAGCAGTTTGATTGGACCGTCAGGCTCACACCTCGGAGGAGGCTGTATCAGTGTCAGACCTGCGTGGGTCGTCTCGACACCAGAGCTCTCCATCATGGAAACGCGCTCGCTGTCTGGACAGCTCTCAGGGACACACCCGGCAACAGCCCCACTCTCTGCAGGGGGGGGGGGGGGTGCAGGAAGAGAGGAGAATAGGAGAGGAGAGGAGGTGAGGAGAACAGAGGAGAGGAAAGATGAGGAGAGGAGATGAGATGAGAGGAGAGATGAGGTGATGAGAGGAGAGGAGAGGAGATGAGATGAGATGAGGTGAGGAGAGGAGAGGAGAGGAGAGGAGAACAGTGGAGAGGAGAGGAGAGGTGGGGAAAACAGAGAAGAAGAGGGGAAAGATTATTTGAGCTGAGAGGAGATGTGAGGAAAACAGGAGAGGAGAGGAGTGAAGGAGAGGAGAAAGGGATTGAACAGGAGAGGAGGGGAGAGGAGTGAAGAGTACAGGACAGAAAGACCCCTCGTGAATCTATCCCGACTCCCCAGAGCCAATGACAGCTTTATCTCTTTCTCTCTCTCCTTCTCTCTCTCTCTCTCTCTCTCTCGGGCCCTTTATTCTAGCTTAGTCAGGTTATCCACACCTCTGCCAAAGCCCTCAGGCCAGAGGGGAGGCGAGTGCAGGTCAATGCCTGCCATGACTCAGATGTGCGGAGCCAATGCTAGTGGCCTCAGGCTGGACTTCTTCTTGCCTTTGTTTACCTTTGTTGTTATGTGACCCTGACTGGGATCCGCAAACCGTGACAAATGGATGTACCTGAACCACGGAACACTAGAGAGGATTGTTTTGCAACTTCAGCACCTCAAGGGAAGCTGGAATCTTCTAGGTTTATGTAGGTTAGATTGCTATGGATTTTTATTCACATTTCAGTGGAAACAACCGAAATAGATTTTTGGGTAATTTTGGTGTACGACTCCAAGTCCATGTAAATATTCTCAGCTAAATACCAATGTACATGTTAAATACTGTAAATATTCTAAATACCAATTTTCAATCTTTGCATATTATTCTTCTTTGCACGTTTTGCACTTTCTCTGTCCATTTCCTATAAGAAGCATTAACATGTAACATCAGCTCTAAGAATCAGTTTGTAAATTCAACCTTAATAATAAGGGACTGACACATGGACACATGTACACTGATACATCTCATCTCATACACAAACCCACAGAACCGTATCATTCCAAGCTCTCACAAGGTGCATTCTAGATAGATAAATACTGGTACTTTAATGATCCCCAAGGAAAATTCAAGGTCCCAGTAGCTTATGACACCACACACACACAACCTAAACATAAACAGGATGATAAAAAACAAAAACAAATCCATATGACTAAAATGAACAGTAAAAGACACTAAAGATACTAAAACAAGGATCCACATGAATGTCCTGCTGTGTCTCACTCACAGGTAAACAACGACAACGACGCCCCGCCTGATAAGTACTTCTACCACATCCACGGCCTGCGTCTCAACCAGCGCTACAGCATCTGGGTGGTCGCCGTGACGGCAGCTGGCCCTGGCAACGCCAGTGAGATCATCACCGTGGAGCCGCTGGAGAAAGGTACTGTGGGAAGGACAGAATGTTTGAGTTACAGCACCCCTGTGTGCATTAATCACATCAGTATTAAACAATAAAGGGATGTTTATTACTTCAACTCCCGAAATAATCAGTTTATTGCACGGTAGATGCGCATCTTGTGGATGAAGAAAATAAAAATTGTGTGTGTGTGTGTGTGTGTGTGTGTGTGTGTCTACAGCCCCTGCCAGGATTCTCACGTTCAGTGGTACAGTCACCACACCCTGGATGAGGGACATCGTTTTACCCTGCAGAGCTGTGGGAGATCCCGCCCCCACCATCAAATGGCTGAAGGAAACGTAAGTGTCAATCACTCAAATACGACCAATCAGATGACAGAATATGTATTGCTTTTACGATTATTCACCAAGCAATCAAGGAATCAGAGGATTTGAGTTGGCGTTAATAGCAAACTTCCTGTCTGCGGTAACTCTCGTAGCAACGGCACACCAGCCCCAGTCCAGATCGACGGCCGCCGCAGCGTGCATAGCAACGGCAGCTTCATCATCCGCACTGTGAAAGCAGAGGATTCTGGGTACTACAGCTGCGTGGCCAGTAACAGCTGGGGATATGATGACATCAGACTTAACCTCCAGGTTCAAGGTAGGTCACCCACAGGACAATCACATCACACATGAAATATTGCTCCAATCCAGAACAATGGCCTTGTGTTTTGGGTTCCTGTAATCTGGTGGAGAGACCGTGGCCATAAATTGCATTACTAAGAGAGGAATGCGCTTGTGGCTAGATGTAGTTCCAGTAATAGAAATGGCTTTGGACAAACAGTTTCTCCTCAAGGACAAATGATGAATTATTAATGAATTTGCCTCACCATTAGACTATACAGTATACGTACATTGCTCTCCCTAAGGGGAAAAGTAATGAAGAAAGACTTCAATTATAGCCTTAATTGAGTTCATTAGCTGAATTGACATTAATGCCTTGACTAAAGCTATCTTAGATGCTGTGAGAGCAGTTGATGTACATGGTGATGTGTTGCACTGTGTGTTGCGCTGTGTGTTGTGTTGATGTACATGGTGATGTGTTGCACTGTGTTGAAACTGTGATACTCACAGCCACCCCTCTCCTCCTCTACTCCCCTACGTCCCTCTCCTCTTCTCCCATCTCCTCTTCTCCACCCCTCTCCTCCTTTCCTCTCCTCTCCTCTTCTCCTCCCCTCTCCTCCTCTCCTCCCATCTCCTCCCCTACGCCCCTACACCCATCTCCACCTCTCCACCCCTCTCCACCTCTCCACCCCTCTCCTCCTCTCCTCCTCCCTGCACCTCTCTTCTCTTCCTCTCCTCCCCTACGTCCCTCTCCTCTCCTCCTCTCCTCCCCTACGTCCCTCTCCTCCTCTCCTCCCCTCTGCTCCTCTCACACTCCCACAGTACCACCTGACCAGCCGCGGCTCACCGTCACCAAGACGACGACCACCACCATCACACTGTCGTGGATCCCTGGGGACAATGGAGGCAGCTCCATCAGAGGTGAGCAGGCTAGCCAATCCCATACCTCAATCTTAATCGCAGCCAATCATATCCCTCAGTTCTCTCCTCAGCCAATCCCATGCCTCAATCTTAATCTCAGCCAATCACATCCCTCAGTTTTCTCCTCAGCCAATCCCATGCCTCAATCTTAATCTCAGCCTATTCCACACCTCAGTCTGAACTCTTACAGTCTTGACCTGGCCCTGACTTGTCCCTGACCTGAGTCCAATCTGGCCTTGGTCTGACCATGGCCTTGCCTTCATCATGCCCTAGCCCTGGCCTTGGTCTGACCATGGCCTTGCCTTCATCATGCCCTAGCCCTGGCATGCAGATTATCCATAGTTAGCAGCACAGAAGTCCCTATTCACCGGATGTGTCCTACACGGGGCTCAGAGTGACCCCTGTCAGCCTCCATATTGGCACATGTGTACACTCTATGCAGTGGGGTAGATTTGGCCGTGGTGTGGCAGACCTGACCCAGAGATACCCCTCTGATACCCCAGTCCTGTGCTGCTACCCTCAGTGGGACTTTGAGAGGGGTGGTCCAGGGCACCTGAGGCTGAGAGCGGGATGTCCTCGCCCCCTTCCCACTGCCCGTGCTCAGTATCCAGGCAGGAGAGCGGCTACACCGCTGGGGTATTAAACACTGCTACACCGCTGGGGTATTAAACACCGCTACACCGCTGGGGTATTAAACACCACTACACCGCTGGGGTATTAAACACCGCTACACCGCTGGGGTATTAAACACCGCTACACCGCTGGGGTATTAAAGAAGCAAGAGAGCCGAGATCTGGGGGGGGAAAGACGAGAAGTGGGAGGGGTGGGAGGAGTGAAGGAGAAAGAAGAAGAGATAAAGAGAAGAGAGAGGAGGAGGGAGAAGAGAGAGAGAGAGGAGGAGGGAGAAGAGAGAGAGAGAGGAGGAGGAGAGAGAGAGAGGAGGGGATAGGAAAGGATAAGAGAGAGAAAGAGAAAGAGAAGAGAGAGGAGGAGGGAGAAGAGAGAGAGAGGAGGGAGAAGAGAGAGAGAGAGGAGGAGGGAGAAGAGAGAGAGAGAGGAGGAGGGAGAAGAGAGAGAGAGAGGAGGAGGGAGAAGAGAGAGAGAGAGGAGGAGAGAGGAGAGAGAGAGAGGAGGAGAGAGAGAGAGGAGGGGATAGGAAAGGATAAGAGAGAGAAAGAGAGAGAGAGGAGGGGATAGGAAAGGATAAGAGAGAGAGATAGAGAGAGAGAAAGAGAGAAGAGGGGATAGGAAAGGATAAGAGAGAGAGAGAGAGAGATAAGAGAGAATGAGAGCGTAAGATGAAGGAGAACAGGAGGTTGAGCAGGGGCTCGAGCAGGAAGATTAAAAGGACTTCCAATCAGTGAGGCCGGGCCGCTGTAATTCATCACACAGGGATTACTCGGCCCTGGAGCCAGGGATGGATTACTGCACGGGCCTACCGGGCCCAGGCCCAGGGGCCCAAGGGGTCAGGGGGCCCTGAAGCCCAAGCCTTTGCATGGAATCATTGCCTCAGTATTAACGAATCAGGATGTAGGCTATGAATCTGATTGAATTTAGTATCGGCCATCCCCAAAATGCACCAGAATACAGGAAATCACATCAAACAAATTAAAAAATTTCTGGGGGAGGACCCCCAAACCCCCCCTATCACATATGCGACAATAAGTGGGGGGCCCGGGCCCAGAAGTTCGTCATCCGCCCATGCCTGGAGCACTCTGGGGTGGGCGCTTATTTAAAGTGGGAGTCCCTCCCAGCTGAATCGAGACCTGGCCCAGATTTGGCCCAGACCTGGGCCACATGTGGCCCACGTCTGCCAGATCCTTGCCAGACCCGGGCCTCGCCCGCTTCAGGCTCAGACTCTATCGGCTTAGTTAGTTTCCTGAGGTGAGCAAGGGCACTCAACATGTTTTATGCTCTTCATCACTTGCCCGCAACCCAGGCTGGAGTAAGACCTACCCATAAGGCAGTGGGGTGAATTATGTCTTGCGGCCCCACTGGCCTCCTATGAAATGATGTACGTTTGGAATGGAAATGAGAGGGGTGGGGGGGGCAGGAAATCCTCACAACAAGGCATCTGTCAAGGTTACTGTCTTATACATATTCATTTACCAACAAGAGCAGTGTTTTCACAAAGTTCAGCGAGTCAAGACCTTCTGCCGTCTCATTCATTTGCTGTATCTCCTGGTTCAGGAGGTGTTGTTGTTGTTCACCATACAACAAACAAACAAATAAACAAATACATTGTGAATGTAGAGTACAGTTCCTCACAAAGAAGGCCTTTAACTTAATGGTGCTCTAAATCCAATATGGCTGAAGCGTGTTTGACTGGGTTGTCATTGGGCCGATGTTCCCATTAGAGTGCATTAGTTCCCAACTAGAGTGCATTTTGTCAGATTGGGACTAGACAGGTCAGAGCCCTGTTTAGTGGGAGCAGGAGTTGGATAGAGTAGCCACTGGATGTGTTCCGTCCCTGTTCTGGCTGATGGTCTACTTGGTCACCTCTATGCCACGTGTCGGTCAGCTCATGGTGTATGATGCCTCTGTGCGGTTGTTGTTATTTGTTGTGAGGTATTGTGTGTGTGTGTACGTGCCAGGTGTGTGTGAGGCCAAAGATGAGTTTCCACGTGAGTAGACAATGTAGATTCTGATCGATTCTATTCTGATCTCAGACCAGTCTCTGCCTGTAGTCAGACATGATGTGGCTATTCAGAGATAGCAGCTCTCCCTTGAGAGTATGTGGCCCATAGAACTACAAAGAGTAGAATGGATGAAAACAGCATTATTCTGTTCACAGAAATACACCCACATCTACAGTATGTCAAATGGCATCCCTGTTCATGTTTTACATTGAAAATAGAATGCTCGGAAAAAGGAATGTCCATTGTTAGTCCTGACCGGTCAGAAGAGGATCAGGCTCAGTTAGAGGCTTATTTAACTTATTTATCACATCGTTTTTTTTGTGCAAATAGATATGTCCATCTCGTGTTTCTCGTCCTGACTGTTTCTCTGTGTAGGGAATATTTTGCACTGTATGCAATGTATGCTGGTGTCAAGTCTTCTATGTAGGCTACATCATGCAGTACTGTATGTAATGTATGCTGGTGTCAAGTCTTCTATGTAGGCTACATCATGCAGTACTGTATGCAATGTATACTGCTGTCATGTCTCCTATGTAGGCTACATCCTGCAGTACTGTATGTAATGTATGCTGGTGTCATGTCTCTATGTAGGCTACATCCTGCAGTACTGTATGTAATGTATGCTGGTGTCATGTCTCTATGTAGGCTACATCCTGCAGTACTGTATGTAATGTATGCTGGTGTCATGTCTCTATGTAGGCTACATCATGCAGTACTGTATGTAATGTATGCTGGTGTCATGTCTCTATGTAGGCTACATCCTGCAGTACTGTATGTAATGTATGCTGGTGTCATGTCTCTATGTAGGCTACATCCTGCAGTACTGTATGTAATGTATGCTGGTGTCATGTCTCTATGTAGGCTACATCATGCAGTACTGTATGTAATGTATGCTGGTGTCATGTCTCTATGTAGGCTACATCCTGCAGTACTGTATGTAATGTATGCTGGTGTCATGTCTCTATGTAGGCTACATCCTGCAGTACTGTATGTAATGTATGCTGGTGTCATGTCTCTATGTAGGCTACATCCTGCAGTACTGTATGCAATGTATGCTGGTGTCATGTCTCTATGTAGGCTACATCCTGCAGTACTGTATGTAATGTATGCTGGTGTCATGTCTCTATGTAGGCTACATCCTGCAGTACTGTATGTAATGTATGCTGGTGTCATGTCTCTATGTAGGCTACATCCTGCAGTACTGTATGTAATGTATGCTGGTGTCATGTCTCTATGTAGGCTACATCCTGCAGTACTGTATGTAATGTATGCTGGTGTCATGTCTCTATGTAGGCTACATCCTGCAGTACTCGGAGGACAACAGTGAGAAGTGGGGGAGCTTCCCCATCAGCCCCAGCGAGCGCTCGTACCGCCTGGAGAACCTCAAGTGTGGAACGTGGTACAAGTTCACCCTCACCGCGCAGAACGCCGTCGGACCCGGGCGCATCAGTGAGATCATCGAGGCCAAGACGCACGGCAAAGGTAGGAACTGGAAGAGGACCACCATAGCAACCTCTCCTCTTAAGATGACCACCATAGCAACCTCTCCTCTCAAAGGTTGACAGGCAGTGGTAACGTAGTGGCTGAGGAACTGGGCTAGCATGCAGTAGCCATCAGTTTGACAGCATGTCGCTTTGGATAAAAGTGTGAGCCAGATGAATCTGAAAGTCTAAGGAATTCAATTGCAAGATGCCTATAAAGAATTAAATTGCAAAAAATGTCTTTAACTTTACCAGCATTATTCACCATGGCCCATTCCCTCAATCTGACACAAATGTGGGAGAAAACCTCTTTTGCGGTGCTGGCAGAATTTCAAACAATATAATAATAAGGTCATTAAGTTCCAGCGCCACACAGACGCCCACTCTTCATCATCTCTCATTTCTTCACTAAATTAAACTTTTAGTAAGGTCTGACCAAAATTAAGCGACAGTTTAAATCAAAAACTTGTGAAATTGTTTAATGACAGAACCAGTTTGTAGCTCCAAAATGCTCTCCCGAGAGTGAGCTATATTGAAGATGTTCTTCTCCCTCCCCCCCCCCATGCCACAGAGCCCCAGTTTGTGAAGGAGCACGAGCTGTTCGCCAGCATCAACTCCACACGTGTGCAGCTCAACCTGAACGGCTGGAACAACGGTGGCTGCCCCATCACGTCCTTCATCGTGGAGTACCGCCCGGTGGACAGCAACACGTGGACGCGGGCTCAGCGCAGCTCGCTGACCAAGACCTACATCCTGTACGACCTGCAGGAGGCCACGTGGTACGAGCTGCAGATGAAGGTGACCAACAGCGCCGGCTCCGCCGAGAAGCGCATCAACTTCGCCACGCCCAACGTGGACGGAAGTGAGTCCACGAGCTGCCCCTGGTCATGCTGGTTTCTTTTTTTTTTTTTTACTGTTTATTAAGCTTTTTCAGTTTGCAGCACAACTCTCCCTCATGGGACAGAACAACAGTACAAAAACAAAACACAACCAAAATAAGACAAAAAACAAAAAAAAACAGATACAAACAAAGAACCAGGGGAGGTCATGCGGAGGTCATGAGGAGGTCAAGTCAGATCAAGTCTAGTCTATCTGTATTCTCTCATTGTATAAAACAACAAGACAGGGGCATCTTACACTGATGTTTTACTTCCCCTTTGAGATTACACTTGACAGGCAGATGTTTTTAGAAAGTCCTGAAACAGAAGTGTTTCACATGTGACATCTGTATTTGGCAATTTTTAAATGGCTCTCAACACACCATTACCTTAATTGGTATCCTTAACTGGCAATAAGATATCGTTAGAGGCACTTGTAATATGTGATTTCAAATGATCAGTGTTTATGTGAAGAGAAAAGTAACACAGTGAAGCAACTGACAATGACAGCACACACATATACTATCACACAAACTCCTACACTATAACAGTGTGATGTTCTTAATATAACACTGCTGCTGGGAGTGATTCTCAAACACACACACACACACACACACACACACACACACACACACACACACACACACACACACACACACACACACACACACACACACACACACACACACACACACACAGAGGATCTAATTGTTTTGCTCACACTGAGTGTTTTTGCTGCTGCTGTGTCCTCAGGCACCATAGCCCCCCTGCTGAACACAGTGGTGGAGAGCAGGGATAATCTGCCCGGCAACCAGGGCCTGAAGATGGTGGTGCCCATCATCTGCATCCTGGTGGCCATCGGCATGGTCTTCATCCTGCTGCTGGTGCTGCGCAGGAGGAGGAGGGAGCAGAGGCTCAAGAGACTACGGGGTGAGGACTCACAACACACACACACACACACACACACACACACACACACACACACTCTCTCTCTCTCTCTCACACACACACACACACACACACACACACACACACACACACACACACACACACACACACACACACACACACATACAGACACACACACACACACACATACATACATATACTGTAGGACACCTGCTAATATACACAAACACACACACACTCACATACAAATGCACATGTGTTGCACATGTGTTACATTCTCACATACAAATCCACATTCACATACATATGTATGCACATGCATGTATGTACAAAATAGCACATGCTAATAATGCTGGCACCCAGGCACACACACACACACACACACACACCCTCCCCCCAAACACACACACATACACACACTTGCGCATTCTCGAAGTGATCACATAGGAACACATGGATACAAATTCACAAAGACAGTTTTGCCCTCGAGCCCTCAAATGCTCACACACAGTCGTACAGACACAGATGGTCGTACTCACAGGCTCACACAAGCACAAAGTAATGCAGCGCATATACTGCATTCTAAGCTACAAGCACATGGATGCATAGATATGCATATATGCAAACCAGCAATCACACACACACTCTCACACACACGCACACACACTCACACACACACACTCTCACACACACGCACACACACTCTCTCACACACACACACACACACACACACACACGCACACACACACTCACACACACACACACACACACTCTCACACACACGCACACACACTCTCACACACACGCACACACACAATCACACAAACAGTATTATTGGGGTAATTGCGTTCCATTCTCACCAGACCTATCTTTCAGCACAAGGCATTTCTCTGGGGACTTAAGCACATGCAAATAAGCTCTGTTTGATTTGTCCTCCTTAGCGGCCCCTCCGCTTTCAATCAACACCATGCAAAGAAATAAATGAGAGCAATTCAGGAGGCCTACATGCAATCTGCCTAAATGACC
This sequence comes from Alosa sapidissima, assembly GCF_018492685.1. Taxonomy (NCBI): domain Eukaryota; kingdom Metazoa; phylum Chordata; class Actinopteri; order Clupeiformes; family Clupeidae; genus Alosa; species Alosa sapidissima. The sequence goes on along the minus strand of NC_055971.1, from coordinate 28,830,236 downwards.
CGTGCAGAATGGAAATGACCAGGGCAGCCCTTTTAGATCTCACAGCTATAGGATAGGATAGCACCGCAGGAGCTGCTGCAGCAGCAAACAGCATCTCGGCTCAGACGAGGAGGCAAAGTGTGTTATCTCTAGAGATCTAACTGTGGAGTTGCACGCGTGCACACACACACACACACACACGCACATGCACACACACACACACGCACATGCACACACACACACACGCACATGCACACACACACACACACACACACACACACACACATAAGATGGTAAAGATTGTGACTGGTAAACACAACTAATTCCTGTCTGTGTGTGTGTGTGTGTGTGTGTGTGTGTGTGTGTGTGTGTGTGCTGTTTTTGTCTCTGTTTTCCAGATGCCAAAAGCCTGGCGGAGATGTTGATGAGGTGAGTATAGACCTGCAGTTGAACTCACCGTACACACACCCACACACCTCATTACAAGGCTATTACACCCTCGATTGGGATCTTAATTACTGGCCACACATCTCCTAGATTACAGTAGGGAGAGCACTGAGTGTGTCTGCACACGAGAGCAGTAGAAACACTCTGATATAAAGCCTCCATCACCTTTATTACCCAAAAGGTTCCTCTCATTTGCGTTCCATTGTAAACTCTATTCTTAGTCTTATACCTAGTTTATTTCACCTAGTTGGACTGGTCTATTAAATGGCAAGACGTGCACTTACTTGTTTTTATTTAAACTGTTGTCTATGTGAAATTTAAAAGTTTCATCCCACGTTCCATAGGAATAGCTTGAGTCTAAACGTGGATGCTTTATTTACACGGTTACAGCATAGTCTTCTGTTAAGACCACGATAACAGAGAAGATGCATTTCACTGGGCGGGGAGCTTTATAATTAGATTTTTAGATTTTTCCATGGAGTGGAAAATGTGATAAAATGCATACTCTCAAACTTGTAATTAGGTTTTGGAAAATACAACTGCTGAAGGACATATAGGATCCAGACTCGTGGAAAATACACAGACCTCACTGAATGGTTCACCCTGTCTGCATTTGGCAACAGTCATAGGGAACTTTAGAATGTTAGTAATTCATTTTAGTTCTCCATTCTGTATAGGAACACTCAGAAGGCCATATATCAAATGTATCAGGGCTAAATTTCAGACCTCGCTGAAAATTTCTCCTTAACTATGTAGAAAGCTGTAGGGACTCAACTAGTATTTCAGAACTTGAGCATGGCCGCTCAAACAAAAGTAAAACCTTGGGGGAGTTTGGACACCAAAAGTTTCAAAACTAATATTCAGACCTCCCTAAAATGGTTCTCCCTGTGTGTGTGTGTGTGTGTGTGTGTGTGTGTGTTTGTCTCCCGTGCAGTAAGAACACTCGGACGCCGGACACAGTCAACAAGCAGCAGCAAACGCTGCGGATGCACATCGACATCCCGCGGGCACAGCTGCTCATCGAGGAGCGCGACACCATGGAGACAATCGGTAAGTCATCTCGTCTTGTCTCGCCGTCGCCGTGGTAACGCTACCTGGCCCACGAGCCGAGCGAGCAGCTGGCAAACACCAGTGCCACAAAATAAACCCAACCTCCTCCTCCTCCTCTTCTTCCTCCTCCTCCTCCTCTCTTAAGAGATGATCTCGTAATGTAATCGCCTGCTTGGCCAAGCTTAGATGCGCTTGTCCAAAGTTCAGGTTGCAGCATGTAGGCTATCGCTGGCCCATTAAGAGTAAATGGATCGGTGCACCGCTAAGAGGAAATGTATCTTTGTTCCTTTAAGACGTGTCACAGATTGGAGAGAGAGAGGAAGGCAGATAGGATGTCACACAGAGACCTGCTCTCTCTCTCTCTGTGTGTGTGTGTGTGTGTGTGTGAGAGAGAGATGTGAGAGAGAGTGTCTGCTCCTGGGATTGTATTTGTCTTTATCTGCTATATGGGCCGTGTGTATCTGAAGGTCCTTTCTTGTCCAGGGTGTGTGACGTGACCTTAAGTGAGCGCGGTGTGTGAATGGACTGTGAAAGTGGAGCATTGGGAATTTCACATCTGAGGGTTGCAGTCTGTGTGTGCAGCGTGGTGAAAATAAGTGTTTCCTTCGCCTCGGGAGATGCGAGTCCACACCACCTCTAGCCGGAATCTAAAACTAGACTTTTTTAATTTACTACTTTTCTTCTTTCTCACTTCTCCACTCGGTTCTTTCTATCTTTTCTCTTCTCTATTTTCATCTCACTACATGTCTTTCTTTTCATCCCTCTGTCTCTCTCTCTCTCTCTCTCTCTCTCTCTCTCTCTCTCTCTCTCTGTGTTTCTCTCGGTCACGCTCACAGATGACAGGTCCACTGTGTTGCTGACTGATAATGACTTTGGGGAGACGTCTAAGCAGAAGTCCTCCACTGTCACGCACACAGTCCACTACCAGTCCCTGTCCCAGAGTACCGGCCCACTGGTGGACGTGTCTGACGCCCGACCTGGAACAAGTAAGATGCTCGACACACACACATACACACACACACACACACACACACACACGCATGCATGCACACACACACAGTTACTAGACCAGCTGGCATATTCATGTAACATGTAACATAAACCACACACACACACACAAACACACACACACACTAGTATCGTGGTAAACATAGAAACACACACACACACACACACATGTATGCACGCACACACACAGTCCCTTTACTACACACACACACTAGTATTTTGGTATATAGACACACTCAAACACTTGCACACACACACACACACACACACACACACACACACACACACACACACACACACACACACACACACAGACCTGTTCATGACCTTTACAGACTTCACAGTGGGAACAGCACACACAGAAGGAACCAGCAGACAGGAGAGTGTGGAGAGGGGGAGAGTAACCTTGGGAAGGTTGGCAGCACGGCTGACTCTGTTTAATCACACTGACTCAGCCGTATGCCCTGCTGGTGGGATCACCAGAGGACCGGAGACCAGGGTCACGGCACAGCAGGGGTTAAATGCAATGTAAATGATTTACCCACATTGTAGGGAGAAGATACTATCTCTTTTTCTCTCTCGTTCATACACACACTCTCTCTCTCTCTCTCTCTCTCTCTCTCTCACACACACACACACACACACAACTAAAACCCAACCGTGAGAGAAACATGAGAGAGAGAGAGAGAGAGAGAGAGAGAGAGAAAGAGAGAGAGAGGGATAGTTGCCCTAAAGCTCACCATCTGCTATCCCCCATGAAAAACAGACAGAGGAGAAAGGGAGAGGGAGAGGGAAAGAGAGAGAGAGAGAATAAAACAGCAGCCTGCTGTAGTGTATTCAGGAGAGCAGAACTGTAGCAGTGGAAAGGCCACACTAATAAAGTGCATGATCATACTGGACCTTACTGCAGCCATGTGCTGTAGTGCCAGTGTGCCATAGCAGAATAGCATATCGTAGCATGGTAGCATAGCATAACAGTGTGCCATAGCAGAATAGCATATCGTAGCATGGTAGCATAGCATAGCAGTGTGCCATAGCAGAATACCATAGAGTAGCATGGTAGCATAGCATAGCAGTGTGCCATAGCAGAATACCATAGAGTAGCATGGTAGCATAGCATAACAGTGTGCCATAGCAGAATACCATAAAGTAGCATTGTGGCATAGCATGGCAGTGTGCCATAGCTGAATAGCATAAAATAGCATAGAGTAGCATGGTAGCATAGCATAGCAGTGTGCCATAGCAGAATAGCATAGAGTAGCATAGAGTATGATGGTAGCATAGCATAGCAAAGAGGTGTGATAGCAGAGCAGTAGCATAGTGTATCACTATAGCATAACAGCATAGTAGTATAGTGTAGCAGCACAGCATAGTGATGTAGCGTAGCACGGCAATGAGGGCTCGGATCTTTAGCTGTCTCCTCCTGCTCCCCATCATGTAGAAAGTTAGCAAATGTAGAACACTGAGCAAGAAGCAGCTCATTACTTTTTTTGGTTACACTTTACTTGACAGTATCGACATGAGAGTGACATGACACTGTCATGAACGTGTCATAAACAAGTCATAAACATTTATGACATAACGCTTCTGTTATTAAGTGTCATTCGTTTTTTGTCATAACAAGTTACAAGTTAGGGTTAGGGTTAGAGTTAGGGTTAGGATTAGGATTAGGATTAGGATTAGGGTTAAGGTTAGAGGTAGGATTAGGGTTAAGGTTAGAGGTTAGGATTAGAGTTAGGGTTAGGGTTCATGTGTCATGACAGTGTCATGTCACTCTTATGACGATACTGTCAAGTAAAGTGTTACCCATTTTTTTCTCATTCTCTCAGTTGCTACAGCTGTGGTGATTGAGTTTGTATGGTGCAGTGGAGAAACTGGGAGTTGTAGTCTCAGTCAGTTCAGACCATGCCTGGTTAACTTGATAAATGCACCCTCTGTATCCCATTTGATACTATTTCATCCAAATTACATGAGGATGTTCACTAGCACTTGGAATGAGTCACTTTAATAAATATATATTGAGCTGATCAGGAGATCACATATGTCTATATTCTATTTTAAGATGCTAATAGACATTTTGCTCATACATATTTTGTGCAGCATATTGGATTCTTATAATATTGGATTATAAATGGGATATTTCTGTGGAAATGCATTCAGATGCCCTGTAATGGTGTAGTGTCAAACCCCAGCTGGTTTCTGTTTGCAGCTCAGTTTGCATTGGTGGATGGCTGTAGAGACAGTTCAATCAAAATCCTCTCCTGCCTGAATGATAACCACACACAGACACACACACACACACACACACACACACACACACACACACACACTCCTGAATGATAGCTGCCGCGTCTCTGCCATGCTCAAACTGTGATCACAATTTGAACGATTCCCTGCAAGAGAAAAAAAAAGCGCCATAGTTGCATAGGGCCATGAATCTTGTGAGATAGTCAGTGAAAGAAAACAAAGTGGATTGGAATAAACGCCTCTGCGCACTTGGCACTGACGTCTTCCTCTCCCCAGACACGCTCAGGCCATCCTCGTCGGTGCTTCCGTTGTAATTTGAAATCTGAATTGAAAAGCGTCTGAGTGTAGAATGGAACTGAGCCACGGTATCCCCTCCCTCATTCATTACAATCCTGCCTAGTTAACACATTTTCTTTTCTCAAGCCAAGCAAATGAGAGTGCATATGCAGCTATCTGGGTGAACTCTTCAACCCTGGGCATCGCGCTGACTTTCTATTAAGACTGAAATTTTAAGACTTTGCCAAAAATGAAGGTCTGAATCGATTTGGTTTTAAATTGGGGTCACTGATATTTTGCTTTCACTGGAGCCCAGATTGCTGTGGTGTTAATGCAGTCTACTGACAGAGCTATGACCGCATGGTCTTACTCAAGTTCCTAAAATTTCTACTTCTGTCCATCTCCCTGTCTCAAACTCTCTCTCTTTCTCTCTCTCCATTTCTCCTTCAATCTCTCTTCATCCTCTCTTCTCTCCCCCCTTTATGCCACCTTTCTGTCCTCTCCTCGTCATCTCACTGTTTTTGTGTTTTCTTTTTTCTTGTCTGTCGTCTTGTTTGTGTCCTTTCGCTAATGCTTTGTTCTCCGCTGTCCTTCTTCCCCCCCTCCTCTCTTCTCCATCTCCCCTGTGTCCCCCTCTTTCTCCTGGTTCTCCTCCTCCCCTGTCCCCCCATCTTTTCTCTCTTTACACACTTCCTTCTGAAATTCTCTTTTCCTGTTTTGCATGTCTCCCTCCTCCTCCTCCTTTTGTCCATGTGCCTCTCATCTCTTTATTTTCACCTCATTTGATCCTTCTCTTCACCCCTCCACCTCTTTCTCTCTCTTTCTCTCTCTCTCCATCCCTCTACCTTCTCTCTCTTCACCCTTCCTCTCTCTGTCCATACCTCCATCTCTCTCTCTCTTTCTATGTCTCTCTCTCTGTGTCCATCCATCTTCTCTTTCCATCTCTCCACTCTCTTTCTCTCTCTCTTTCTGTCTCTCCATCCCTCCACTCTCTCTCTGTCTCTCTCTGTCTCTTTCTCTGTCTCTCTCTCTATCTCTCTCTCTCTCTCTCTCTATCCCTCCAGACCCCACTGCCCGCCGCACAGCCAAAGCCGGCCCTGCCACCCGCAGCCGCTACGCCAGCCAGTGGACGCTGAACCGCCCGCACCCGCCCATCTCCTCGCACACGCTCACCACCGACTGGAGGCTGCCCACGCCGCGAGCCACTGGCTCCGTAGACAAGGAGAGCGACAGCTACAGCGTCAGCCCCTCACAGGACACAGGTCAGTCAGGCAGGCAGGCAGGCAGGCCAGGACTCATAATCACCACGGGTGGGCGGGGAGGGTCACCACAAAGCAACAGTCATGTTGCCTAGTAATGGGGTCTGACAATATGTGTGTGTTATTTGTGTTAATAGGTGTGTGTTGTTATTTGTGTTAATATGTGTGTTGTTCTTTGTGTTAACATGTGTATGTTGTTATTTGTGTTAATATGTGTTTGTGTGTGTGTGTGTGTGTGTGTGTGTGTTATTTGTGTTAATAGGTGTGTGTTGTTATTTGTGTTAATATGTGTGTTGTTCTTTGTGTTAACATGTGTATGTTGTTATTTGTGTTAATATGTGTCTGTGTGTGTGTGTCTGTGTGTTATTTGTGTTAATATGTGTGTGTTGTTATTTGTGTTAATATGTGTGTTGTTATTTGTGTTAATATGTGTGTTGTTCTTTGTGTTAACATGTGTATGTTGTTATTTGTGTTAATATGTGTGTGTGTGTGTGTGTGTTATTTGTGTTAATAGGTGTGTGTTGTTATTTGTGTTAACATGTGTGTGTTGTAATTTGTGTTCTCACCTCGGCCTGCTCCACACAACAGACCGAGCCCGGAGCAGCATGGTGTCGACAGAGAGCGCCTCGTCCACCTACGAGGAGCTGGCGCGGGCCTACGAGCACGCCAAGATGGAGGAGCAGCTCCGCCACGCCAAGTTCACCATCACCGAGTGCTTCATCTCAGACACGTCGTCCGAGCAGATGACGGCCGGCACCAACGACTACACGGACAGCCTCACGTCCAGCACGCCCTCCGAGTCGGGCATCTGTCGCTTCACCGCCTCGCCGCCCAAGCCTCAGGATGCCAGCCGCGTCATGAACATGGCCGTGCCCAAAGCCCACAGACCTGGTGAGACGCACCGACGACGCACGCACGCATGGGCTGGTACGGGTCACGGGAACATGCTTTCCTTCTCATCTTCATTCCTGTGCGCTTTAGATGTTGCATTTATTATGGCTTAAACTTATATGTTTTTATAAGTTAAGTAAAAGCTAAAATATATAAATGTTTACTTTATATATTTTATATTATATACATATTGTATACATATTATACACATATTGTATACATATTATGTATAGATATATACTTATATATACATATTAATTAATACAGTTGTTATGTTATGTTTTTTAAATAGTTTTAACAGAGAAAATGGGAATGTTGTTACCATATTTTCTGAAAAGTGGTAAATCGTTTTCTTTCCAATTGATTTCCCATTTTCCTTATTAGGTGTATCCCATTATTATTTTTTCCAGTTCCTGACTAAATGTGTGACCTATTGTGTGTGAGCCTGTGAGTGTGTCACGTGGGGGGCGTAATAGTGGGTTTAATAGTGGATCCAATCAAATCACTCTCTGGGCCAGATTCCATTAGGATGCCCTGACGCTTTACAGGGAAGCAGCTATGCTTTATTGGATTGGATCATGGGTAACTGGACAAAAAGCATATTCAGCAATATTTGGAATTTTTTGTTATGCATTTCTTTTATGCATTTCTGCATGTATTTGTGTGAGAGGGAGAGGAAGGAGAGATACAGTATAGTGCGTGTGTGTGTGTGTGTGTGTGTGTGTGTGTGTATGTGTGTGTGTACGTGTGTGTTCCATCACCTCGGCTGACCTCGTCTCTCCCCACGCTCTCCCAGTGGGCGTATGTTACCCTATTTGCCCCACATCAGAAGACCACAACACACACACACACACACACACACACATACACACACACATACACACACACACACACACACACACACAACATAAAACCAAATGTCTCTTTTGCATGTGTGCTTGTCTGTCTCGTCCTGTGGGACTGCAGGACACACACACACACACACACACACACACACACACACACACACACACACACACACACACACACACACTGTCCTGCTTGTCTGTCTGGGCCCTGTGTGAGAGCAGAGGGAAGTTCTGGTCTAACCCCAGACAGGCCTCATGTTTCAGCCAAGGGTTCACGTTTCGCTGCTCATGGTGAATTGATGTGCTGTTGTTTGGACGCAACCACACAGACACACACACAGTGGCCGTGGAGAGTCGATCTCGCCCCCTCGACGCACGAGGGCAAACTTAGGCTACCTGCCGTCTCTCGTTCCAGAGGGTATTGTCTGTCGAAAACAAAACGGCACTTTGGATGCGGACAATGAAGCAGCCGGCAGGGAGAGGGAGTCCTTTTCTCTCTCCTGTCTTCAACGTCTGTCCCGAGGCCGCTAACGCAGTGTGGCTCTCTCTGAATGGCCCCTCCAAACAATGAGGAGGAAACCGGGCCGCATTCACTGAGGCTGCCGGTCGGGGTGACCATGATGCCATCCATCGATCTTACCACTCTTAAAAGGCTCACCGTGATACCCGACACAGTCTGAAGTTTGAGTCCTCAGTGCTCATCCACAGACAAGTGAAGGGGGTACACCAAAGTCAACCCAAGGAGGCAGACAACTTTTTTCAGACTGAGCCATTGTTGTTGTCATCATTATACACAGAAAGAGAGGAATTGATTGGTCAGTCTTTTGTCACCCAGTTGCAGCCTAATCAATCAACAGTTATTTCTTGTTTGATGTCCAACTGATTAAACCACTGAGGCGCATACAAAAGCAGTATTTGGCTAAAGGTAGGAACCTCCAGTAGCTTACAGTTGGTCTGAACTACAGTATAACGGCAAACAGCATACATTTTATCTGTAGATTTTGTCCACGCCATTGTTGATGATAACAAGCACCTTCTCAGGTGAAATAGCCTGGATATATAAACTCACCCCCGAAAACATACTCAGTATGCGCACCTCTCCTGAGCTGCCACAGACACTTTTGGTTTTCATAAGTCGTATCCTCCGTGCTGTCTATTTCCACTTCAGAGGCAGTCATGTTCACTCCTCTGCAAGTGAAGTACAGCTGTCTGCCTACTTATCACTTCAAAAGGAACTCTGCATATAGCAGTCCTCTGTGGCACCATTCGCATGATGCTAGTCGAAATGCCATCCGCTGCCAAATAATCTCATCAAACAGAACAAGTCAGTCAGACACTCTTCTGCTTTTACGTAATTGTATTTGAGTGTAAGTGAAAAAGAGCTCCAGTTTTGTTGAGGGGAAGCTGAGGAGTCGTAGCAAGGCTTGTCAGGCCCTTAAGACCATAAAGCAGCTCACGTACCGAGTCTCTTTATGGCTGATCTTAGCTCAGTCTTGCTGCCAGTTTAAAGAGCACCGCCTTGCTAAGTTTCTTACACGTAACCATTTACGACCGCTATGCTACTGATCGCGTGTCAAGACACTAGACAGAAAACTAGGGCAACATGATGCCTCTTCAAGAGCTCCAGCTTTCTGTCTGTTCAGCATCAACGTCAAACCTCAGATAACAATTTGCTAGTAATTGTCAGATACCACAAAAAAATAAAATAAAACAAAAATCCTGAAACCACTTTATAACCTTCACACTGTATCAGATTGAGATTGGGCCAAATCTAGGCCAGTTCCCAGCCAGATGCAGACCAGACCTGGGCCAGGTGTGTGTGGGATCTGGGCCAGATCTTCTGTCTACTGTCTTCAGGCTAATGTCGGGACCTGTAGCATAGCCAAGGCCGCGGCCAGCTCTGCGATGATGGATTTTTCTCTGTGCAATAAATTCATAACGAGCTCCAGCAGAAAAGCTTAAATCTATATTTAATTCAATTAAAGCCACTGGCAATTCATCATATTTACACGCCTTAATAAAGCCAATTAGACATACAGTGAATTATTAACGCTGTGCCCGCCGAGCTCTCTAACTCCCACTGAGCTATACTCTCCAAGGTCGACCGTAGGATGAGGAGATGAGGATATAGCGTCTGACATGAAGGCGCGTATGGTTTTTATTTTGTGTTGTGGGTAAAGAGTGACCAATTACAAGCTGGTTGTTTTCTGGCCGCGTTGCAGATTAATTAAAAAAGAATAGAACAGAAATTAAACCACACCAGTGGCTCTGTGCAAATTGGCAGCAAGGAAAAAATCAAATTAAAAAAAATCTTTATGGAGGGGAGCAGAGATGAGATATGCTGAGCAAGCCCTTTGAGACAGGATGAATTTACGGCAGAAGTTGGTGATTGGATGTCTGGGCAGAGGCCCAGTGCTGATTTTAAGACTAATTCTCACTTGTGTTCAGCTTTAGATACCAACGATGTCAAAGTTAGTTGCTGCTCCTGTTTTAATGCCTTTCAATACAAAGGTAGGCTGTCTATGGAGTCTGCGTAAATGGCAGCCGATGTTGCCCGTGCCTACCTCTGAAGTTTGATCCAGATAGGAGTTCATTGTTCATTGTCCCCTCTGCGGATGAATAGGTTCAAACTGAATTGGGGGGGGGGGGGGGGTGTTTGTCCAGTCCAGTCTAGTTCTTATAGCCTTGTTCGGAGTCTTGTTAGCATTGTTGACAAGTGTTTCCCTAACTACTAGAATAGATGGCAGATCCGACTCCAGTCCAAAGGCCAGGCGATTGATTTTAACCCTTCACTCTTTCCTTGTGTTCTCTTCTGTTCCTCCCTCTCTCTTTTTTTCCTCTCTCTTCTGTATCCTTGTATCTTTATCTCTTCCTCTATCTTCCTCTACTCTTCCTCCTTCTCTCTGTTCTTCTCTCTTCATCTCTTTTTCTCTCTCTCTCTGTCCCTCTCCATCTCTCTCTTTCTCTCCATCACTCTATCCCCTCCTTCTCTCCTCTGTCCCAGGTGGTGAGCTGGTGCACCTGCCCCCGTACCTGCGCATGGACTTCCTGCTGAACCGCGGCGTGGCAGCGGCGGCGGCGGCGTCCTCGTCCTCCTCGTCGTCGGGCCGCGAGGCCACGGGCCAGACCTGCCTGGAGCCGCAGAAGAGCCGCACGCTGAAGCGGCCGGCCCTCACGGTGGCGCCCACCCCCAGCGACTCCACGCCCGTGTCCTCCTCGGGGCCGCCCAGCCGCGAGGTGCAGCAGTGGCAGCCCGGGACAGCCTCCACGCTGCCGCAGCGGGAGCCGGGGGACCTTGCCCAGGCTCAGGCCGCCAAACTCAGCAGCTCCCAGGAGTCCCTGCTGGACTCCAGAGGGCACCTCAAACAGAGCAACAACCCTTACGCAAAGTCCTACACCCTGGTATAACACAGGGGGCACCTGTCCACCCCACCCCTCCCCAAGCCCCCACCACTACCCTCAAGGACAACCCTCCCCACCCCCGTCCAAAAACCCTCAGCCCAAAACCCCCCCACCCTACCCCGCCCCAGGCCCCCCTAATGCCCCACGATTCCTCCACTCTTTCCATGGGACTGCACTTAAAACTGGACAGCAAAAAGAGCTCTATTGCTAAGAGGAACACTTTTCAAAAACACAGGAAATGAGTTGTACATACATGTTTCTGAAGTCCGAAAAAATGGATGGTTTGCTTTGGATTCTGTCTCTTTCTGTCTCTTTGATTTCTTTCTCTCTCTTCCCTTCTTTCCTCTCTCTCTCTCTTTCTCTTTCTATCCCTTTCTATACATATTTCTTTCATACTGTTCTGCTTATTTTCATCACATTTTTTCTCCCTTTTCTTTCTCAGTTTGATTTTCTACTCAATTAATCATTTATTTTAACTAACACCATTATGAAGATTGCCAAAATTATTTATTTAAATTGACAGAGAAAATACTTTTGAATTTATATCAAGGATAATTCTATAGTCATTATTATTATTATATAAAATAGAAAAAAAATATCTAAAAACAGAAAAAAAAAGAATTGGAATCGAGTCTTCTCTGTGGGACAACATTCCATTCTTTACTCATTACTTTTTTATGTCGGAGTGTGATTAATGATTGACTTGCTGTTTTCTATGGCAACGTCCAATGAGATCGGAGGACAAGAAGAGTAATAGAGAGGCTCACGCCCAACTTGTCCAGTCCGCTCAGATTGTTATGTTTTTACATTTCCACGGACTGCATGGAGGACTGAGAAAAAAAAAAAAATTATGACAACTATAGTTACGGCTGGAGACCTAAAAAGAGCGTTTTTGTCACACTAGGGGATTATTATAATGTTAATAATATATAAATATATCTATATATATAAAGAGAGATCATTTTTATTTGTGGATAATACAGGGAGAAATGATTTGGTAAAAATAAAGTCCTTAGTCATGTTTGCAATCATCTTGTTTTGATTAGGAAGACACTGGGTACTCGCTTCCTCATGTTTCCATCCTCTCACTGCTCCACAGAGAACACAAGTTGGGTCACTCCAAAGGACACTTATCTAGAATGTTCTTGACCAACACAGGTTGGGTCACTCCAAAGGACACTTATCTAGAATGTTCTTGACCAACACTGGGCAGACAAGAGGAGGAAATCAGAGTAAGTTGTGTGATACATACTGTGAAAAGAGGTGATTTGGACGACTGTGACCGCAAGTGGAAATTGATGATTTATGATGACCAAAATTAACAAGCCAGCACGTACAACCCAATTAGTTAAAACCACTGACAGATACAACCGAATTAATTAAGCAATAACAATGAAATATGCTCATTAACAATTTAATGATCAGTGCAAATCCTGAATTACTAACAATTATGAATGTATTGAACAATGGATAATGGGAAAATGACAAGGAATTGATGACTAATTTTGAAGAAACTAATAACTAATAATGATGAATAATTACAAATAAAGAATCACGCTTATGACATGAAAAGTGGGTGAAGTAGCCTAATATCATTCACCATTGTGTATGGAGGAAGAGAAACTACCATGAGTAGACTATGGGTTAGTGCACTTTATGAGTCTCTTATACGAGTGTCATGATGCTACTGAAGATGGGTGTACATTTTGCCTTCTTGAGGAAATTTGTCTTGGAAAGACAGTGGACAAGAGGTCAGCCTGAAGTTAACAAAGGGTATCACCCGGGTAGAGGAAGTGTGAGATCTCCATGTTGTTTTGAGTTATTAAGTATACTTGTATCTGTGTTTGACAATTAGCACAATCTGTAAAGCTGGAGGTGCAGCCAGGGAGGTGTCCAAAGGGCCAGTGCACAGTTCTGTGCATGGATAAACTCAAAACATTGTAAAATGTTTGCTCTCTGAACTTGAACAACCATACTATATATTTTGCACACATGCACACGCACACACACACATACACACACACACACACATACACACACTTGCACTTGCTTTTTCGGTCTCTCTATCTCCCTCTCACTCTGACATACACAAACACACACACACACACACACACACACACACACACACACACACACACACACACACACACACACAGTACAATGACGAGAAAGCCTGTGAAGCAGCCATCATGTTGTCTCGGGGAGGCAGGCATGCGGTGTGCAGTGGGTGAGCTGGAGATAAGAGTCGCGCGTGGAGAAGCAGCCCCTGGCATCGCGAGGTGACTTGGTGGACCAGGGATTTCTTGGAGCTCACTGGAAGGGTTTTTTTTTGTTGTTGTTGTTGTTGTTGTTGGCGTAGTCGGCAGGATACCGTCCTGTGCCGTGTGTCACTCCACGCCACTGCGGCAAGGCAGTGAGCTCGTGCATGTGCACAAGTGAGGAAACCTTTTCCTGTCAGCAGAACCCTCGGAGGGAGAAACGTTACTTTGGCCGCAAATAAGATGTGTCATTCATTTCATACGCTGAAACTTTGCAGGTGTGGCCCGGAAAAAAAAAAAAAAAGTTCTAGGTTTTATTCCCCAGTGTACAAAGACTCCCAATGGGCAGGAATTGAAACAGCACATACTGAACACCACATACCCCTTTTCATACTGATTGTTGTTCCTTTCCATGTTTTTATAGACTTTGCACCAGTGCAGGTTCTTACTTAATACTGATATAAGACATGGGCGATGCAATTTTGTCAAGGATTACTTGCAAACAACGGCTTTGCCATACTCCAAAAAACAAAAAACAAAAAAAAACATCATTGCTGAATTAATATTATTTTCTCCATTTCTTTCTTTCACTTTTGGGTAAAATAACATTCACTGCCAACAGATGGTGCTGTGTAGTCTTTGAAATAAAAAAAAATAAAATTATATAAAAAAAAACACTTGTGATACAAATGTCGGTTTAAATACAGTACTGTTCCAGTGGACCTCTGCAGAATAATAGAACGAATGGATGGATGGTGATGGTCTTAGAGGATACGTCAAGGGTGTGAGCAGCGTGTGTGTGTGTGACCGGGAGACCAGTGGACCGGTGTGGAGTGGCGCTTTCAGAGTGCTGTGAATTATTCACACGGCAGCTCCTGTCATGTCTTCAGCATCGCAGTCTAAAATGGTTTCATCTGTGGGTCCAACACAAGAGAACTGACAGGAGGAAAGACTTCACAAAAAAATGGAAAACCATTACCTCTCCCTTTCCTCAACATACACACACACACACACACACACACACACACACACACACACACACATTGAGGACCAACCTGTGAATGTGACTGCCTGTGTGGGATGGTGTGAGATTGGATTGGTGTCAAGTATGAAGATGCTGGAAGACACCTTGAGGCAGTCTACTGGTTGCATTCTGGGATTTTACTTAGAAGGACACGGATTTTGACTACCTCACACAACCCAGTTTTTTTTCTTTTGCAAAACATTTTCCTTAATATACTAATATTATATCAACTATAAATATTGTTTTCTTCACACTGCCATGATAATCTGCTTGAATTGTCAGACAGAGAAATATGACATGTGCAGAGATTTGAAAAACATCTTTGTAGAGTTCATGAAATTCAATAGGTCTGAGTGACATGCTATGACACAGACAACCACAAACCACAGACAGCATTCCTATGGTTTGTTTAGCTCATCGCCTCTTCTTCACCCATGACTTACACCAGTGATGACCCCCTCCCCCCCACACTGCAAAAAACTGCTTATCTAATAACATCTAACCAAGATTATTAGTCTTATATCAAGACAGTTTAAAGAGACTTACCTTATCATTTGACTTAATTTAAGAAAAGTTTGACTTATATTAAGACATCTCACCCTGAAAACAAGCACATTTTTCTGCCAGTGCGTTAAGCAAATTTGTCCTAAAAACAAGCAAATTTGTCTTGATAAGACTCCTTAAAATAAGTCTTCTTAAATTAGGTCAAAATGATCTTTCGAGAGAGCACTAGGTAAGTTTTTTCATACTAAAAACAATACCAAATAGATTTTTTGATCTTATTATAAGATTAATAACACTTGGTTAGATTTCATTTTTTGCAGTGCACACACACACACACACACACATCACCCCTCTGTTCTGCATGTCTGCCTCGTGCCCTCCTGCTTGGCACACATGACTGATCCCATCAGTGACATTCTTCGCTGAGCTCAGCCGAGTGTGTGGAGCACAGCTACTGTAGAAGTGGAATTGTTTTTGTAAGTCGATTTTGACAATAGTATGTGCTGAACATTTAAACCATTACGTATAAGCTACAGAAGTATACAAATATGCATGTCAGCAATGATTCAAAAGCAGACTTGAGAACTCAGGACTTTAACACTAACACAAGGAATGTTTACAGCGATGATCATGTATACTTTGCCAAACTACCTTCATGTCATTTTACACAGACACTTTCATCAATGTCTTGTCAAGTGTGAGTTTATAATATCAGAATGTTTTAGCGAGTTCCTTTCTCCCAAGAGGAGATATAGAACAGGCAATATGCACACGGTGAGTCTTAGACCTCCCCTCGCCCATCCTACAGAGAGAAATACCCCAGATAACCAAGTGTAATATTTCCAGCTCTGCGCCTGGCAGAGAAACTGTAATCCCTCGGTGTAAAGGTCATGGTGGGTATTGTTTCGGGCCAAGCCTCTCTCCTCATTAACAGAAATGAAGATAAGCACTCCCCTCCCCTCCCTTTCCTGCAGATGACTTCTCTCTCTCTCTCTTTCTCTCTCTCTCTCTCTCTCTCTCTCTCTGTCATTACACCGCTAGCCTTGGGAGAACCAATGTTGTACTACTGAGAGGGATGGGGAGTGATAAAAAAGAGAGATGGAAATAAGCCACCTTATAACATCACGGCTCATAGCGGATTGAAGGTCCATTTCTAATTAGATTGTAGCTTCAGCGCAGCGACCTTGCCACTGGAAGAAAGGCTTATTCTGCTCTGCATTTGCACCAGGGGTGATTTCAAGTTCCCAAACATAGGCGATCGCTTGTAAACGTTTGCAAACACTTTTTTGTTTGTCTTGAGTTCTCTGCGAACGTTTGCAAATACAAACAGTTGAAGGAGGTAGTTCTCCGCAAACATACAATGGAGCTGGCCAAATGGTTACCATTCAAATTGAATGTTTACACCAAATCTTTGAAATTTAACTTTGCCATGTTTCTTAAATTGCAACACTCCTCAGAACCAGGACAAACCTGGAGCAGATCTGTCCAAACAACAACAGCCTTCTTCACACTGAGGTCTTGCGTCTGGATGTGATTTCTTATACAATGTCTCTACTTAGCAGATGTCACCATTCACTGGGTGGAGAGAGAGAGGTTTAGCATTAATGTCTGTACAACACACAAATATGTCAGCTCAACCTATTTCATGATAACAGAATACAGAAAATGGGGAAAGATGGATGGATACACACTGTTACAATTGCCTTGATTGGAAAACCCCTGCGTGACAGAAAGAAAGGGTTTTCAGAAGTGGACGTCACGTGGGAGAAGCGTGGGGTTCACTACAGTAACTAGGTTGGCTCTGTTTACTGAAACAGAAACAGAAAAAAACATCTAAAAATCCATAATTAAATAGCCTCCATTCGGTGAAATGTATGTTCATATTTTATTTTGCATTTTTGGAATCCCTCTGTGTGTGTATGTGTGTGTGTATGTGTGTGTGTGTGTGTGTGTATGTGCGTGTATGTGTGTGTGTGTGTGTGTGTGTGTGTGTGTGTGTGTGTGTGTGTGTGTGTGTGTGTATGTGTGTGTATGTGTGTGTGTATGTGTGTGCGTGTGTGTGTGTGTGTGTGTATGTGTGTGTGTGTGTGTGTGTGTGTGGGACCCATCTTTGCCTTTCTTTGCACTCTCTCCGCCTTGCCTCAACAGAAGTCGGTCCTCTGGACCTCCGCATTAATTAGCACCCGAGCATGAAAGCTCTGGAAGAAGCCTGGCTGTTTGCGGGGGTGTGCAAGTTCAATCAGTCTTATAATTGAATTTAATTACATCTGAATGGTGCCTCCCTGCAACGCACACACACACAAACACATGCGCACGCACACACACACACACACACACAAACACACACACACACACACACACACACTCACACAAAACAGATTAAGCAGATTAACCCTCATAACTGACTCAGTGAGCTGAGAAAAAGCGAGAGGGCTTTTCACAAAGTTGACAAGAACAGAAAAACAGTCCCTCAGCAGCACCAAGGCAGCTTTTATTTAAGGGAGTGTGGGATCCACTGACCAGCACAGGTCAGGCCACTGACCATACAAGGCAGAAGTGTGGAGGCAGATGGATGAAAGTCAATTGAGCTACAGGCTTTGAATGAGCAGGGGGGGGGGGGGGGGCTGGTCCAGTCCCTTCAGCAGACTGGAGAATTCATTTGCTTTAATGAGAGATGACGAAGAGGGCCGATTAGTCATCCCAGCTGAGGAGATTCATCACGCAGTCCCTCTCTGCACCAATTCTGTCACATCTGCCCCGTATGCACCACTCATGCCTGCTCACATGTGATGTTCAGTCAGTTTTGGGAGGAAGGACCCAAAACACACACACACACACACATAAACATAAGCACACACACACACACACAGACACCACCCAGATTCAGTCACCTTATTGGCTTCCTCTTCCGTAGTGGACCTGGGGCTATCCATCCAGTCCTGGTCTCACTCGAGTTCTTGCAGTCTTCTTGCAGACTCAATGCTGCCAAGTCAGTGACTAGTATAATTCATTTGACTGTCTAGACTGTGTACATACCAACAGGGAAGGCCATCTTCTAATCTATGACAAGCTCATGTCGGGCTTGTGAAACAGATTGCGAGTAGTGTTACTGCACGATACAGTTGCACCACATACTTCAGAGCCTTGGAGATGGATCCCAAATCAAAGAAGCAGCCTCAGATTTATCACTGACCGGCGACGAACCGTTGTCATCGCCACTGCCTCCACTTAAGCCCGTGGTCCCCGAAGTGCACACCGAATTAAGCCCTCACGCCGCCAGATTTACACACTTGTTTCACTCTGCGGTTTTAAACTGCCCTCATAAATAAAGCACTTCGAGAGAGCAAGAGAGAAAGAAGACAGCGTGAAAGGGGTTGGTGTGGGAGAGAGAGAGAGAGAGAGAGAGAGAGAAAGAGATAGAAATAGAGAGAGAAGGAGAGCGAGAGAGAGAGAAAAAAAAGAGTCCTTCCCAGTGACCAGACTGTCACAAGAGTTATAGTGGCTGCCCATTGCGTCGCAGAGGTATTGAGCTTGGGGTGGGATTTGCTAGCCCCTGATTGGACCTGCGTGGCCACCCTGCATCGCTCTTCATTAGGCTCTTTTAATTGTTATTGCTACAGCTCTGCTGGGAGTACTGTGCACTGTGCACGCTCCTGAAGCCAGAAGTCAAATATGCAGCACCAAGGCATATTACCCAGCGCACACCACCCCCACGCCCCCTGGTGAAGAGCCGCATTAATCTCGCTTTAATACGTTCTATGAGTAGCTTTGTAATACGTTCTACGTTCTAGGTTTGAGCGTTTGATAGCGTTTTCATAAAGCGCCTTTGCGGACCATAGTTCTGTCTTGGGCAGTCCTGTTACCGTTTTGTTTTAATCTGCCTCTGCATTGCTAGCTGATCTTGGACTGGATAAGCGCTAAAGGTGTTTCTGTGTCACCACTGGGAAACCTTCAGGATTCTCATTGAGCCCAGTCTGGGAAATGTCTTTTGTGACTTTGGGTTTTAGTTAAAGTCCTGCACAGGGGCACTTAAAGAGGATTTTTAATCTCTCCCTCAGGGTACAATGCGTAGCCACTTAGCCATATTGGATGTGCATCTAACAGGTAGGCTGCACCAGGCGCGTAACTGGAGCATTGCGTTTTCGGAGCGTCTACTGCAACAATTAGCTTCCACTATAATCAATGGACCTGGCTACATTAGATCTGATAGCAGCGTATACATTTGGAAAAAATAGACTAGTCCTCTAAAGCTATTTTTAGGGGCTATTCAAACGCAGCGGTCCAATTGCGGATCCGGGGTAGTCCTAGCCTAAGAGACGTTATTCGGACGGGGCCAAACGTCTGCCCTCTACTTCCCCTCCCGTTTAACAACTTCCGTTTGCCTGCAGAGATTGATACTGGGAGATTTTTAGGACCCCTGTGTGTTATTCGTCACGAATGGAGAAAGCTTGACCTTGAAGGCTTGGCCAGTTCGGCCAGAGGATTTATTCTGCCGTGTCAGAGAACTTTGGGAATCGCTGTCGTAAATTGCCTTTTAAAATTGGATTTTATTTTTTGTTTGTCTTTTTCTCAATAGAGGTTTCTTCTGGTGTTGACAAAATAGTCTTCAAACAAAGCACTGATTCAAACCTCCCCTACACATACACATGCATACACACATACAGAGTGAAAGAGAGTGAAAAAAGGAACACACACACACACACAATGTTTTGGGGAAAACTAGAACACCTTCTCCAGCAAAGCCTTCCTCAGAATCTGTTTTACTCTGTAGTTTTCTAAATTAGCTAATTCTCCAATAATATCCCCCTGTGAAATGGACTGCTGTGTGTGTGTGTGTGTGTGTGTCCTCAAAGTGCCCATGTAAGGGCTGCCCATACCTGAGGGGGACTCTGTAAATGCTGTGCTGGGGTTTGGAGAGAATTAAACGGACTTTGAAATTATAGATTTTTTTCTCCCAGTCTATATCTCCCCTTCCTGTGCTCAGTCACCTGAAAAGCCCCATTCCATGGGCTCCCTGCACTGGTCAGATGTGGGCTGTCCAAACTGCAGTCGATGCTGTGGTAGCAGTTGTCCCAGTTTGGTACTACAGTGTGGAGGCAGATGAAGGAACTCTTTCAAAGCAGTTACAGTAATCTGCTCTGAATGGGAAAGTTCAAATGTTTATGTTTGTTTATATTTATGCTTATGTTTATGATATTTATCCAATGATTTTGTTCAAAGTAACATAGAATAACATCAATAAACAACAAATAATAGTAGTAAAATCGAATAGCCTTAAACAAAGACCAATATTATTAATAGACTAAATAGAACTGAATTATAACAATAATTGTACACCATAAACAGCCTCTGTCTGTTTATGTTTATGTGTTTGTGTTTATGTGTGTGTAGACAATGTAGTACATTTCTTTGTATACTGTACTGGTGCAATATCCAAAAACGTCCTTTGGGTCCCTTCTGAAGCTGATCATGTAAGTGGTAAAGCAATTTCATTTGGATTGTTTGAAAGTTGAATTGACAGCTCATTGGTGTTTTCAGGTGAGTCCAGATCTCCATGTGCCCTGCTGTAGTGACTGTGCTGAAGTACCTGCTTTGTGCCCCAGGGCTGAACAGCCCATACACTCCTAAGAGTCTGGTGGAGAGCTGTCGTGGGGAAAGTACAACGTGTTCCAATTCCAGCACACAAGTCGCCCTAAACAAAGCATTTTATTTGCCCACTGAAGCCTGGTAATTCTTTTGCAGGAGGAACACTCCCTTGTTCAATGCTCATTTTGATTGCAGACCAAGGCCTTTTAAAATGGGACAAATTGTTCCTGAATGCTGAGCGCTATCAAACCCAGCAGCAGTCTGCTGGTGGTGGTAGAGCTCCTACCAAACAGTTTCTTATCAACATATTGCCATTTCCGAGTCCGGGGAACGGGATATTTGTGTGTCAGGTCTTGTGTTTCCCTGTGTGATGTACTGTATGTTTGGCAGTCTGTCTGTCCGTTCTTCACTGGTTCAGAAGAACGTTCTGAATATCTACATGTCAGCATCTGTTGTGCTATGCACCACGGGGAGAGCATGTTTCATTTCGGAGATCTCATTAATACCTCATTACTCTTCACTCCTGCAGAAGAGCCCCCTGCCATGGCAGCTATGGAGGCGTCAAGTGGAACTTGAATAACTGTACCATAGTTTTATGCTGCTATCCCATGGGGACAATTATGAACTCAGTGTCTGAAGTGTATGAGTAATCGGGTTAGTTCAGTCTATTTTATGTACTTAATGAACTTTGTGTCAAGTGTCGCCTCATAAAATGTGTGAGAAATGAGTTACTAATTTAGATTTCTTTTACAACGTCTCTCTTGGCTTCAGTCCTCATTTGTGTGTATCTTTGAGGCTGCACACCTTGAGAGATCTCTGAATGTTTGACCCAAATATAACAAGGGCTTAGACCCATGCTTCAGGCCAACTTGGACGACTTTGGGAAAAGCCTCAGAATTTATTTTTTGGATTTAACGGATTAAGTTTCTAACCTCTTTTTCTTCCCTCTCTCTCTCTCTCTCTCTCTCTCCATCTCTCCTTCTGCAGCATCCAGCCCATCAGCTCAGTTGAGGTCCCAGAGGTGGTTGCTAGGCTACTTCTGCAACTTTGTTGCTGACTTAGTTGCCAGTAGGAATGACAAGGCTTCCAACAGACCATCTGCCATCTGTCATCACTGTCAATCACAGATTCACATCTCCGGTCTGCTTTGAGCCCAGACCTTGTCGTCGAGAGAGCCCTGATGGATATGTACGTAGGGGAGGCTGACAGAGCACTAACCCTGATTGACCACGGGCGAGACATCCACGGAAAGATTAACCCTCTCGGTGTTGCCTGAGGCTGGCGGTTTAATTGGTTAGCCCAAGCAGCAGTGGCGGTGGTTGCTACCGCGGTTACGGCGGGGTCAGGTAGTTAAATACTTTTATGGTTGAATAAACCTGTCAGTGCAGGACATTGGTGGCGAGCGCAGTAACTCTACCCGCTCCATGTGATCAGGTTCCGTCTGGCTGAGCCTGTGAAGCCATTACAGCAGAAGCTTCTAGAAGACTTCTCCATCTGAGGCGTATGCTGAACCGCAACCACCCAGGGAGACAACTGATTAAAGCTGGACCAGGCCCATATAAGGTGCCGAATCCACCCCAGCAGCAGCTATGATTGGGGTGTGTATAGGATCATGATGATGGAGAAAGGCACAGTGTGACGGTGTGGTGATGATGCTGATGCTGAGATTTCAGTCATGGGGTTTTAATTGCACTAGAATTAAATTTGTATGTGCCTGTCATGGGAAAAATAGGTTGAATAAAAGAACAGGAAAAGGGACGAGGTAAAAGGGGGAGATATGAAAGCAGTGCCTTCCTGGTAAGTTTTTCAGAAAGGGTTTGGCAGCACACCGACTCCTGTAGTCTCCTAGGATTTTCCATGTAAGGGGATTTGCAGGCAGGAGGAAAACACTCACAGCAAACGCACCCAGCTCAAAGCCCGGCCCTGCGGCTCACAGTCACAGACAAGCAGAGGATGCTGTTGGGCTCTCTGGAGAAGCGTGCGTCTGTAGCAGAGCTAGCCGTGCTACAAGCTCTACCGCCACTGCGGCTCAAAACAAGACCAGCACGCAAAGGGAAGGCACTGTACTGTACCTGCACAAAGCAATTTAAGTGCTCTTGCATACTATTACAAGCTAAGTCAACTCAGGTAGTATCATTTAAGCAAACAATAGGTACAATAAGGTTAATTTTAAATCACATTACATGGAATAATTATTTTGCAAACGTTGTAGTATGACATTGCATTAATGGTGCTGAGTGAATTCTGAAGCTTTTTAATGTGATGAATCATGAATGGTTGTAGCAATTCCCATTTGCTGATAGGCGTATCATGATTCATGTTGAGCACCACAATGATGGAGTTTTCATTGTGAGCTAATCTATTTGCTGAATTAGCAGTTGATATGTGGAGAGGCTAAACGACGCTGCAGTTCACTGGATAAGCAACTGAAATAAATACTCTGTCTTTGTCTTTTTCTTTCTATCTCTTTTGTCTTTTTATCTAACTCTTTTTCTTTCTCTCATTCACCCTCTCCTACTGTGTCTTTTCTTTCTATCTATCTGTTTTTCTTTCTGCCTTTTCCCCCTCTTTCTCCATTGATTTGTCTCTCCCTTTTTGCCTCTGTCACCTCTTTCTCTCTTTCTCCCTCCTTTTCTCTCCATCCCTCCCTCCCACAAATGTGGCCACGGCGTTAAGCGCTGGAGCCGGTTGGGTCCGTGTCGGCTCCAGAGTGCCGATTTGTCAAGTGCCTAAAATGCTGAGCAGTTTCGGCATTAGCGAAAGTTCTCCCTCCTTTCCCTCTGACAGGGCGGCTTTCTCAAGGAAGAAAGATTTAGCTACACCCCAGTACTGAACACCATTTAGAATTAAACATTTTCTATTGAGAGTGGAATTCAGTTTGAGGACGGAGCTTAATCTCTGCCCTCGAGAGGAGCCTGCACAGCTCTTTTATGCAGGAGCTGAGTGGTAATTGATTAGGGTGTAAGTTCGCTTCATCAGGTTATCAGATATTGGCACAGCTGAAAGAAGGGGACCCTATTCAGTGGCAAGGACTGAATAACTGTTAGGCCATTCATTATGTGTGGATGGGCAAGATGCAGTAAATTAACATAAATTGTACCTTTCCTAAAGAAAAAACAATACTGCAAAAGGTGCCACGAGGCCTACTAGGTTCGTAATAATAATGACAATGATAATTATAATAACAATAATAATAATCATCATATTTTTCAGCGGCAGCCTCGCCATCACCATCATCATCATCACCATGATCCTCATCACCATCATCATCATCAACATCATCATCAACAACATCATCATCACCATCATCATCATCATCATCACCATTGCTAATTCTGTGCATTTGTGCAGTTAATATAACCAGAGTCAGGGTGGGGATCTTTTGGAGATTTGACCTTTTGGAGATTTGACAGTGGATTAAGCACAATGTAACCAGATTGAATGAACAATAGCCTACATAATCACCCTAAAAACCTTTGTGTGTGTGTGTGTGTGTGTGTGTGTGAGTGTCTTACGGTCATGTCTCTGATGTGTGTGTGTGTATCAGCATTTGATAAACCATAACCATAATGTATCCCCTCCAGAACATTGTGCGTTCTGGACAAAATCAGTGTTAGTTCCCTACCAAAGTCTACAGCCACCTACATGTTTCCTGTTCCAGTGTTCCAGTCTACAGCCACCTAAGTGTTTCCTGTTCCAGTCTACAGCCACCTAAGTGTTTCCTGTTCCAGTGTTCCAGTCTACAGCCACCTAAGTGTTTCCTGTTCCAGTGTTCCAGTCTACAGCCACCTAAGTGTTTCCTGTTCCAGTCTACAGCTACCTAAGTGTTTCCTGTTTGTGATTGACCATCTTTAGTGTTTCCTGTTTGTGATTGGCCATCTTTCCCCATGGTTCTCCCTGAACAGGTGTTGCAATTATTTGTTTATTTATTCGATTTTTAAACGAATTACCAGTGCAGTAGTGCAAGGAAATATCCCTGAACAAATCGGGCTACAGGGTAATGTTTATTACACAGCCTTATTTTTCTGTTAGCCTTGCAATCTTTTGTTTTTCAAAGCCGAAGGTATTGTGTATGAATAAGGTCCTTCGATGCGGATGGCAGTGTTTGTTGTTTTTATGTCACCTGGAGAAATATAGAGCCTCTTAAAACCTCATGTATAAGCTGATATTAGGTGTGTGAGGGTAGCATTTCATGGTATGGCTAGCACTTCTACACACATACACACACACACACACACACACATTTAATACATACTCAGACACTCAAAAACACCCACAGGCTCTCTCTCTTATTCACACACATGCACTCACACACAGTCAATAGATTTAGCAGCAGTGTGCAGTGCTCTCCATGAATGTGTGCAAGGGCTGAGGGGTTGAGATGTGGGTTGAGGGTGTGCTCAGGCCCCTGTTGATATGCAGGACATTACCACTTTACCTGCTCCTAATGACTGGGCTTGAAATAGAATGACCTGCTCTTCCTACAATCTAGGTAACTGGGCAATGCTGTGGTGTGTGTGTGTGTGTGTGTGTGTGTGTGTGCGTGTGTGTGTCTAATGTGTGTGGCCCCTCTTGAGATAAAAAGCTGGTTTGACAGTGCTCTCTCTCTCTCTCTCTCTCTCTCTCTCTTACACACACACACACACACACACACACACACACACACACACACACACACACACACACACACATACACACACAGGTCTCCTGGTAGTCATGACACAGTTACCGGCTGGCCATGCTGCCAGGGCCCTGAGGGGGTCTGAGCCTTGCTCTCGTCTCTTCTTCTTTCCTCTCTTCTCTACACTTCTCTCTCCTCATCTCTTCCTCTCTCCCCTCCTCTCCTCTCTTCTCTATACTCCTTTATTTTCCAGTCCTCTCCTCTCAGCTATCATCTCATCTTTCCTTCCCTTTCCTCTCCTATCCTCTCCTCTCTTCTTTTCTACTTTCATCTACACTCCTCTCTCCTATCCTCTACTCCTCTCTGCCTATCTCCTCTTCTCTACTCCTTTTTTCCTCTTTCCCCTCCTCTCCTCTCTTCTCTTTTCTCCTCTCCTCTTACCCCCCTCTCCTGTCCTCTACACTCCTTTTCCCTGCTCTCCTCTTCTCTTCTCATCTATGTTTTTCACAGTCCAGGCTGCTGCTGTTTGGGAGGTCTGCCTGGTCTCTGTGGGGATACTGTGCCTGTCAAAAGCAGAGCTGGGAGGAAATGACCCTCTCTACTACGTACTTTAACTATAACTACTATTGTTCTACTACTTCTACTACTACTACTACCACTACTACTACTACTACTGCTAGTACTACTGCTACTACTGCTATCACTACTGCTACTACAACTACTAATACCGCTGCTATTACTCTTTGACTGCTATTTAGTCTCCCAGTCCCTATACTAACAGTCTCTCTCTTTCCCTTTTCCCTCCCTCTCTCCTTTTCTCTCTCTCTCTCTTCTCCATCATTCTGGATATACATGTTTACTGTGTTCTCTCACCATCCCCCCTCTCCTGTTTACATTGTAAATTATTACATTCTCTTTCTCCATTTTAGCCTGTCATTCTATCTCCCCACCTCTCTCTCTCTCTCTCTCTTTCTCTCTCTCTATGACATATGGTCATATATGACCTATCTCTCTCTGACTTGTCCATCTCTGACCTCAGTTCATGTTTTCTCTCCCTCTCTCTGTCTCTTTCCCCCTCTCAGCCTCTGTCATCCACCCGCACCCTTTCTTTCTCCCTCTCTCTTGACCATATTTGACATACATCTCTCATTTCACTCACCCCATCCCCCTCTCTCGCTGACTATTCAGAGGTTTTCTCTCTCTCTCTCCCTTTCTTTCCTTCTCTCTGTCTCACTCTCTCATTCTTCCAGTTAAATTCAATTCAACTCAAATAGGCTTTACTGATGCTTCGAATACAGACTCATTTCTGTTGGCGAGACACACCTGACACAACAAAAACAATACTGAACACCATTCCCCCTGCTCCCTCGCCTTTTCCTTCATCGATCTATCTTCACCACTCTTTCTTTCTCTCAATTCAATTCAATTCATTGGGCTTTATTGGCATGACTGTTCAAGTTACAATATTGCCAAAGCATTAAGAACAAAAAAACAACAAAAAAAAAAACATGGAATAATCAAAATAGGAGACATTAATAATAATTATACTAATAAAAAACAATGATAAGATGACAATGATAAGATGATAAATCTCTCTCTCTCTCTCTCTGTCAGTCTCTCTTGCCTCCTCTCTACTCCTCCTTCCATGTGGTCTCGGTGGTGAGTGGAGCTGCTCCTCCTTATCAGCTGTGTGCTAGTCTCCCGTCTCCTAACATCCTGTCTCTCTCTCTCTAAACACAAATGACATTTATTCTCTCTTCCTGTCTCACTCCCTCTCCCCCCTGTTCTCTCTGCTCAAAGGGCTGCTGTATTAGCATGACTGGATATAGGGCTCTATTATAGTGATCAGAAACGCATGGTCGGAGACGTTAAGTTTAAGGGTGTTTAAGTGCGTGATTTGGTGATCAGAGACCGGGCGCATTGTCCAAAAGGGTTGTTCTACTGTTTCTTAATCAGTCATCATGGGTGTCTTTTGGGTGTGACATCCTTTAAACCAATAAGAGTGACATCTGCCATTCCCTTTAACAGCAAGCAGCGCAACTTCAAACAGCGCATCGGTACTTAGACACTCAGCGGCGCATTTGAAGGAATCTGTTTGCATGGGAGATGTTCGTATATAAAACAGAGGGATTCTGCTAAATCTTGCTTTACTAAAACCTGTTTGTCACTAGCAGAGTATAGCCTACATGCATCTGCACTCACCTATTATTTGAACTTATAGGCATAATGAAACTAACTTCACCGTGCTCTCATAGGCAA
This sequence comes from Alosa sapidissima, assembly GCF_018492685.1. Lineage (NCBI taxonomy): Eukaryota > Metazoa > Chordata > Actinopteri > Clupeiformes > Clupeidae > Alosa > Alosa sapidissima. The sequence continues at coordinate 28,802,577 of NC_055971.1, read as the reverse complement.
CGACAAACCAGTTCTACATTGTTATTTACTTTCATTATTGACTGATAAGAGGTTACCATCTAAAACATAGCCTGCTAAGGGCTGCCTACATCTCGTGACATTGCCTTCAGCTGTACTTTATATGTGCCTTTCGCTATACATAGACCAGGTTGTTCTTGGTCAGTGGCGTAATGATCATTAGAGGGTGTAAGATAGCAATTTTTGGATCATGAGCCAGACCACTCATTATGTCGTTAATAGCCACTGGGCACAAGGTTTAATGCGTATTGTGTGGAGTGCATGGCCAAAAATGCATCACTTTATTGGGTGTAAGATAAGAATAAGCCTTGCGTCGCGCTTAACGTGCACACGTTAAGAACAGCAGAGCTATATGATCACCCCATAGGTATAGACATTAGGATAAAACACATTTTTTCTCTGTAATTCCATCTCTGTCTTGTTCTCTTCCTCTGACCACTCTTTATCATTCTAGCTCTCTCTCTCTCCCTCCATCTCCCCTTCTGGCATTCTCTCTCTCTCTCTCTGTCTCCATCTCACTGTTTAATCATTCTACAAGTATCTCTCTCTTTCCTCCACCCCCCCCTCTCGCTCCCTCTCCCTCCTCCCATCAGCCCAGGCGGACGTAGCTCTCTAGCAGCCCCCGTGGTGGTCGGCCTCCCTCCCTCCCGTCTCCTGTGGTGGTCTAGTGGGAAGCCTGCCGCTGCTGCTGCGTGGGAGGGAGACTGTCTGTAAATAATACATGTCTGCATGGGGAGAGATGACCTTCAGGAGCTCCGTACTCAGAGCAGCACCTCTCCACCTTCTCTCTCTCTCTCTCTCTCTCTCTCTCTCTCTCTCTCTCTGTATCGTCCAGTGAGTGTGTGTGGACGAGTGAGTGTAAAAGCTCTGTACTGTGGTGTGTGTGTGTGGTGGGATATACATTATTATAGCATGAACACACACTGAAACTACTTGGAGAGTACATGAAAGACTGTAAAAAATCGAATCCTAGCCCTGCACTCGCCCGGACTTGTACGTGCAAACTGCAGCACCTGGGATCAGGAGTCAAGCCTGCTAGCATTTGAGATAAAAGCCCAGGCTGCTAGCTCTCTCACTGGAGCATCAGGAGGGAGGTTTACACAACATACACACTGCACTGCACTGCTACATACCAGCTGGATACCGTTACACTCACGTGGACACCATCTTGGATGAAATTGTTCTCAATAAGCCTAAACTTGGGGCGTAGAAGCCTTGCTGCATACTGGACTTGGGAGTCAGCTCCGGCTGTCTCCCGTTACAGATGTTTAGCACGGGTTCAGACCAGCTCCGGCTGTCTCCCATGCCAGATGTTTAGCACGGGTTCAGACCAGCTCCGGCTGTCTCCCGTTACAGATGTTTAGCACGGGTTCAGACCAGCTCCGGCTGTCTCCCGTTACAGATGTTTAGCACGGGTTCAGACCAGAGGCCGAGGTGTGTTTTTGATCTCCTCTGGCTTACACGGGCCGCGGAGTCCATCAAAAGGAGCCGATCAATACGGACAGGGTCAGATTTTCACGGCCGACCCTCGCAAAGAAATCACAAGTGACTGGCAAAGAAAAGCACTTTAATCTTGTTAATGACTCTCCGATCTGGTACCCCCCCCCCCCCCCCCCCCCCCCCGAGTCCAACTGGGCTCCTTAGGTGACCTCATTATCCCAGAGAAGAGGAGAGCCGTCTCAAGAACACAGCCTGATGTAACCCTGAAGAACGTTTCAGAAAACACACACACACACTGGTGTGGAGCCTCCCTCAGACCATGAGCCAAATGCTGCACAGCAACACAATCCTCTGAAAAGACTCTTCATTTAGAATGTTCTAGAGAACAAGTACTCTGGAGTAAAGACTCTGCATAAGATGCTGAAAAATATAACTGAAAATAAAGAATGTTTCAGAAACCAGTGCATCTGATGCTCTTGGGCCATCCAATAGGGCCATCTCTAGAACATTAGAACATTCTCATTCTCAGAGTGCTTGTGCGATGCCGCTCTTAGCAAATACTCTTGGCCCTTGCCGTAGACTACAATGCTTTTTCCTGCTGCATCTTTCATGAAGGCCTGACATGGGGGACGACACACACTATATCATTTGTGCAAACATCAGTAACACAGAGCTCAACGCTGCATCTATAATGCATAGTAAGAGTATTCATAATATATTATTGCCCATTCATTAGAAATAACAGCATGTGCCATGACGGCATGTGAATTTCCATGACTCCTTAATATTCAAATAATGAATTATACATTATCACAAATAACAACACTATAACACATCGAATTATCTATGATACATAATACCGTGAGGGGTTTTAGCTGGCCAATAGCAATGCATTCAGCTATTAAAAAGGCCTGTATCTATTATGTTTTATTAATGAGGACTTTCGGTGAGGCCAATGTAAATGCTTCTTCCTACTGAGAGGCAATAATATGACCTCAGTATGTTCCAGTCTAATTAGTCTGTAAAAGGGCAAATGCGTACTTAACTTCCACCAAAGGAGGAAGAGAGGACAAGAGGGGAGGCACTTTTTGGACACAATCGAGACCGGGGAGCAGAAGACGGAGCCTTTCGCTTCTCTGCGGCAGCGGGAACGGCCCGAGAGGAATTCAATAAAGACGTAAATCAATTAGGAGGATTGTTCACTGGAGAACGTGGCACAGTGGTGGAGCAGGGAATTATTCAGCAGTACTCTTTTGAAAGAATGGGCTATTTTTAGCGTGCTTTGTGGGGAAGAGGGGTCTTCATGCTGCGCAGTGGAACGCGCACTAAAGCGATCCATCAAAGGGAGCCCCAAAGCTCTCGCCACAGACTGCACACACACACACACACACTGTCTCCCTATCTCTCTCACACACACACACATACAGGATACAATAAAGACACACACACAGAACACATTCAGAAAGACACTGACACAAATACAAGCACGTGTGTGCGCACAGACACACATCTCCATTCCCCCATCTTTTCTGGGTATTATTTTCTCCTTTATTCCCAGAGGGATTCACACTTTGAAATGGAATTTGACTAAAATGTCAACCATTTGCAGTGCTGTTTTTGCTTTGAGATTGTTTTCTGAGGTAAAGCTACTGTCTGGTGTAGGCTATGGTGTGGTGTGGTGTGTGGTGCGGTGTGGTGGTGTGGTGGTGTGGTGTGGTGGTGTGATCGTATGGTGGTGTGTGGTGTGTGGTGTGGTGTGGTGGTGTGATCGTATGGTGGTGTGTGGTGTGGTCGTGTGTGGTGGTGTGTGGTGTGGTGTGGTGGTGTGATCGTGTGGTGGTGTGATCGTGTGGTGGTGTGTGGTGTGGTGGTGTGTGGTGGTGTGTGGTGTGGTCGTGTGTGGTGGTGTGTGGTGTGGTGGTGTGATCGTGTGGTGGTGTGTGGTGTGGTCGTGTGTGGTGGTGTGTGGTGTGGTCGTGTGTGGTTGTGTGTGGTGGTGTGTGGTGTGATCGTGTGGTGGCGTGATCGTATGGTGGTGTGTGGTGTGGTGTGTGGTGCGGTGTGGTGGTGTGATCGTATGGTGGTGTGTGGTGTGGTGGTGTGGTGTGATCGTATGGTGGTGTGTGGTGTGGTGGTGTGCGGTGATGTGTGGTGTGGTGTGGTCGTGTGTGGTGGTGTGTGATCCTGTGGTGGTGTGATTGTGTGCGGTGGTGTGTGGTGTGGTCGTGTGTGGTGGTGTGGTGGTGTGTGGTGGTGTGATCGTATGGTGGTGTGTGGTGTGGTGGTGTGCGGTGATGTGTGGTCGTGTGTGGTGGTGTGTGGTGTGGTGGTGTGTGGTGGTGTGATCGTATGGTGGTGTGTGGTGTGGTGGTGTGGTGTGGTGTGGTGTGTGGTGGTGTGTGGTGTTGTGTGGTGGTGTGTGGTGGTGTGTGGTGTGGAACAACAGCCCAGGAACCCAAATGATGACACAGAGAGAAGAAGAAGAAGAGAAAAATTTATCACATTTTTTTTGTCCATAATTTATTGGTACAGCAATCAAATAATAGGTTACTTATGGAAGTTCACAGACATGTCAGTGATCGGATAGAGCTACAGTCTAAGTCCCCCTATTCCACACTACGTCCCCTCCTCCCATTATCCCATCCCCGGTCCCCCCACCCCGCCCCCACAACCCCACCCAACCCACCCCCACCCCTGGTTCGGAGCCCCCAGCCTGTGGAGTCTGTACAGGATAAATTCTTTTACATGCAGGATCACGCCGTGCCAGCTCACTGGCCCGTGGCGGCGGCCGCCCTGGCCATCGTCATTATCGCCGTCGCCATGGCCCACGGGCACGCCGCCGCCGCATCGTCGCCGCGGCAACTAGGACTTGTCGTCGGTCTTCTTCTTCTGGTACTTCCTGAACTGGGACTGGATGGCGACCGCTGCCTTCTCAGTCTCAGGGGCGTCCATGTCGATGTCAAAGTCCTCCGCCGGGACGTCCTTCTTGGAAGCGTCTACGGAGAGAGAGAGAGAGAGAGAGAGAGAGAGAGGGAGAGATCACAAACAGGTCAGAGAGAGGAAGAGATGGGTAAATGCATGCATACTAAAGAGAGGATGGGGACTGCAGACTGTCGCAGTGGAGAGACATGTCATTCCCAGTGAGTGTGTTGCTGCAGGGTTTTCCAGTAACATTAAGAGGAAGCTCGGTCACTAATTCATCAAAGGTCTGACAGTTTTAGTGTACAGATTTCAAGTTTAATCCCTTATTGCATATTCACACCACAAACCTCTCGGCCAAAAACTACGATAAGTATGTCACATTGTTGCTTTTGCCTGACATTGGATTCACGTGCCGTTCTGTGTTTTCCCCTGTCGTTCAGTTCAGCTTACTGAGTATCCTCCCCATGTGTGGCCTGTCTCGATGCTCAAAGCTGCAATCTGCAATCAGCTCGAGTCCAACTGATTAGAGCCCCTGAACCGAGCCGTACGGAGGCGCCAGAAAACGGAGCTGGTATCAAGGCCTGCATCGCCAGGCGCAGAGACGCATCCAAGCCCCGTGAGCCAGGGAGACAGAGAGAGACAGAGAGAGAGAGAGAAAGAGAGGGAGAGAGAGAGAGAGAGAGAGAGAGAGAGAGAGAGAGAGAGAGAGAGAGAGAAGAGACAAGGAGTGGAGCGGCAGGGCTATCAGGTGAAGATTCATTGCACGGCGCATTTTCATATTCAGCTGCGGATTCGCTTGCCGTCTTATCTCCAGAATGCAGGAGCAGACCGGGAGCAGAGTAGGAGATGGGAGAGGAGGAGGAGGAGGAGGAGGAGAGAGAGGGAGCAGAGGAGGAGATAGGAGAGGAGGAGGAGGAGAGAGAGAGAGAGAGGGGGGGGGGAACTCGGGGATTGACTAAAGAGATGCTGCTGAATCTTTCAGAGTAGGATGGCAGGTGGGGTGGGGGTGGGGGGGGGGCAATGAGTGTGGGGGCACTTATGAAATGGAAAGAGCGAGGGATGGAGGGAGTAGGGAGAGAAAGAGGAAGAAAGGAAAGGAAAAAGGAAGAGGAGGAGGGGATCTGGACAGAGGAGACGCAGATGAATCTCTCAGGGTTGAGAGAGAGCGCTCTGACTAGGGGAGAGTGCCTGACTTCTACAATGAAAGCAGGAAGTGATGCATGAATGAAGGGGACTGGAGGAGAGAGGGAAGCTTGGGATCACATCTTTTTGGGGCTAGTGGGGGAGCTGGTGCAGGCGTGCTGATTGCACCCCATTAACCCCATTACCTCCACCACTACCACCACGTCCTGCTCCACTGATGAAGATCCCTGCAGTCGCCCCATGGCGGATGCTAACTACTTTGTCAAGGCTGCCCGTGGCCTCCACAGTAATTGCTATTGAGTTTTCTAATGCAGTGCACTCAGCCTGGCCAGCTCTGCCTATTGAGCTGAGATCTCCTGTTAGCCACGTAGCATCTCCATCAGCACCCCTACTGCCACTGGGCCAACAACACTGGGCTCTGAGGTAGAGAGGAGACGGCCATATGTGATGATGATGATGATGATGAAGGGCTATGGTGGTATGGGAGGGGGATGAAGAACAGAGCTATAAAGAGTGATGAAGGGGATGATGATGACGATGATGATTATGACAACAACAATGATGAAGGTGATGATGATGATTACGACAACAACAATGATGATGATTATGACAACAGCGATGATGATGATGATGATGCTGATGATGATGGACACATTGATGATGGTGAGGATAATAATAGTGATGGTGTTGACTAATGATGAAGACAATGATGATGACTATCACGTTGTGCGATCAGGGTGATGGCAATGTGGATGATGACAGTGATAGGAGTTTAAAGTGATCGCACGATAACGGTGACTCTGGAGTCTTCCCCTCATCTCCCAAAGAGACTTATTATATCCTGTATCATGCTGGCGGGGCCTTGATGAATGCTCGAGCAGTCACCGTCAGCGCTGTGTTGTGTGCCTCCGTCGCCACCCGCTGCTGCTACTGCTGCTGCTGCTGCTGTTATTATTGTTGATGTTAGCATGGCGCCGCGCTGCCAGAGGGCTTCAAGAGAGATGTGAGTGGCCCGAGGTGACAGTGACGAATCGGGTTGGCCCTGCTGGGACGCCTTGAGCAGTCATTGTCTCGCCCCACAGGAACGGATGATCAAAGTCATTGGGCCTGGCAGCACTTTCAGACGTCCTGCGTCTGATTAAGAAGCAGTGTTTTTGACTGTGAGGGCTCTGAGAACGCGCCCCTGAGACACTTATGAGGCGGTGTTGTTATTGTCGTGTTGTTATTGTTGTGTTGTTATTGTCGTGTTGTTATTGTTGTGTTCTGGCAGACAAAAAAAACAAAAACAGCTTAATGCATATTTCAAAGTGCTGTCGGTGGTGATGGTATTAAAGGAATAAGGGCAGATTTTTATGAAGGTCTGAGTTATAGCCTGGAGATTTCAGTGGCTTTGCTTACAGGAGACCAAGGCATAAAAGGTCTCCTCGACCAGCATCCATTTGTCAACCTCTTGGCCCAGGAATCCTATCACTCCCCTGAAACATCAAAGTCACTATCATCTAAGAGCCTTTGTGGTATACCAGGAGGACACTGTAACCTTTCCCAGCCAATCTCCCCCTCCCACACCTTCACTTACTGCAGGATGTGTGTGTGTGTGTGTGTGTGTGTGTGTGTGTGTGTGTGTGTGTGTGTGTGTGTGTGTGTGTATGTGTGTGTGTGGGAGACAGGGGTAGACCTGTGCCCAGTGATCATAAAAAAGCTCCATTGTGAAACGCATTGTCTTCATGATAATGTCATGGCACCTTGCCGCTGCGGATCTCCACGCATCT
>NC_055971.1:28788079-28795085 GCF_018492685.1 Alosa sapidissima | reverse complement strand
TCTTAGAAATGAAAAACGTTGCACTGCTTGTTCTCTCTGAGGAAACCAGGGAACCATATCCATTGATGTGACAACTACTGCCTGGGATTCTTAATTCTTGGAGAATTTAAATCTTAAAGGCTTCTTTTTTCAAATAAGAACCTAAGGGGCTCCAAACGAGAACTCATCCTAAAATAGTTCTTGGTAGACCACAGGCCTATAAAGGGTTCTTTTTGTCAATAACTCTGATAGCATAAAAGGGTTCTGTTTGTCAATAAAGTCGATATACTCCCTTATACCTAAAATACTCCCTAATTTTGTCCCTAAAAAAGATGAAAGTTCCTGTGTGGAGAAACAGCTCTGCTTGTGGTGTCTAGTCAGCTGGCGCTAACTCACCTTGGTCCCCAGCGGTCTTGCTGTTGCCTCCCGTTGCTCCAGATCCTTGTCTCTGTAAAACAGAAAGCAACAGGAACATGTGAGATATTTATTTAATTACCGCTTTCCTGCTCACGGCCAACAGCCCACATGCTACCATACAAGGCAAAACCAACTTCTTAAAGCAATGGGATCATCCCAACGGAGTAAAATGAAGATAAGTCAGAAAGAGTAGTTCATGAGTAGGATGAGCCTTTTATTAAGCATGAAGGAACGGGCAAAGAGGCACGCTCGCTCTGACCACTTTCCTCAACATGTTTGTTTTCTCCTCTTCTTTTCTCCAAAACCAAAAGGACAACAGTATGTGTGTGTGCGTGTGTGTGTGTGTGTGTGTGTGTGCGTGTGTGTGTGTGTGTGTGTGTGTGTGTGTGTGTGTGTGTGTGTGTGCCTCACAGCTGATTTCACCCTCCCCTTTTAGTGTTCATGATCTCTTGCCACTTCACGAGGCGCGCACACACACACACACACACACACACACACACACACACACATACACACACACACACACACAGACACACACACTTAGGATGTGTGCTCGCTGGAGGCATGGGGAAGTGTGTGTTGGCAGGGCCGGGTTGGCAAGGAGAGGAGACAGAGCCCCGATCACCCAGTACAGCAGCAGATGAGGCCCACACCATCTCTCACACACGAGAGAGAGAGAGAGAGAGAGAGAGAGAGAGGGGGCACTGTGTGCCTGAAGGACACATACACAGCCATCTGAGCCAGTGGCAGGAGAGAGAGATGGAAGGAAGGAGGTTTCAAGCATAGAGGGAGAGATAGACAAAGAGAAAAAGAGAGGGATCCATATGGAGGAGGGAAAGGAAGAGAGAGAGGAAGAGAGGTAGCGATAAAGACAGGAATAAGAGAGAGAGAGAAATGCAGAGAAATGGAGACAGGCACACGTTCACCCAAAGCACAAATCAAGTCATGATATTCTGATCATGCTGGTTGAGTTTACTGCGATTACTCTGGGGGCGTGTGTGTGTGTGTTGGCTCCTCAACGACGCCTGAAGTGTTTCTGCCTGAGAAGCCCCTCATCAGGATCAGTATATTTGTGAAGGCCCTGGCCACCCTCCTCCCCCATGCCTGCACATTACCATTCAGTGTCTGACTAGCGCTTTTCCATTTGGTGGGGGAGTTCTGGGGACAGATTGAAGCTGACATGTCGAATGGACCATACAGCCTATACACCCAATGCATCTGCCTATGGCCTGGCATGGGAGTCATCAGCTCCCGCTGGCGTGCAAGAGGGAACCCAGATCACCGAGCTGTCCCACTCCATCTCAGAGAGAGAGAGAAAGTGTGAGATGGAGAGAGTGTGAGAGAGGGAAAGAGTGAGAGATAGGGAAAGCGAGAGAGAGAGAGCAAGAGAGGGAGAGAGGGAAAGAGAGAGAGAGAGAGAGAGAGAGAGAGAGAGAGAGAGAGAGAGAGAGAAGCTGTCTCACTCCATTTACTCCATCTCCTCAATCCCCAGTGTGCTGATGTGCTGATGTGCTGTGGAGAGCTACAGGATGGAATGGAGGCAAAGCACAGCAGGGATGAACTTACAGAAAAAGAGAAAGGAGAGTGAAAGAGATGGAGAGGGGGAGAGAGAGTGTGGAAGAGAGAAAGAAAGAAAGAAAGAGAGTGAAATGAGATAAACTCCAAGCAAGAGAGCAGTAAAGAAAAAGAAGAAAGAGTAAAAGGGAGAGGGAGAAAGAAAGAGAGAGAGAGAGGGAGTGAAATGAGATCAACTGGCGCTAAAAGCAGATATAGCATTAGCCTGGAACACTGGTGTTCCATCACTCCCTTCCACAATAGAAGGGATTAGCAGAGGCGCTATTCTTGGGGACACACTATTTCAGACCTCTTAATATGCAGCGCAGAGAATGTGTGAGAAGTGTTACTACACACTGGGTGTGACGCTCACTGAAGCACTACGGGAAACATATATAAATAAATAATATAAATATATAAATGTGTGTGTGTATATGGCTCTGGGGCGAGAGAAGTGTGTGCGGAGATATATCACTTAAGCCTCTTAGTGTGTGTGATGTGGCGAGGCTGCTGAATGGCGCTCGGAGGGAGTCGCGTTCCCGGGGATGCTCTGAGCCACTCAAACCCGAAACAATCGCAACGCAACAGAGCCCAAAGTTGGCGATTTAGCAGGACGTTATCAGATAATGGTGGTGGTGGTGTGTGTGTGTGTGTGTGTGTGTGTGTGTGTGTGTGTGTGTGGGGGGAACTCCAGGAGTGGAGGATAAAAGCGGCTGTGGAAATGTTTGTGTGTTAATCTAACGGATGCATTCGCACTAACAGGCTTGCTTGTGTGTTAATCTAGTGGATGAGGCTCGCGGATGCGGTCCACACTCATCCTAGAGCGACTGCAGGAAACTAACGTCTCCAGGATCGGACACTGCCACTGCCCAAGTACACACAGAGCAATCCAACTCATGACTCATGGCCCAGAAACGTGACAATTGTCAAAGTCTTTTAAGTTTATTTTCGGGGCAGTTGACCAGTCCTGGGCCTTCTGAATGTCCACCTTTTATTAAGGTCCCTGTGCTGGGCCCTGCCACTAGCTGAGCAATGGAGAGATATCAGAACTACAATCATCAGGATGAGGCATAGCAGCTGTTCTGAAGGGTCAGAACTTAGTTTGGGGCTTAGATTTAGAATGTGTAACATCACACACACACACACACACACACACACACACACACACACACACACACACACACACACACAGTGAAAACCAACCAGAAAACACCTTTGACATGTTAAGCCTGGAGGATGATAAGGGCTTGGCGTACGTCTCGAGGAAGGTCGCACATTATGACGGAGCAAGGCTGACTAGGTTCCGAGCTGTTCCAGGTGTTTCCGCCTGAGCCCACACACTCGCCGCCCTCTGAGCAGCGTGGGTAATTAATGTCCTTGAGTCAGCACAGGGGGACACTTCAGTATTGACATTTATCCCCAGCGGAGCAGCGCGCGATAGCTCACTGGACGTGGCCATAGTGACGCACAAAGAGCTCCGGGGGGAGCGGGCAGAATGTCCAAGCGACCAGCAGTAATGTGTCCCTCTCGGTCTGCATTCGTTTATGTGCATTCATTTCACCTCGCCGGTCCAAAGCAGTCCTGCTGCACAACGAGCACGATATCACAGCGAAGCAATCGGCGTGCGCACACACACACACACACACACACACACACACTCATTAAGGGGTTCTACATAAACATAACCGTCATCACAACAAAGCATGGGTATCTGCACATGCTCAAACGCTCGCCTTGTTATATTAACAAACCAAAACGCCCGCTACTCAAAGCACAAAAACTGTCTTGTTTATCTTGAGGCCAGTAATGATTTTAGATGTTAATGTAATGTAAGCAGTGATCAGTCTGACAAAACAAACACATTATCCACACACGGGACTGTGTCACACGCACACACACACACGCAATGCATTGTGGGAGCCGTGTCGGTAAGTGTAACCACTAACGGATGACTTTGGCTCGGCCTGCACAGTCACACGAGGCCAGCGAGCCTTCACATTGACACTGTCCACACGCGGCGGCCAGCGACACGCTATCGCTTGGATGACACAGCACAGGTCCGCCTAATTATGGAATGCCATTTGTTCTCCTATCAGACAACACATTCCCAGCGTCTGCTCCTACCTTCTGCTGAGGGGGGAAAGAGAGAAAAGAGAAACAGGGCCGGTCATCTGAGGACAAGACCCAGAACAGGACAGCAACTGGCCGGGTTGTTTTGGGATGGGTTGGGGTTGGGTGCGTTTTCTCGGGGGTGTTTTGTTGGACCCCAGGAGGATGGTGGTAGTGTGTGTGTGTTTGTGTGTTGAGGGGGGGGGGGGGTTAGGGTAGGGTTGCAGGTGTTTGGTTACCTTGCAATGTTATCGGGACACAATTTCTGTCTGTTGCCAGGATCGCTATCCCCCTGACCGGTGGATGCTGCATGTCAGTTCACATTCCCGCTGGACAGGATGGCCAGCGCAGGACAGGACACAGGGATGGGGACTCTATTTGGGGAAGCCATGGGCTACTGGTTAGCGCTTCGGACTTGTAACCGGAGGGTTGCCGGTTCGAACCCTGACCAGTAGGGACGGCTGAAGCCCCTCACTGCTCCCCGAGCGCCGCTGTTGTTGCAGGCAGCTCACTGCGCTGGGATTAGTGTGTGCTTCACCTCACTGTGTGTTCACTGTGTGCTGAGTGTGTTTCACTAATTCACGGATTGGTATAAATGCAGAGACCAAATTTCCCTCACGGGATCAAAAGAGTATATATACTTCTACTTATACTGTAACCAGCTAGAGGGGTGGAGGGATCCATACGCCCCAACAGAACAGACTACTGTAGGAGTTGGAGAGGCTGATAGTGAAAGGATGATGTGAAGTCTCTCTTTCTTCTCTCTCCCTCTCTTTCTGTAGTCTCTCTATCCCTCTCTATCCCTCTCTTTCTGTAGTCTCTCTATCCCTCTCTCTCCCCTTCTCACTCTCCTTTTTTGTCCAAGAAAACAGCTCGTCTCAGTTCTCAGAGACTGAGGGAGAAAAGGAGGAGGCAGGAAGGAGAGTGTGTGTGTGTGTGTGTGTGTGTGTGTGTGTGTGTGCATGTTTGTGTATGGGACAGAGAAAGAAAGAATGAGTTTCTGTGTGTGTGAATTTGTGTGTCTGAAAGACAAAGAAAGATTTTAAAAAAGCGAGATCCAAGGAGTTTGAAAAGAGACAGGCGATAAAAGAGAAGCCCAGATACACACACACTCACACACACACACACACACACACACACACACACACACACACACACACACACACACACTTAGCCTTGAGTCAGACAACACATTGCTGCTCTGCTTCCCTTTACTTCCCTATGCACAGATGGGCTCCATCACAACACAAGGCCTAGGATGAGCTATGTCCAACCCGGGGGCCTGCAACCTTCACAAAACCGTATCTCTACACTGCATTCCTCTGTGTAGACTTGTTGTGGATGTGCCAAACGTAAACAGCCCTTCATCACCATCCTCCGTGTCACTTCCTTTGTTTTGGAAGATGATTCTAGAACGTGAGTTTGGAATAGTCAGAGTAAAAATGCTTTTCCCATCTGACAAGCTGTCAGAGCAAATAGCCTGCATGCGGTAGAATATGTGAATATCTCTGTGCATTCTGATCTCCAGAGGTTTTAACAGCTGTATCAACACATCAATACAAGTATGCAGCACACTGACCAGAAAGATGTGACGGAATGTGATGAAATGCTAACGCCGCTAACAGTACCTTTACGACGTTTAACACATATGATCTGAAAATCTTTTAAATTTAAGTGGACGTGCCTGAGCCTGAGAAAGAGTTGGCCCATGTTTGAGTCTCCAACATGTCCGTGTTGCTTTGGATTAGACACACTCATGTACTACATCCCATGTACTTTACTTGACTTTTTTTGTTCATAGCTGTCAGTGCATTTCAATTGATTGCCCAAGGCAAAGCAATTACTAGAGGTTCTTATGAAGCCAAAGGATGTGGAATCTGCGCTGATCACTGTCATTCCTAGTCAACAGCACAGGAGATTTTTTAATGTCTTCCAAGATACACATTAATTACTGCAATGATTCTTCCAACAGACAGGAGGAAGAGACTTGTTTGAGGAAGTGGAGATTTGGAGTGACACATATGGGCATGCTGTGGGGGAGGAGGACACAAGACAAATATGAGTCCTACGAGATGCTCACGTCCTATTCCTGCCCAGACAGCGCTTTCACAAGATGGAGCATCCCTCTGCCATTTACTTAACCTGACTTGCACACACACACACACACACACACACACACACACACACACACATGCCTCACACAGACACACACACACACACACATACAAACACACACTGACACAGACACACACACACACACACACACACACACACACACACACACACACACACACACACACATGCCTCACACAGACACACACACACAAACACACACTGACACAGACACACACACACACACACACACACACACACACACACACACACACACACACACACACACACACAGACCATACCTATCAAACTCCCTGTATGCCCGCTGGTTAAACATTTAGTTATGGCAGCACCACTCAATATTTAAATTTCTGAACAGGAGGGCAGTGCCAAACATGCACTTCTGCACAAACACCCCCCCTCACTCACTCACTCTCTCACACACCAACACACACACACACACACACACACACACAAACACACACACACACACACACACACACACTATACACACACTCTGAATTATTAAAATGAGGCTTTCGATGAATTTTCAAGCAGTATGTGCAGTGCTTTGATGCCAGGCAGGCATTTGGAGAAGAGAGAAGGGGGAAGGGGTGAGAAATGGCTTGGTGTGGTGTGTAAACAAGATCCTCAAGCATGGTTTCACAAAAAAATCTTACGTAACCACCTGTCAAGACTTTTTGGCCAATTGTCCCTTGCATTCACACGTATACACACACACACAGATACACACACACACAGATACACACATATACACACAGACGAACACATATACACATACATGCACAAACACACACACACACACACACACACA
>NC_055971.1:28760579-28783079 GCF_018492685.1 Alosa sapidissima | reverse complement strand
ACATATAGGGGCAGTGGAGGGTAAAGTTCTGTGTTCTGTACATGTGACAGATGAGTGTAGAGAGGAGTTTTGGGGAGATGGCAGATTCTCTTCATCCTCACTGAGTCTCTTTCACTCTCTCTCCATCTTTCTGTCTATCTCTCTCTCTCCATCTTCATCTCTCTCTCTCACCATAGTGGTCTCTCTCTCTCCATCTTTATGTCTCTCCATCTTCATCTCTCTCTCTCTCTTTCACCATAGTGATGTCTCTCTCTCTTCATCTTCATCTCTCTCCCTCTCTCTCCATCTTTATGTCTCTTGCTCTACTGTTCTCCTGTCTGGTCTCTCTGGGTCCCTCAGGCCCTTGGGCACAGCACAGCACAGGAGGAGTAAAGGAGGAGTAAAGAGGAGTACAGGGCCCTTGGGCACAGCACAGGAGGAGTACAGGGCCCTTGGGCACAGCACAGGAGGAGTACAGGGCCCTTGGGCACAGCACAGGAGGAGCACAGGGCCCTTGGGCACAGCACAGGAGGAGCACAGGGCCCTTGGGCACAGCACAGGAGGAGTACAGTGCTGTACTTAGAAAGCTCCTGTGGCTCTTTACGATCTGACAATCTATGTCTTAGCCCGGCCACATTTGCCTGCACTTTACGACAGACGACAAATAACCGCCTCGTGAAAAATTGCTCTGTGTGATTTAGTACTGCCTGGACTGCCAGAGCCCGTTTCAATTCTGATTGGCTGGAGTTGCTGGGGGGGGGGGGGGGGGGATGGGGGGGGGGCGAAGTTGCTTCTTTAGTTTATGTTCCTGCATTAGGCCAGGAGGTGCGGATGCAATTAGGTGTGGCTTATTAAAATACATGCATGGAGGATCTTAATGAGATTTACTGGTGAAATGAGAACCTATTTGATGTGCATGTGGGACTGCATATGTCTCTGTGTGTGTGTGTGTGTGTGTGTGTGTGTGTGTGTGTGTGTGTGTGTGTGTGTGTGTGTGTGTTGAGGGCAGAGTAATGTATCCAATCTTCTCAACAGTTGCACACTCTAAATTGCAGCTGCAGACTCCTAGGCAGCCAGTATACTGTAAGACTTCAGATTGCTGCTGTCTTCCCTTCTCACAGTGCACAATAAAAACAAGGGAGCAAATGATAGACAAACAGCTTGTTTACTTGTTTACTTTTTATGTATCTCCACTAAATATGCTGTTTCGTGCCAATTGGCCTTTGCCATACAGATTTCCCTCAAATTGTTTATCCTTTTTTTTCTTCTTTCTCTCCAACCTCATGCTTAGTCAGTCTAATGGAGTGTGAAATTGGCGAGATTGCTTTTGGTTGTGTGTTGGTTTCATTAGCGGCAGAGAGAGAGAGAGAGAGAGAGAGAGATGAAGAGAGAGAAAGAGAGAGAGAGCTTGTCTTATCTGAAGAAGACGACAAACATCATGATGATGATGATGATGATGATGAAGACAATGACGATGAAACCTATTCAAGCTGAGGCTTCTGAGCAGCTTGCTTCAGAGAGGACAGAAAGGGAAGTTACCAGCATCCCCCGTATTTCCCCAGAAAAAAAAAAAAAGAAAAGAAAAAAAGAACCTTGAGGCTGTTGTTGTCATGGCACCAAGATGCAGCACACAGTACAACTGAGTGAGGTCACAATTCCTTCGCTTCTTTTTTCTTCCATCTCCTCCAAACAGAGACAGGAGGAGTTGAGGGGCCTTAGCAACTACACAATGACAATGACATGTCTCTTCAATAGTATAAGTATAAGTATATATATAAGTATATATACTCTTTTGATCCCGTGAGGGAAATTTGGTCTCTGAATTAGTCCATGAATTAGTGAAACACTGCGAGCACACAGTGAGGTGAAGCACACACTAATCCCGGCGCAGTGAGCTGCCTGCAACCACAGCGGCGCTCGGGGAGCAGTGAGGGGTTAGGTGCCTTGCTCAAGGGCACTTCAGCCGTGGCCCACTGGTCGGGGCTCGAACCGGCAACCCTCCGGTTACAAGTCCAGAGTGCTAACCAGTGGGCCACGGCTGCCCCGTATAGTAGGTAAACTACAAACCTCTTCTTTCAAACCTGCAAATTTAAGAAATTGAGAGTGATCATGCCCTGTGTGCACTGCAGAACATCAGCCCAGAGCTCTACATCCAACAGCCCCATGTCCAGCCCAGGACACATCTCTCTAAACAGCCTCCATGTCCAGCCCAGGAAACCATCTGTCTAAACAGGAACGTTGTGAAAGGCTCTGAATTAGAAAATCATCCCCATGTTACAAAGTCAGGATTTCTTCCTTTAGTCAGCGGCTCAGGAGATTCTCCATCATGAGCCTTCAGGAGCATCCATTTGTAGATCTAGGGTTTGGAACAGCAGGAAAAGGAGGACCCTGCATCCATTTGTAGATCTAGGGTTTGGAACAGCAAGAGGAGCAGGACCCTCTCCAACATGAACACTCCATTCCTTCACTTCGTCCACCTCTGAAGAGGATCCGATATGTTTAGATAGGGGCGGAAGCTCTGAAGAGGATCCGATATGTTTAGATAGGGGCGAAAGCTCTGAAGAGGATCCGATATGTTTAGATAGGGGCGAAAGCTCTGAAGAGGATCAGATATGTTTAGATAGGGGCGAAAGCTCCTGGTCTCCCAGCACGGGACTGGTTTCTGCCATGGAGGGGGCTTGTATGACTCATCCCTGTTGGTTTGGATGCCCTAAATTACGCCCTGCCAACTTATGTGTGCCACACGGAGTGAGAGCAGAGCAGCATCTTCCCACACACACACACACACACACACACACACACACACACACACACAAACACACACACACACACACACACACACACACATGCAAACACTCATAAAGACACAGACACACAGCTGCATCTACACACATTCATACAAAAACATCTACACACACACACACACACACACACACACAAACACACACAAACACAAACATGTGCAAACACACATACAGACAAAGACACACACAGCTGCATCTACATACACATACATTCATACAAAACCAAACTCACATAGGCACACACACACACACACACACACACATACACAAACACACCAGCAAATGAGCTGAAAAGAGCAAGGTCTTCAATTTGGGCTCCTCGTTATGAGCCCTGATAGCTGCAGGATGCCTCCCAAATCTCTCTTTGGCCTGTCACCCCTGCAGGTGCTCCTATTCCTCTGACTTCCTGTCACTTGGCACTAACTCATCCTCAGATTAAACACCATCCTACAGCAACCGCAATGCAATTAGGGCTTCTGACTGCTGAGATGGTAACTGCGCTCTGCTGTTTCTTCCACAATACCAGCATAAGCCTACTAAAGATAAAAGGGTTTTAGATCCATCACACTAGTCTGCACTAGTTAGTGCTTGATAGAAAAGTAATTACATTTTTTTTTTGAAAAGGGACAATGTAGTTCTGGGTGCAGTGTTTCATTTACATAGTACAGGTTTGTTCAAATTTCGAATTGCAATTCTGCTTCCTGTTTGGTACCTCAATTGAAATGAAATTTAAGAGCCAGTTTCAATTCAATTCTGGAAGCCTGACGTAGTAGGCAATATAACACGTTTCACATGTCGTGTGTAGTTTGTGGTGTACAAGTTTTGAGACTCAGTTTCCAAAAATGTGCATAAACAACACTAATATTGTAAGAAGTTCTCTATAATGTAACGCTTCAGACTGGGAGGCACATGGGGCTCAGCAGACAACTAGGTCCAATTCCTCAAGTGGCTGAACGGGAGGGGGGAGATAGAATTACGAGAATAAATAAATAATAAATCTATAATACCGTATGTAGCTCTATTTTAGGGACGGGCAGGCAGCTTGCACGCAGTCTGAACAAGGTTCCACACGGCACTCACTGTCCATTAAGAATTTAAGCAGGGGACGCAGAAGTAGGCCACAGACGGCGGCAGTGAGAGCAAGAGAGCCAGATTGAACGAGGGAGCGAGGAGAGTGTGTGAGGAGAGTGTGTGAGGAGAGTGTGTGAGGGAACGAGGAGAGTGTGTGTGAGGGAGCTAGGAGAGTGTGAGGAGAGTGTGTGAGGGAACGAGGAGAGTGTGTGAGGGAGCTAGGAGAGTGTGTGAGGGAGCTAGGAGAGTGTGAGGAGAGTGTGTGAGGGAACGAGGAGAGTGTGTGTGATGGAGCTAGGGGAGTGTGAGGAGAGTGTGTGAGGGAGCTAGGAGAGTGTGTGAGGGAGCTAGGAGAGTGTGTGAAGGAGTGAGGAGAGTGTGTGAAGGAGCGAGGGGAGTGTGTGAGGGCTTCCATCATATCCCTTCCATCTCATGGGGGGGGTTAAGGAGAAATGACATGCCCACCGAGGCGACTGGGGGTATTTTTCACACGCGGAGGGGACTGGGTGGCAAGGCCTCCTGATTGGCTGATTGGCTTTGCATTGAAGGCAATGAGAGTGCACCGACTGGGTGAAAAAAAAGCATCTGCTCACGTTGCAGCAACACATGCCTCCAAAATGAAGACAGACACATTCAGTGCTTCACAGTGCAATGAGCCACAAGAGAACAGTCAGCTCTCCCCAGCTCACATGACATGGAGGCCAAAATGATTTCTGAAGGCTGTAATTATTTCTCTTCAATTTACACTGTAGATGCCCCTTCCCTATTGTAAATCTTTAACAACAACAGCAGAAACACACACACTGTACTCAGCTTGCTGTACAACGATCTCCATGTGCTTAGTCTTGCATAAATATCTGATGTATTGTTCGTGACACCATGCACCCCTGAAGGGAGGAAACGGAACGACAGGAAAAAAGCTGCATTTGCATGCTGCCTCTTTGAGTGATTGACACAAACACTCCATCTGTAAAATGGGGTGATGTAATTCGAATGGACGAGCAGTGCGTGCATCCCCACAGAGAAGGTTACAGCACACCTAAGGCTAGCCACCTCGGGGTTATTCACTCTCAGTTCTTTACTCTACGCTAATGTTGTTTCTAAAATTACCCTGGAACGTTAGGTGAATATAAGTACAGAGGTTTGGCCATTTTAGTTACACGTGTCTATTTAAATCTGGGGTATTTTTTTTCACCCGTCCACTGTTTCTCTGAGGCTAAAACCTGAAATCTGTCGAGAGTTCAACATCGAGGTCCGTGGCACATCAGGGCTTACAGGAAGGCAGGGGAAGCCGAAAGCAATCAGGAAAACAAATAAACAAGCAAAGAGGCACACAAACAAAAACAAACCCAGTAGGCAGTGGAAGCCCTGCGCAGGCGAGCAGCAGGTACGCTCAGCACTAACAGAAGCTGACGCTGAGGAGATTGACTGGCAGGTATTACCTGTCATCAAGAGCGATGATTTACGATGGGGCTGCCAGCTGCTTTAGAGGAGGCATATTGCTTTGAGATGCTCCAGCGCTCCCCCGCAGTGAAGCCCCTGTAGTCTGTTCTTTTTGTGTTTCATGTACTTATGCGGCTGTCGCTCATCCTCAGAGATAACTTGCTGTATCTTTTCTTTTTTCTTTTTAAAAAACTCGACTTACATTGTTCCGCAAGAGTGGGCAAAAGATTGAACTCAGACTAGGGAGGCAGTTCTCTCGACACAAATATAAATAGAAAAGCAGGGCGAGGATGGCCTCGCCTGGACGCGTACCGGCCTGACTTGGCGAGCGCGCACAGCGAAAAGGCTTGTACGCAAGTTTCTCGAGTGTTCCGTTGACCTTGCCCGTGACCTCTGGAGTCAGCGGGGAGCTTGCGTCCCTGGCCTCGTTACCAGCGGATAACCTGCGGTGCGCCTCTCCCTCGGCGAGTCACCTCAGCATCAACCCCGCTCTAAATTAGCTCTGCCGTCTCCAGCGTAGCCACATAATGAGATCTTTCCACTCGCACTATACTCCTGAGGAACAGCTGCTCATCTCCTGTAATGGGATCCAAAACTGTACAAAAAGTGCTATCCTAGCAGCAAATTATGACGGATAGGTGGTGCTCTTTAAATGAACAAAGTTTCTAAATGAATGATGATGTGTGTTCTGCCTCAATGTAACATCTTGCATAATCCTTGTCATAAGCTTGTTCTTTCTTTGTCAGCAGTCACTGATTGTTATCTCCTGTAAACTCATTTTAAGCAATTACAGTAACTAGTTTGTAGCAACAGATGAACAGGAAGACAATCAAAAAAACAAACCCATACAGACGTGTTGCCACTGTGGCACTGGCACACACACACACACACACACACACACACACACACACACACACACACGTGCATAGTACATACACACACATGTGCATACACACACACACATGCACACACACACACACACACACTCACACAAACTCACATAAACCACACAACAAAACAAACCCATGCAGACGCGCTGGCACTGTGATGGCTGCTGTGTGTGAAGGTCTCTCTGCGTCAGCCCTTTCCCTTCTGACCGCTACACAATCATCCATTTATTTCAGACCTCACTTTTACTTGGCACTCCTCCACACTGATCATTCTGTACCACATATACTTTTAACACACACATACACATGTACATACACACACACACACAAACACTCACATACACACACAGACACACACACACACACTCACACACACTCACACACACACACACACACACACACACACACATACACACACACACACACACACACACACACACACACACACACACACATACACACACACACACACACACACACACACACACACACACACATTCACATTCACACAAACCACATACACACACACACGTGCATACACACACACACACACATTCACACAAACCACATACACACACACACATGCATACACACACACACACACACATTCACACAAACCACATTCACACAAACCGCACACACACACGTGCATACACACACACACGTGCATACACACACACACGTGCATACACACACACACACACATTCACACACATACACACACACACACCACCACATCCTCTCTCCTCTCTTGGTTTCCAGCATGCGGGAGCAGTGTACTGAGTGCGCTGACGGCCGGCCGGCTTTTAGCGGATTATTTTGACATTATTTGTTGCCGTGTCTTGGGGGTAATTACACTGAGCAAGCCCCAGACCATTCTCCCAGAGTGCTTTGCGGCCCGCCAGAGTGTTTATGCAGCTTTGGAGATGGAAACATGGCTGATTAAACGGCAGATGCCCACTTAACGTTTGGAGAGATGGCTGCAGGGTTCGAGGGCTGATGGGATGCAGACTGCTCTCTCTCTCTCTCTCTCTTGCTTTCTATCCATCTCTTTCTACCTCCTCTTTTTCTCTCTCCATCCATTTCTCTCCCCCATAACTCTCTCTCCATCTTTCTCCCCCACAACTCTCCTTCTTTCTCTCTGTTCTCTCTCTCCACTCTTCCCTTTCCACCATAACTCTCTCTCTCTCCATCTCTTTCTCTCTATCTTTTTCTCTGTGCTCTCTCCATCCTTCCCTTTCCACCATAATTCTCTCTCTCTCTCTCTCTCTCTCCATCTCTCCCTCTCACTATCATTAAAAAAAACTCACTTTGCTTATGTTGTCAGCCCAGTGAATGTTTTACGACTGGGATTGATGTTTTATTAATTGAATATCTGACAGCACTCGTCAATATACTGTAGCTACCCTACAGGGAGGGGAGGGGGCATCACTGTAAAACATCCTGACTGTTCAGTGACTGACTGCACATGACTACTCAGCTCACACTTATCAACTTCCAATCACTGAATCCATCAATATTTCGTTTGAATCATCTTCTGCGGCGAATCAAGGTGTGATGGCTGATTTGATTAGTGGGCAGCTGGTTTACTGAGCTCTAGAGAGGAGCATGAGGAGGAGACAGGTCTGCCGATCGTGTATGGAGGATCTCTTTACAGCTTGTGTTATATTTAAGAGTGAATATAGCCTCAGAGACACACTGCTGCTCTCATAGACCATGATTTTTTTTTGTGATTAACATTTTTTATTAGAAAAGAATGAGACGTTACATTTACAGTCACATTTAACTTGAAACATACACACCACAAACTACAGTACGACACTCAATACATAGCTCTGATAGACAAAAGTGATATAGTGAAGGAGATTAAAGATAGCAGTCACATTGTCAACATTAGCTAAGAAGTATAAAGCATTCCCCATAAAAAATAAATCAATTAAAAAGTCAATAAATTAATAATAAATAAATAATAATAATAATAATAATAACAATAATAATAATAACAATAATAACAATAGTAATAATAGTAATGATAATAAATCCTACACTCAGGTCAGAATATTCTGTTTCTCATAGACCATGATGAAGCAGTAGCTAGCTGAATGCAAATCAAAGGTATACCTTCAAAATCCTCTCCCTCTTTAAAAACTCACATAGAGCTGAGAAAGCACTTACTCTGGCTTTTGAGGGTTGAAATACAACACCTCAAACCATAAACGAAAGATGTTTTAGCAACAAATGAAAGCCTCCATCCCTGGCACGTCCATTACCAGTTCCAAATAAATCTCTCATTGCTGATCGGCCTGTGTGTGTATTTCCCTTCAGCGGGTAACCTACCACCACACTGGTATTATTAGAATGTTGCATAATGAACCTTCTAAAGAATAGCATATTGCACATACATCTTACATTGATAATGAACCATAGAGTGTATAAAATAGAGATGAATGCATCCTTTCATTAGAATGTTCCTAGTTCGGCAGCTGAACAGAGTATGGGGCCGATGTGGTTGGTCTACATTAGACCCCTGGCTTTCAGGCTGAGCTGTTATGCAGGTTGTGTGTAGACTATGTGTAATCCTGAGACTCCACCCGCACACAAGACACTATTTTTCATCACATTTTCATTAGACCCAGTTGGTGTATTGGTGTTACTGATTAATGAAGTTACACATACAGGGTGGAGGTGGCATGGGATCTATTTGTGTTTGCAGAGCAATACGTTGCGCTCTGCTCTTTGCTGCTCTATAGGTGGGGGGGAATAGAAGGCGCCGCTGCATTGATTGGGCTGTTCTCCTCCAGGGACCATAAGAATGAATTGGGCTGTTCTCCTCCTGGGACCATAAGAATGAATTGGGCTGTTCTCCTCCTGGGACCATAAGAATGAATTGGGCTGTTCTCATCCAGGGACCATAAGAATGAATTGGGCTGTTCTCATCCTGGGACCATAAGAATGAATTGGCGTAATGATTTTTCCGTGGGAGGAAATATTTGTAGTGCATGGCAGGAGCACCCGTGGACACATTCACCCATCCCCAAAACACACACACACACACACACACACACTTGTCTCATATATACACACACACAAACACACACACACACACATACACACACACACACACACACACACAAACACAGAGACACACACACACTTGTCTCATGTATACACACACACACACACACACACACACAAATACAGACACACACACATACACTACTTGTGTGTGTCAAGGGATCATATAAAAATACATAGTGGGGGATACAACACCTCTGCTGACGCAGCTCTGGGTCCCTGAGCTTTGAGAAAACACCCAGAACAATAAATAGAGCAGAGGAGCCTGGTGATAGCCTCCCACACAGCACAGGGGAGCCTGGTGATAGCCTCCCACACAACACAGAGGAGCCTGGTGATACTATTCCACACAGCACAGCACAGCACAGAGGAGCCTAGAGATACTATTCCACACAGCACAGAGGAGCCTGGTCATAGCCTCCCACACAGCACAGAGGAGCCTGGTGATACTATTCCACACAGCACAGAGGAGCCTGGTGATAGCCTCCCACACAGCACAGAGGAGCCTGGTGATAGCCTCCCACACAGCACAGAGGAGCCTGGTGATACTATTCCACACAGCACAGCACAGCACAGAGGAGCCTAGAGATACTATTCCACACAGCACAGAGGAGCCTGGTCATAGCCTCCCACACAGCACAGAGGAGCCTGGTGATACTATTCCACACAGCACAGAGGAGCCTGGTGATAGCCTCCCACACAGCACAGAGGAGCCTGGTGATAGCCTCCCACACAGCACAGAGGAGCCTGGTGATAGCCTCCCACACAGCACAGAGGAGCCTAGTGATACTATTCCACACAGCACAGAGGAGCCTGGTGATACTATTCCACACAGCACAGAGGAGCCTGGTGATACTATTCCACACAGCACAGAGGAGCCTGGTGATACTATTCCACATAGCACAGAGGAGCCTGGTGATAGCATCCCACACAGCACAGAGGAGCCTGGTCATAGCCTCCCACACAGCACAGAGGAGCCTGGTGATAGCCTCCCACACAGCACAGAGGAGCCTGGTGATACTATTCCACACAGCACAGAGGAGCCTAGTGATACTATTCCACACAGCACAGCACAGCACAGCACAGAGGACCCTGGTCATAGCCTCCCACACAGCACAGCACAGCACAGCACAGAGGACCCTGGTCATAGCCTCCCACACAGCACAGCACAGCACAGCAGAGCTACAAATGAGAGATTATTCTTTTCATTCAGAGCAGCTGATCAGCCAGCACAGCCTGCACTGTGGAGCTGCATTGTGCAGATGAATGTGTGTGTACCCTGGTGATTACGAGGCCATATAGGGACACTATATCTCCCTGTCTTATAAGGCCACGGCCAGCCCCGTCTGCATCCAAGACCAGCTGCATTTGGAACGAGCGCTTTTAACGCCAATCTGTGAGTCGGTGAGAGAGGACGCAAAGACAGACGCTCCACAAGATATTATTATTACCAATTGAGTCCCAATTGGAGTGCTCAGATTCGCCACGTAATGAGAATCAACGATATCCCCACTTATTTGGTCAATCACTTCGCCTGTCATGTGCCTCAATAGAAAAGACATTAGCGGGAATAAGGGGATTTTTTAATGTGACGCATCGCATCGTACCGTGGCCTCTCGCGCTCGCTCATCAGTCGGGGGCTAGACGCTGATGATGTTGTTGCTGTCGCTGCTGCTATCCTGAGTAGGCATCTCCACCAAGGCGCTAATAAACTTGTCCATTTGTTTTATCGATTTAATTTAGTGATATACGTGGCTCTTGCCAAACAATGTGTGGGCCCGTGGCAGCCGGTCATTACGGTCTGGTGTGTGTGTGTGTGTGTGTGTGTGTGTGTGTGTGTGTGTGTGTGTGAAGCATGAGAGATTAGTGAATGGTGTGATAGCGATCAAAAAGAAAAACAGCCACATTACAACAATAAATTATTCTCATGGACATAGAGACACACTCAATCTTAACACACACTTGTGTGTGTGTGTGGCTGAGGCTCAGAGTGTCTCTGTGTGTGTGTGTGTGTGTGTGTGTATGTGTGTGTGTGTATGTGTGTGTTTTAGTATGTACTGTATGCATGTGTGTGGCTGCTGTTGATTGTGTGTGTGTGTGTGTGTGTGTGTGTGTGTGTGTAAAGATTTATGATCCTCTCATTGAGGAAAATTGGCATTCAAATATTCATACCCTGTTGATTTACTTTCTGCATCTGGTATGTTCAGCATATACTGCTGCCATTACTTAATAACCATTCCACGGAGAACACACACACACTCACACACACACACACACACACACACACTCACACACAAACACACTCACACACACACACACACACACACACACACACACACACACACACACACACACACACTCAATTATGGTGAAGCATAGCTGTTTGGAATGCAAAGTTCTCATAATAAAAAAACGAAGACTAAAGAGAAGAGGCTTTGAGTTTGGAACAGCATCCTCACATTAAAATCATATCCCCATACGTCATATTCCAGGCCATAATAATACTCTGTTGTTTTGATTTGCGTTGTTGTGTGTGTTTTTCTCCTGCTCTGAGGGATCAACAGCTGTCCCTTCTGCCCATCGCCAGGGTAAGGAGGGGCCCTGACTCGGGCATCAAGAGGATTTTCTTCTTTAAGCTTTGACCATCAAACCACGGGCATCGCAACAGATTTGCCCCTGCTACAAGGGGCCACCCTGCCCTTGCCATACCGACGTGGGGACCAATCGACCACCGCCATTTGGCGCAGGCTAAGCCAGTTTAACCCCCTTGGTGTCAAGAGCTAAGTCACATCTCCCGGCAAGTACGTACTCGGGGGGGGGGGGGGTTCTGTCAAGCTGTCCGAACATCACAACTCAGATATGAAATCCATGAAATCACCTAATCCAGCCTCTGTGACACACGTACGCCACGCAAAGCTGCTTAATACTTCATTTCTGGGGACATCCCACTCTCCAACCCCCCCCCAACCCCCCCCCCCCCCCCACACACACACACACTGACCCCATCCTACCCGTGAGCCCCCGCCCCAACCACCAGCACCACCAGCTGCTGAGCAAGAGAGCCTGAAAGGCTAACGCTGCGATTTACTGATGCCGACCAGGCGCAGACATGGAGACAAACTGCAGCACAGTAAACACTGCACTTAAGGGACTGAATTAAAAAGGAGGAGGGGGGGAGACAGAGGAAGAGAAGGAGGAGAGAGAGAGAAGACTGGAAGACCAGTAAGAATGACAAAGAGGAATGGAGAGCGAGTAAGAAAGAGAGAGGGATAGAAGACCAGTAAGAGAGAGAGAGAGAGAGAGAGAGAGAGAGAGGGACAAATGGAAAGCCAGTAAAAAAAAGAGAGGAATGGAAGACCAGTAAGAGAGAGAGAGAGAAATGGAGAGCCAGTAAGGGAGATGGGGGAGTGAAATGAAAGAGGGAGAGATAGTAAGGAGAAACAGAGTGAGGTGCATCAGTGGCAATCCGCCACCTTCCAGAACAATCCAAATCCTGCAGCTGAGAGCCAAGTAGCCATGTGCTAGCAGAGCTCTTCAGCATATACTGTAGGCAGGCAGAGGCATCATTAGCCTGTGTAGACCAGGTAGCACACTCAGTCTGTCTGTCTGTCAAAAACAAAACCCTCCCCCGACCCTCTTACAGTGCAGGACTGGCACACAGCTGCTGCCAGAGAGAGAAGAGCGGAGATAGGCTTCGTCCTCACAGCATAATACAGCAAGCGGCTTAAGAGCGCAAGAAAAGAGAGGAGAAGAAAAATCATTATCAACAGCAACCAGAGGGGGTGCGGGGCCCGGGAGTGTGAGTACAGCGAGTGATGACAGCACATGTCCAATCTCATTTCTGACAGATGCCTGGAAATATGGCAAGCAGCGCAGGGCCTCTAGAGTGCCGTAAAGCAATCGGGCGCACACAGAGAGAGAGAGAGAGAGAGAGAGAGAGAGAGAGAGAGAGACCAAGAAACGGGTAAGTGGGAGTCAGAATGGGGAGTGAGTTTAAGACAAAAAATGGAAAAATGGGAGAGAGAGGGAGAAAAAGACGGAGAGAAAAAGAGAGAGAGAGAGAGAGAGGGAGAGATGGGGAGAGAGAGGGAAAGATGGATGAGGGGAGCCGGTGCGCTGATGTGTGAAGACGTGTGTGTGGAAGTAGAGAGGCGTGGGGAGAGAGAGCTGCCGCGCAGTGAAAATGGGGACGGCAATTATTGGAGAGTTGTCAGCATCAGATTAGAACAGCTTTGTGACCGTGTGCTGCTCACTCACTCACTCACTCACACACACACTCACTCACTCATACACTCACTCACTCACTTACTAACATAGGCCCCATATCTCATTCACTCACTCACTCACTCACCCACACACTCACTCACTCACTCACGTACACGTACAGTACGCTGGAGCGCTTGCACTCAGGAGCTGCTTTCACACACACACACACACACACACACACACACACACACACACACACACACACACAAATATGATATTAAGGCTACCTACCTGAAAGGTACTGCAGGAACACTGTTACTGCCTTACTGTGGCCATTATAAGTCTCCAGAAGAGTGAACCAATATATATGGAGGAGCTTGGTCTCTGCATGAGTATCTTTCATCATCACATCAACATCCATAAAATGCCCCCATTCCCATCAGAAATGAAAACAATTGACCTAATATAAGCACAGGTCCAGCATTCCCAATATAATACAAACAATGTGACCTAATATTAGATTACATTAGATTAGATTAATATAAGCACAAGTCCAGCATTCCCATCGGAAATAAAAACAATGTGCCCTTATATAAGCACAGATCCGACATTCCTAGTATAATAACAACAATGTGCCCTAACATAATCACAGGTAGGCCTACAGCATCTTCAGTTTCACAAGAGGTATTCCTCCATTTGGTTCTGAGAGAAAACCTGGCTGTTCCCCAGGACCAGGTAAATGGAGGCAACATAACGAGGCAGCAGATAACGCCATATGTTGTTTTTGATGAACCAGTTGCTTTTTTCACAGCTCCTTGAGACTGCAATAGCTCTGAGCAGAAGCAGAACATGTGCTAATGGCCTCACTGGAGATATCTGGGGCTGCGCTGCTCGAGCCGACTCCTGAAGCCTGCTAATTAGTATTGCTCCCCACACTGTGCCACCGTGCACCACAGCCCGTCTGGCATGTTGGCCAAAAACATAAATAAATAAATAAATAAATAAATAAAAAGAAACGTGGTGGGTCAGGCTAATAAAGCAGAAATCAGGGGGGTGGGGGGTGGGGGGGGGGGATAGTGAATGCGAAACTACTGGAGGAGTAAAGGGTGGGGGGGGGGGGGGGGGATAGTGAATGCGAAACTACTGGAGGAGTAAAGGGTGGGGGGGGGGGGGGGGTACATCCGTTCCCCAGACGCGTCGTGCATCAGCCCAGTCTGTGTCGGTGAGCAGGGAAGCTGTGCTCGCACTCGCTGCTTGCCTACGCCTTTGAAGTTAATTAGACCCTGCCGTGCAAAATGTGAGTGAGCGGTTGAGGGGGGAGATCAATAGCAGTGTGGAGCATGGCGGCTCTTTGGCGAGGGACAGGAGATGCCCACTGGAGATGAGCTGCTTTCTCGGTGTTGTTGACACTCATAAAAGGCAAACCTCATGTGCTTTGGACATATAATTAGTAACTGTGGCATTCACTGGTGCTATGTTGACACATTGCTGCTTGGTTTGGTTTACAATCGTACCGTAATTTCCCAACTATTAGCCACGGTTTATACGTTGATTTTGCAAAATTTCTACAGCTATGAGGTTAATACACGGGGGCAGTTAATATGGTATTACTGTAATATGGTTTTGTTTTTGTAACTTGCATAAAACACTGTCCTTATACACAATGCGGTATACACAGGAAATGACTGTAGTTCATCTTCCTTGCACATTTTCAACCACGATGTGCTGTTGAGCAAGTGGACAGAGTCATGGTAAGATCAAAGGATTTCACTATGCTCACAAATACAACATTCTTTCTTTTGAAGAAAAATTGTTTACCTATTCAAAGAACAACACGGACAGAAATTAATAATATGAACATTATTTACCACCAGTCCATCAAAATAATAATACAAAACAAAATGCTGTATTTCAAGAGGCGTCCCTCTTCAAAATAACTACCACTACCACATAAAAAAAGCAATGCAACTGTAAAGAAATGGGTGCAGATGCAGATAAGGATTCAGGATGGAAAGCAGATGCAGGCGTAACGTTTGGGTGGAGCAGGGTGGAGAGAATGCAGGGACATCTATCTGTCTTCATCAGACCTCTGCCCAAGCCTCTGGGACAGCACGTACATAGTGTCCAGGTAAGATTGATAGCTCCCACACACCAGGGACTGCCGTCCAACTTAGTGCAAGTCACTGACTAGGGCACGGGATCGAGAGGGAGGAAGGGGGGGGGGGGGCTGTATGTGGGCCGTGCAGGTGGAAAAAGAGAGAGAGATGGAGACAGAGAGAAAGAGAAGAGAATGAGAGACAGTAAAGAGTGTGTGTGTCTCCCTTTCTCTCTCTCTCTCTCTTTCTCTGTGACTACCCTCCTTGGTAAAATTCGACCACGTCGACCCCCTGTTCCACCTCTGTGTATGTAAAAACGACAGGCGTTCCACCAAAAAGGCCATATATATTGCGGCAAACCTGGCAGTGTAAAACACACTCTCTCTCTCTCTCTCTCTCTGTGTGTGTGTGTGTGTGTGTGTGTGTGTGTGTGTGTGTGTGTGTGTGTGTGTGTGTTACGGCTGTATCTCAAAGGGAAAACAGATATTTGCAGAGGATAATCATAAGTGATGTAAGACACACACATTGGACACACGTAAGACACCACCACTGCTCCACTGTTTCATTTAGAGACAAACACTCATCTCATTCTCTCTCTCTGACTTACCTCATCAAGGACACACAACCCAGGTCATACACCCTTATGCTGGTTGTAAATTACAGTTGCTGTGTTCGGAGTAACCTGTCCCAGTCCATAATGTTAAATGATCATTCAACCCAACTACTGTCTAATACATCCAGAAACCACCAGGATTGTTTGAAAGTGTGTTTTTGCTGTTTGTTTTAAATAAAAAAACAAGCACTGTATAACTGAAACTGTATAAATTCATAACTGATCCAGTCACAATCTCTCTCTCTCTCTCTCACTGTCTTTCTACGTCTATTCTAGCTTCTTAAGGGATATCCCTCAGCTAATTAATTGATTGAAAATCAAACTTCATCAGAACAAGTAGCCTACAGTCTCATCCGAGTGATTAGCTGTCTAAAGCTCTATTACGGTTGCTTTGAATGTATTCTCCAGTTAGTGAAAATGTTGAATGTCAATACCAATGAATCTGTAACCTCATTTACTGAAAGCACATGGGTGAAGTTGCTGTGGGTAAAATTTGATCTATGTTCTAGCTGCCGGAATTTGGTGAGCTATATGCTTGATTGATTGCTAATGAACACTGCAAGCCCTTCTGTCTCTGGAAACGAACTGTTGGTGTCTGCAATAGTTCCAGTTCAGTTTTCGGACATTAGAACAAGCCTCACTATGTTGCTGTAGGCTATAATCAAGAGGACAGTTTGAATATTCATAACATCACAGATGATCTTCATTCTATATGACTTACCACTATCAAGCCTATACTGGAAATCTCTGGAAACACAAACGAAGTACAGAAACACGTTTACGCCTTATTTGCAAAATATGGAGACGCTTTGCTTAAATCCTTAGTGTAAATGACAGCACATTTTCTGTGTCCACTGTCACGTCAGCGGCAACCTTATTGACGGCGCGTTATGCAACAGGAAGGAGATGAAGCAGGTTGACTTCGTGTCGTTAACGACCCAGCTCGGCATGCAAGAGAGCAGTGATGAACTTGAGGATACATCGTTCTTGGCTGAGAAAAAGCGCGATTCATATCCGCCTCCGAGCACTTCAGAAGAAGATGCGCCGGAACATCTGTGACCGCGAGGATCAAGGGGCAGCTTTTTGCGGGAAACCCCTAGCAGCGGTTTTCCATTCCCAACCATGAACTTTCATGATATTGCATCCTACAGCGATGTTTTAAACGTATACGGAGAATATTAGCTTGAACACGTAGGGTGATTAATTTTAAAAATAAGGAAGAAGGGTGATCTGTTTTCGCCTTTCAACAAGAAAGTGAGTTTACCCTAAATGCAATAAATAATGGTTCTCAGCAGTGGTTCTCACTAACATCTGCAGTAGTTTCTGATGGACGCGCTGTTTTGTTGAAAAAAAACAGTTTCTGATGGACGCGCTGTTTTGTTGAAAAAAAAAAAAGAATTCATATTGTCATCAATCATCACGCAATGTCAACATTATCCAACATGCTTAAGAGAAGAACTTATGAACAAGCTGTTGTAAAGATATGAGACCAACTCTGTCCCTAAAGAGTTGGAGCACTGAGATACGATTTAGTCTTTTTTAGTTATGACAACCAAACTCATGTCGGTGCGCACACCCAACTACACGTAGGCTAGTCTGTATCAAAAGCGGAACAGTGTGAGGAGTTCCAGCATCCAACTCTCATCCATAGCTTTCTCATCGATGTTGATAAATGTCCATTTTGCGCTTGTGTTTGAAATGATTTCGAGTAATTTTGGGCGGATGCTATTTTCTGACGGACTGTTATGGAAAATAGTCGCACCACTTCGTCTCGCGGCAGCTGCGCCCGCACACAATAGCACATTTATAAAGACCAAAAAGTGTAGGCTACCTACCTCACTCATGTTTTTTGCTGTAGTGCCGAAGACACAGGGATTTTCCAGCGCCTATCAGAAGTTAACAGTCGTCTATTTCACAGTGGCAGACCACCAACGGGGAAGCTTTATAAAGTGTTAAGACCAACTCCTCAATGTCATCACGTTCCCACTAAACCAATAGGAGAGCCGTCGGCAAATTTGCTTCTCTAAGTCACCACCCTTCTCTGTAAAATATTCATAGACTCTCTCTTATCGTTTTTCATCACGATTGAAAACCCCCATTCCTTATTTTTGCATTGCAATTTGCATTGCAGTGTCTTTAGTACATAATCTATGTGAACATTATTCGGTTAATAAGGTGCTTATTTTCAGATACTGGAGCATATTGCTATTGCAATGCGCCGTTGTTATAGCCATGGAAGGAGCACGAAGAACACGATTGATTACATATTGTTCTTTCTATATTACAATATTTGTCAGGAAATGATAACCCTGAGGGGAACCCTCTCTTTCGACAACAGGGGCTCACACACTCAAACACACAGAGACACAGAGAGAGAGAGAGAGAGAGAGAGAGATAGAGAGAGAGAGTTGGGGTTGCTTTCCGTCCGCACAGGGCTTGCAGTCAAAAGTGTATGATTAATTGCGCAACTGATGCCGATGGTCTGACATCTACAACAGCGCAAATAAGTAACGCTACCGGAAGGCGGGTAGATTAAAGATGGGCTCGTAAAATATGTCAACCTGTGTCGTAAGAATGAATTGGAATTGCACGTGGCTTTGCATACTCTGCTTTGGAACATTGTGGGGTTCTTTCCTTTTGGAACACTGTGTGCAAGTTGATGACGTTTTCGTTACCTATTAGACCTCCACATCCCAATGAATCCTTGCTGACAAAAGTGTCTCCCCTTTCATATATGTAATTTGCCTGTAGGTGTAGATGTTTTTTAGCAGCTTTGGTTGGGGGAGGGTGGTAAAAAGGGCTCGCTTCAAGACATCAGCAGTCTTGAAGAGAGGGGTTAGAGGGGACAGAGAGACTAAAAAAAAATACTTAAAAAAAGAAAGAAACCATTTGAAGTGAGCCACGCTCAAGGCAGTGTGGGGAGGCACTCAAGCCTAGTTTCTAGTGTTGTCTTCTGTGTGAGCCAATTAATTCCTGGAGGAGGGAGCACAGATGGTTGGAATAAAGGCTCTAACTGGGAGTGTGTGCAGTGGATCCTCTCTGAAGGTGCAGCAGCATCGCCTCACAAAATCTCCTCATTCAGAGATAACACTCCCTCAGGTCTCTGCCATACTGTGTGTGTGTGTGTGTGTGTGTGTGTGTAAGGAAGAGATATAGAGAAAGAGAGAGCATGTGCATGTGTGAATGTGTATAGTATGTGTGTGTGTGTATGTCTCTGTGTGTGTGTGTCAGAGAACCAGATAGTGTGTGTGTGTGTGTCAGAGAGAGAGTGTGTGTGTGTGTGTTTGTGTGTGTGGTGTGAGAGAGAAAGACAGAGAGAGGGTATGTATGTGTATGTATATATGCTTGCATATGATTATGTGTATATCTTTGTTTTTACGTATGCCTTTCTGCCTGTGTGCACCAATCATTAACATATCACTCGATTCTTGCAATCATTATGCATGACCTCTCTCTGCTCCGGTTTTGGGAGGGAGCTAAATTTAGCGGCCCGCTATGTGTTCAGAAGGTAGACCTCCCTTGATGAGGGGCCGAGGTCATGTCTCAGTGCCACTCAGAACCGGATCAGTGCTGACTCGACCGGATCTGGCCCGGTTATGATGAACCCGGGCCGGATCAGGCCCAGATCTGAGTAGGAGTCACCGTAATGCAAACACGTCAGAAGGAACCCCAGTGGGCCCCTTATCTGCTGCAGGTCAATTTTGACATACAGTATATTATTATCATTTATCACTTCAAACATTAGAGTAACATTGTGTGTGTGTGTGTGTGTGTGTGTGTGTGTGCATGTTTGCGTGTGTGCTTGTGTGTGAGTGTGTGAATGCATGTGTGTGTGTGTAGGCATGTGTGTGTGTGTGTGTGTGTGCATGTATGTGTGTGTGGGTGTGTGTGTGTGTGCATGTATGTGTGTGTGTGTGTGTGTGTGTGTGTGCATGTATTAGTGTTGCACGGTGTATCGATACTAAAAAGGTATCACGATGCCTTCACGCAAAAAACGATACGATTTCCGACGTTTTTAGAATCGATACTTTATTAAAATTAACGTTCTGTGTCTGCGTAAACTGCTGCTCTCACTGCTCCTTGCACGCATCTAGGCAAGTGGGCGTGTCAAGCAGGCAGCTCTGAGTGAGTGAGTGCGCAGCCAACGTCAACATACAGTAGTTCTTTGCCGACCGTCCTCGGCCTTGTGGATAAAACAAAAGGTGAAGTGAAATCTGTAACTATTTCGGATACATCGCGAATAGTGAAGGCAAGCCATCAGGTACACAGAGGCCCGTTTGTGAAATATGTTTCAAAGTCATTTAAAAGCAGTAGGCTACGCATGGAACTTGGCTAAACACCTCGCAGACATATCCCAACATTTTTGTTCAAAGAACGGCAGGTTAACGAATATGCTATAGAAAACACGACTACATGGTTAGTGCCAAGTTCTTCTCTTCTGCTTTAGTCTAGCCTAAGTGAAACGAGTATGGTTCTCTGGGATAAAGCGAACCTTCCTTCATCAATGAATTTTGACGAGACATAACGAGCTGTAAACATTTTGACGAGACATAACGAGCTGTAATCATAGGGTGCTAACGTGATAAAAGCGCAATGTTCACGCCAGAATAACATTACCATAAAAATAATAATTATGTAAGAAGTTTAGAACCCAGAATTGACCTGCACACTACAAAAGTGCACCGAATTCAACACAAATGACTCAATACACTTGGAGGAGGTATGAGTCCTTTCTTTTCCAGATATCTTAGGATTTCGCCGTAGTATCGTTTCAGTATCGAGCATCGTGATATTTATGGCAGGTATCGTATCGAAGTCATAATTTTGGAATCGTGACAACACTAGCATGTATGTGTGTGTGTGTGTGTGTGTGTGTGTGTGTGTGTGTGTGTGTGCGCATGTATGTGTGTGTGTGTGTGTGTGTGCATGTATGTGTGTGTGTGTGTGTGTGTGTGTGTGTGTGTCTGTGCATGTATGTGTGTGTGTGTGTGTGTGTGTGCATGTATGTGTGTGTGTGTGTGTGTGTGTGTGTGTGTGCATGTGTGTGTGTGTGTGTGTGTGTGTGTGTGTGTGTGTGTGTGTGTGTGATAGAGGAGTGGAGATACAGTGTGAAAGGAAGAGAGAGGGATAGAGGAGAGTGGGGCCCATTTGGACTGCGTGCCCCCCCCCCCCCCCCCTCCCTCACACACACACACACACACTTCACGGGGTGCATGTTACGGCTATGGCCACCTGGATGTTTCCTTTTGTGTTGTTATTTACAAGAGAACATCAAACGCTGCCATACACGAGAAGACTCTTTGAAACAGAATGGATTCACATCACATGATAATCATGACAGGCATTCACCACACCACAACACACACACACACACACACACACACACACACACACACACACACACATATACACCACACCACAACACACACACACACACACACACATATACACGTTCACCACACTGCAACATGGCTGCTTGCAGTGGAGAAGTGCAGTGTGAAAAGCTCGCTCTGATTGGTTTTCCAGTAAAGCCCCTCTCTGTCTTATCCCCCGTCTTCAGCGTGTGTGTGGTTGAAGCGGAGTAGCCCTCCCCTGCACATCCTCTGTCCCGAGGGACCGGCTGCTGACTGATGACCGGCGCAGGGGGGTCCAGTTCTTCGTCTCTTTAAATCCAAAGATCCAGGCAAAGCTCCGTGTGTGGAAGAGAGCTTTTCTCTGTGTCCTGTTTGGCGATGGTATTTAATATTCTGTTCACTGGGGAATAGGACTGCGAGCTGCGTTCACAGCAGGCTGTCTACTAAGACTGGAAAATATACCCCATACTGTGTCCAATATGGGCTGTGTGTGGATGCATTCAGTGACTGTAGTGTCGCCTGCTGGCTTTCCTAGGCAGTTTTGTGATTTTAGGAGTTTAGCTGGGGTTGCATTTGTGTTTGTTATTCCATCTAGTTCTGCTTATTCATCCATGCCACCTTGGTCCAGAGGCTATCATCATCATCAGCAGCAGCAGCATCATCAGCATCATTGTTACCATCTTCATCACCATCATCATCAGCATCATCATTACAATCTTCATCATAATCTTCATCATCATCATCATCATCATCATCGTCATCATCATCCGCAGCAGCAGCAGCATCATCAGCACCATCTTCATCACAATCTTCATCACCATCATCATCAGCATCATCATTAAAATCTTCATCATAATCTTCATCATCATCATGATCATCATCATTGTCATCATCATCATCATCATTGTCATGTCATCATCATCATCATCGTCATCATCATCATCATCAAAACCATTATTGTGATCATCA